>NC_069503.1:565842489-566157489 GCF_027579735.1 Bombina bombina
ATTGGCTCCTTTCAACACTTTATTACACAACTTTATAAGGGACCAATTTCTTCGCTTATAGTGAATGGGGAATCGACTGAGGAAATTACGCTGGGGCGGGGCACTCGTCAGGGGTGCCCTTTGTCCCCATTTCTCTTTAACTTATCTCTTGAACCTTTTGCAATTCTTTTGAGAAGAGAAATGGAGGGTATTCAGTTAGGAGGACAGAAGTTAGTTCTGTCTTTGTTCGCAGACGATCTTCTGCTTTTCCTTAGCAATTCAAATACAACTATCCCCCGATTGCTGGATCTATGTAACTCTTTTAGCTCTTTTTCAGGCTACAAGATCAACTATGAAAAATCAGAAATTATGTGGATACGTAAACCTACAACCCCCTGTAAACATCCATTTTTAGAAACTTCTCAGATAACGTACTTAGGAATTACATTGAGTAGGGACCCCAATAGGTGGTATGATTTGAATCTTAAACAGTGCATCAAGGGCTTGGCTCTGAAACTACAGAGCTGGGGTAATCTCCCCCTATCACTCAGTGCTCGTACTATGTTAATTAAAGTGGTGCTTTTTCCTAAGCTTTTATACTTTCTGCAGAATTTACCGCTTCTGCTATACAAGAAAGACCTAGTTACTCTAAACAGGATATTCAATCAGTTTATATGGCAGGGCAAGAAGCCACGAATTTCACTATATAAATTAACACTCCCTAAAGCCCTAGGAGGTATGGCGTGTCCCAACATAAAAATATACAATTACTCTGCATTAGCAAAATTCGCTCTAGATTGGATTACTGAAAAGGATCTAAGTTCATTTTATGTTATTGAATCTGCACTGATAAAACCGTATACTCTAAAGTCGATTCTCCATCATGTGGCAAATAGACTTCCGGATCAAGTATATCAAATGATCACCTTTAAATATATTGTCCACGCATGGCAGAGAATTTGCAAGGAATTGGGAGTAGATTTTAGGAAATCTGAATTTTTACCTTTAGTTGGGAATCCGAGTTTTCCAATAGCTTGTGAGCCCTCGGTTTTTTATCTCTGGGCCAGAAAGGGAGTGAAATATTTAATACAGATCTGCGAAAGTAACAATCTGAGACTTCGTTCATTCGAGAACATAGCTCATCAATTCCATCTCCCAAGGTCCAGTTTCTTCGCATATTTACAGATCAGGCATTGGGTGGAGAAACTGAGAGTAGATACAGGGCCGGGGATAGACAGTAAAAACTTGAAGAGTATAATCTCTCAATATAGAGCGGGGGTCAATACGATCTCCCTAATATATCAAGCAGTCTTAAAGGAGGGCGGTCTGAATAATCTTGTAGAAATTTCAACAAAATGGGCAAAAGAAAAACTTATAATAGAACCGGAGGATATAGCACAAAGCATTTCATTGGTAGCTAGGGCAACTTTTATGCATACATGGAAAGAGTCCCATATAAAATTAGTAAGTAGGGCATATCTCACTCCAGCTAGGCTGGCTAAATGGAGCTGGGAAAAGAGGAAATGCCCTAAATGTAGTAAAGAGTTTACAGATTACACACATTCCTTTTGGGATTGTCCCAAAGTAGCCCAATTTTGGCAGAAATTGAACTTTTGGGCCTCTAAGATAATGAGGACTAGGGTTAAACTGACGCTACATCAGGTATTGTTTCTATGTAAACATACTACCAACCTACCTAATAATAAACTTATTAACCTATTCATCTTGACGGCCCGAAATTTAATTCTAAGAAACTGGAGGAGCTCCAAACCACTCAAATTTACTGAGTTTTTGAAAGAAGTCCAGCACCAAATGGTGTTGGAGCAATACAACACAAGATCTATCAACCCAAAACAAGTTTCTAGATTTTTTAGTAAATGGGAAATATTTATCATCTCACTTCCTATAGACATACAAAATCATGTAGCGCGATACTTTAATTCTTCCCCTTGGTTTCAACAGCAAATAGATCGAGGTCGATTTCCCAGAATATGGTCATATGAGGAATAGGGGTTTTTTTTTTGTTTTGTTTTTTTTTTCCCCTCCTTTCCTTCCCCCCTCTTCCCTCCCACTTAAAATTGATAACCTTTATCCCCCAGTACAGGTCTGGATCAATTAAATAAAAGGAAGTCATAATAAGGATCTGATATCGCCTGAGAATCAGATTGTAGTGAGGGAGATATATCCAATAGATATAAGTCCGGATATAGTTAGCTTAAGGAACGATTACCTTAAGAACGATTTAAGCCAAGGTCTAGCTAGAAGATATAAATGACACTTATTGAAGAATTTTAAAAGCAGAGGTATCCAGACAACAACATAACAATTTTTCATAAATAGGTTAGTTATGGAATAAAGCTTCTTAGTTTTTGAAATAGGAGAGGAGAATACTCTCCTATTTATATTTAGGCAACTAAAGATAAGGATTTTATGTTTTGCCAATTTCCTTTTTTTCTTAGCTTATCTTGTTTGTTGGTTCTTTATTTAGTATGTTCATGAAATATTGTATGCTTTAATGCTTCATTATCTATGTAAAATTGGTGATAAGATTAAGTTACTATGTAATAGAACTGTAAGTAATGGGCGCTGCGTCTCCCAAAGATGTTCTTTCTATGTACATTGAGCAATAAAATCTTTAAAACAAAAAAAAAAATAAAAAAAATAAAAAAAAAATAAAGGTGCAGTGTTGTGAATATGGTACTGGGGTGCTTCTATCAATCTCGGGTTGCCCGGGTATGTAAGTATGCTGCCTGTCAAACTCTAGAATATTTTCAGTGTATAGGCTTTATCCTTCACTATTTTACATCCTTAGTCCCTCTAGTATGTACACCCACACTGTGCCCTTGCCCTACAGACGAACAAAACTAACAAATTACTTCTTGAAAAGCTACCAAAAATTAATGAGGTCAAATTCAGAATTGAGGCCCTCTGGTACTCTGGTTCTCAACCTGAATATCCAGAAGGCCTCTCGTTCTGCCAGTTTCTTGGTCCTATTATTTTTTAATGTGTATTTTAGTTTTCTTTCATTGGTAGATAGTTTAAATTTAGTTTAATATTTATATTAGTTTAATTGTTAGTTTAAACTTAGTTTTTTTAATTTGACAGGTAAGTTTTAATTCAATTTAAGATAGGGAAAATGTAATGTTGATATAAATTTAGGGGGGCGTTAGGATTAGGGGTTACTAGTTTAAATTAGTTTATTGCGATGTGGGGGGCTTTTGGTTTAGGGTTTAATAGGTTTATTATAGTAGCGGAGGTGTCGGGGAGCGGTAGAATAGGGGTTAATAACTTTAGTATTGTGGGGGCGATGTGGACGGACAGCAGATTTGGGGTTAATAATATTTAAATAGTGTTTGCGATGTGGAATAGCCTAGGTTTAGGGGTTAATAGGTAGTTTATGGGTGTTAGTGTACTTTGTAACACTTTAGTTATGAGTTTTATGTAACAGATTTGTTGCGTAAAACTCATAACTACTGGTCTCAGATGGTGGTACAGATCTTGTCGGTATAGGTTGTAACACAAGCTTTTTAGCCTTACCGCACTACTCGTAATGGCAGCGCTATGGGAATCCCATGAAAAAAACATAATTTTTTGAGTGTGGGACTAACGTTGCGTTATAGGCTAAAAGGCTTGCGGTACAGTTATACAGACAAGACTCATAATAGCTGTGTTGCTGTTTTAACACTGAAATGGCCATTTTTTCAGTGTTAAAACACGAAAGCACAACTCGTAATCTACCTGTATGTGATTTATCTCTTGAACTGCTGATGTGGGTTTTTCCATGTAGGGCAGACCTCTGACAACATCAAGACGAGGATGGCAAACTATAGAGCATCAATCAGGACAGTCATAAGGGAAAAGTGACCAATGGCAAGACACTTCGCACAGATGAATCATACGCTCAGTGATCTGAGGTTAACACTGATTGACCATGTTTCTCCGTTGAGGAGGGGTGGTGATCGAGATACATTACTCCTACAAATGGAAGCCAAATGGATATACAGGTTGAACACTGTACAACCACATGGTCTGAATACAATCTTGGACTGGCATGATTTTCTTTGATTGGAGGTCCACCCTCTTATCCACTACTTTGAGGGAGGACAGCAATGGTATTGAATCAGGCCACTCAGGGGCATTTCCAAAGGCTGTTCCCTGTAAGGCCTGGAAGGGATCATTGTGGCGTTATTTTCCAACAAGTGTTGAATTTACTGTTAGTGACCGACTTTAGAAGTCCTTTGATGGATGACCTGTTGCTGGTAGCAATATGCCTCTCCTAATGACCAATCAGCAGCCTAGTGAGGTCTCATTGCCATATTAAAACATTCTTAGAGAGAGTCACAGGTTAGCAGCAGTGTTCTAAATCCTGGTTGCCATTTATAATGTGAGTTCAGTGATATAGCAAATTGAGAACTCCATGCACGGCACAGGATAGTATAGGTTAATGGTTTATCCATGCTATCCATGTTATACTGTAGGATATTTAATCTAGTCGTGAAGAACTTTATTTGGATTTAACATCCCTCCCTTGGTATTTATAGATTTTATGCCTTAACATGTGACATTATGTGCTCATATTTTCATTCACGGTATACAAAGGTTAACGTCCCCTTAGCTTTAAAGGGAAACTGAACCCAATTTTTTTATTTCGTGATTCAGATAGAGCATGTAATTTTAAACAACTTTCTAATTTTCTCCTATTATCATTTTTTCTTTGTTGACTTGCTATCTTTATTTGAAAAAGAAGGCATCTAATCTTCTTTTTTTGGCTCAGAACTCTGGACAGCACTATTTTATTGGTGGATGAATTTATCCACCAATCAGCAAGAACAACCCAGCGCATGGATGCGCGCACGTGCACGGGGAGGGAGCGGGTGGGAAACACTACGCTACAGAAAATTTTTAGTTAGAAGTGGGGATAAAGGGGGGAATTTTATTTGATTTGATGATCGGTTTGGCTGGTGGGATACAGAAAAAATTAAAAACAAAGTAATAAAAACATTTTTTATTTGCAAACTGGGTACTGGCAGACAGCTGCCAGTACCCAAGATGGCCCCCAATAAGGCAGAGGGGGAGGGTTAGGGAGCTATTTTGGGGGGATCAGGGAGGTTGGGGGTTCCTACATAGCAGCATATGTAAATATGCTATTAAAAAAAAAATATTCGAAGATACCTTTTTATTTTAGTACTGACAGACTTTCTGCCAGTACTTAAGATGGCGGGGACAATTGTGGGGGGGAGAGAAGAGAGCTGTTTGGGAGGGATCAGGGGGTGGGATGTGTCAGGTGGGAGGCTGATCTCTACACTAAATCTAAAATTAACCATGCAAGCTCCCTACAAACTACCTAATTAACCCCTTCACTGCTGGCCATAATACGCGTGTGATGCACAGCAGCATTTAGCGGCCTTCTAATTACCAAAAAGCCATGCCAAAGCCATATATGTCTGCTATTTCTGAACAAAGGGGATCCCAGAGAAGCATTTAAGACCATTTGTGCCATAATTGCACAAGCTGTTTGTAAATAATTTTAGTGAGAAACCTAAAGTTTGAAAAAGTGAACATTTTTTTTTTATTTGATCGCTTTTGGCGGTGAAATGGTGGCATTAAATATACCAAAATGGGCCTAGATCAATACTTGGGGTTGTCTACTACACTAGCGCTAAAATTAACCCTAGAAGCTCCCTACATGCTCCCTAATTAACCCATTCACTGCTGGGCATAATACACTTGTGGTGCGCAGTGGCATTTAGCAGCCTTCTAATTACCAAAAAGCAACGCCAAAGCCATATATGTCTGCTATTTATTAACAAAGGGGATCCCAGAGAAGCATTTACAACCATTTATACCATAATTTCATGAGTTGTTTGTAAATAATTTCAGTGAGAAACCTAAAGTTTGTGAAAAAATTTGTGAAAAAGTGAACATTTTTTTTTATTTGATCGCATTTGGCGGTGAAATGGTGGCATGAAATATACCAAAATGGTCCTAGATCAATACTTTGGGATGTCTTCTAAAAAAAATATATATACATGTCAATGGATATTCCGAGATTACTGAAAGATATTAGTGTCCCAATGTAACTAGCGCTAATTTTGAAAAAAAGTGGTTTGGAAATGGCAAAGTGCTACTTGTATTTATGGCCATATAACTTGCAAAAAAAGCAAAGAACATGTAAACATTGGGTATTTCTAAACTCAGAACAAAATTTAGAAACTATTTAGCATGGGTTTTTTTTGGTGGTTGTAGATGTGTAACAGATTTTGGGGGTCAAAGTTAGAAAAAGTGTGTTTTTTTCAATTTTTTCATCATATTTTGTATTTTTTTATAGCAAATTATAAGATATGATGAAAATAATGGTAGATTTTGAAAGTCCATTTAATGGCGAGAAAAACGGTATATAATATGTGTGGGTACAGTAAATGAGTAAGAGGAAAATTACAGCTAAACGCAAACACCGCAAAAATGTAAAAATAGCCTTGGTCCCAAACGGACAGAAAATGGAAAAGTGCTGTGGTCATTAAGGGGTTAAGGTATGTTATCATTATGTGTGATTATTTAGCCGGTGACAGGTTATGTACTGTATATCGGCTACTTTGGCTTTAATACTAGGGAGACACTGCACACGCGTGATCACAGCATTTAGTAACAACAGTTCTTTATGATTGGCTATGATACTATGTAAACACCACTATACAGCAGAATAATGTTTGGATGATACTTTGGGAGGTTTGTGATCTGTTTAAATCCTGAAAGTTTATGTGATCTATATGTGGAAGTCTGGCCATTTGATTGTGATATGATTTATTGTTAGTGATGATTATATGATGATTAGTAAAACGTGTTGTTTATGAGAACAGATACTGTATGCAATTGATTTTGTGTTATATGCTACAGTTTATACTGTGTGAATTGTATGGAGAGTTACACAGGATGTTGTATTCATGGTTGTCATTGGGATACATTTGGGTGCAATTTGCACTCTAGGTGGGCCTTATGGGTTTATAGGTTTGTTTGTTTGCACTGCTCAAGTTGGTTTGAAAAAGGTGAGTTTATCCCTGAAACGTTCTCTAATTAAAATATTTACACTTGCCATAATCCAGTGAGTGTGGTTTTTTTGCTACATTTATTTTTTACCAAGAAAAACACACACACACACACATATATATATAGTTCCAGAGGGTTTAGCACTCACGAGTACTCTAGTGTCCGGGGTGCTCAACAGTAAAAGTAGATATCCAAAGAAAAAAGATCATCCCCTTTTCTTGCTTCATTGAAGTCTATGGGGGAATACTTTAACGCGGCCTCAATATTCTAACTTCAGCTTTTTGCATGTGACAGGTTAGCACAAGAGTGAAAACTGCGCTACGAGCGGAGTTAGCGTGTAAGTGAGAGCGATAAATAGCGATCCCCTTGTAATCTGGCCTATTATGTTACATATTAAACTGAGCATCTTGTGTGCATTCCAAATTAAACAACTTAATTTGAGAGCATACTGTATTAAATGTCTTGTTGAAACAAAGATCACACTCAGTGCATGCAATAATAAATGTCTTATGCTCATTGTATTGCAGACTTTAAGAGTATAGCATATTAACAAGCTATCAGATTCAGGGCATTGTGTAATAAACAGCACAGTACATGCAGTGTTAAACAGCTGTCATGTCTAGTGCATTTCATGTTACACACAGTCCATGTTCAGTGTGTGATACATTACACAAAATGAATGACCAGTGCTTGCCAGAGCTAATGTATGCCATATTAAGTAGAACTCTAATAGAGTGTGCCACATATTAAACCCATTATGTTCAGTACAAACCTTCTCAAACAGACAGAGACACTCTAGTACTGGCCCAATGAGGGTCTGTCTACTCTGAGTTCTCTGCAGAGTGGCTAAGTGCACAGAGACATGTTTCCCACCTCACATGCAAAATAAAGAGTCAGGAAAATTGGGTTTAAACTGATTCACTGCCAAAAAAAAATAATTTGGCACCAGTTAGCGCAACACTTCTACAGGCTACAGCTAAGAGCACCAATATATTATAAAAAAAATCCCCCACCCTTCCAAAAAAATACTGCATACTACAACTCAAGGCTTTTAGTCAGACCAGTCACTACATTACCTCCAGTCAGTCCCCATTCATTGTTTTGAACAGTTATTTTAAAACATGGGTGGCCAACTGGCGGCCCACTGCACTAGTCTTTAAATATGAGGCCTAACTAGTAATCTGTACATTTTCATAAGAATGTCACTACCAAACACCTGTTTGCTTTTGTGTGGTGAACACTTTGCTGTGTGTGTAGTGTTTTGTGCAGAGACTGTGTCTGTTGTGTACCAAGTGTGTAATCTCTTATATATTTGATTTGTGTAGTATATTTGGGTGGTTTGTGTTATATACATGCTGCACAGTAGTAAGGGCTTGATGACTAGTTTGGCTTGGGTGTGTTATGTGATAACAATGAGATCACAGTCATTACTATGACATCACAAAACCATCATATGTACATATCAAGAATACTTCTCACTCCTGCTACATATCTTTACTTGAGTTGCTGATAAGCTACAGTGAATACTGACTTCAATTACTATTGAGTTTTAGTGAATACTGACTACAATTTCTGAAGAACTTCAAGGAATACTGAGAGGTATTTATAACTGATCTACAATATTCATTTAAAAGCTAATTATTTCACTGGTGCTCCAGATCAGACGTCCTCAAAATCTGGCCTGTTGTGGAGGCCTGAGGACAGGTTTAAAAAACAGTGGTCCATACAATAATTATACAGCTCTAACTGATCTAATTATTTTATGCAACTTTTTACTGCACAGCCTTAGTTTTATTTGTCTTTTATATTTTACTATAAATCCAAGTTTTACTCAATGATAGGAGCAACTCTAGGGGAAACGTGGTTGTTTACCTTTGATTAGCAGTCACTATAACTCCTAAAAATCTGAAATCAATCCATATTTACATTTCAGAAATAAGACATTGAGAATTCAATGCTACATCTAAAGCAACAGCACCATGCTTTATGTAAATAGTAAAAAATATGATCAAATGGCAAATCATTGTTCTAGCTTTGTTTTACAATATCTAGCTCATTAGATGCACATATGTAAAGGCTCAGACTAATACTATATAATGTTGTTCTTGTATGCACAAGGAATTAATAGGTATAGTAAATTTCCTTCTTACTTGTTTTTAAAATCAGATCAGAACTTTTAATTCAGGTTTAGTATGAGATCTCTTTACAATATTAAAGAAATAAACAAGATTGTTAGTTATAATTATCTATACTGGAATATATATTTTTTAGAAGTTAGAGTTAGCAATGGCAACACCTTTACATTCTTGATGATTTTGGAAGCTAACATAATTGTTAATTACATATTTCATGTATGGTCTGGAGGCCATATATACATAGATTCAGGGATCTGGCGTATACAGGCAGTTTAGTTAATGTATTTGACCATTGAAAGAAGATACTAAAAGATATCTCTTGACTTAATTGTAAGGGCTTAAAAAAGTTGGTGGGTGTGGTGTTGATAGTGCACATATATATATATATATATATATATATATATATATATATATATATATATATATATATATATATATATATATATAGATAGATATATATGATATGATATGATATGATATAGCAATGCTACTATATATGCACAGTATATGCAGGTATACATATACATGTGCTAACTCTTTGCTTAAATTTCAAGACTGATTTAGTATATCTGTTGAACTTTAGGGAACATTGTGTCTGCTGTGTACCAAGTATGTGATTTGTGTTGTGTATTTGGGTGGTTTATGTTATATACGTGCCGCACAGTAGTAAGGGCTTGATTACTGGTTTGGCTTGGGTGTGTTATGTGATAACAATGAGGTCACAGTCATTACTATGACATCACAAAACCATCATATGTACATATCAAGAATACTTCTCACTCCTGCTACATATCTTTACTTGAGTTGCTGATAAGCTACAGTGAATATTGACTTCAATTACTATTGAGTTTTAGTGAATACTGACTACAATTTCTGAAGAACTTCAAGGAATACTGAGAGGTATTTATAACTGATCTACAATATTTATTTAAAAGCTAATTATTTCACCTGTGCTCCAGATCAGATGTCCTCAAAATCTGGCCTGTTGTGGAGGCCTGAGGACAGGTTTAAAAAACAGTGGTCCATACAATAATTATACAGCTCTAACTGATCTAATTATTTTATGCAACTTTTTACTGCACAGCCTTAGTTTTATTTGTCTTTTATGTTTTACTATAAATCCAAGTTTTACTCAATGATAGGAGCAACTCTAGGGGAAACGTGGTTGTTTACCTTTGATTAGCAGTCACTATAAATCCTAAAAATCTGAAATCAATCCATATCCATATTTACATTTCAGAAATAAGACATTGAGAATTCAATGCTACATCCAAACCAACAGCACCATGTTTTATGTAAATAGTAAAAATTATAATCATATGGCAAATCATTGTTCTAGCTTTGTTTTACAATATCTAGCTCATTAGATGCACATATGTAAAGGCTCAGATTAATACTATATAATGTTGTTCTTGTAGGCACAAGGAATTAATAGGTATAGTAAATTTCCTTATTACTTGTTTTTAAAATCAGATCAGAACTTTTAATTCAGGTTTAGTATGAGATCTCTGTACAATATTATAGAAATAAACAAGATTGTTAGTTATAATTATTTATACTGGAATATATATTTTTTAGAAGTTATAGTTAGCAATGGTAACACCTTGATGATTTTGGAAGCTAACATAATTGTTAATTACATATTTCATGTATAGTCTGGAGGTCATATATACATAGATGCAGGGATCTGGCGTATACAGTCAGTTTAATTAATGTATTTGACCATTGAAAGAAGATACTAAAAGACATTTCTTGATTTAATTGTAAGGCCATAAAAAAGTTGGTGGGTGTGGTGTTGATAGGGCACATATATATATATATATATATATATATATATATATATATATATATATATATATATATATGATATGATATGATATAGCAATGCTACTATATATGTATATGCAGGTATACATATACATGTGCTAACTCTTTGCTTGAATTTCAAGACTGATCGAGTATATCTGTTGAACTTTAGGGAACATTGGCAATATATTATCTGGCTAAGCTTTCATGGAATGCTGTTGGTACCTAACCTTTATATAATCTCCAATGCAGTCAGGTGATAATATCATTTTCATGGTTGTTATGCAATCGCGGAATGAAAAGCTCTGTAACACAGCCCCATTACTGTGTATGGGGAAAAAAAAGTTACGTTTAAACTTAACACCCTAACATAAACCCCACATCTAAACACCCTTAATCTGCTGCCCCCGAGATCGCCGACACCTAAATAATGTTATTACCCCTAATCTGCCTCCCCGATATCGCTGCCACAGAAATAACGCTTTTAACCCCTAGTCTGCTGCTCCCGATATCGCTGCCACTATACTAAAGTTATTAACCCCTATTCCCCTGCACCCTAACATCGCCCACACTATAATAAAGATATTAACCCCTATTCCGCCGCTCCCTGACATCGCCGCCACTAAATAAAGTTATTACCCCTAAACCTCTGGCCTCCCACATCACTACCACTAAATAAACCTATTAACCCCTAAAATGCCAGCCACTTTTTTATTTTTATAGGGCTATTAGATTATGTGTAATTGTTTTATTTTGGATAATTTCGTTTTTTTTTTTTCCGTAATTTAGTGTTTTTTTTTTTTTTGTAATTGTAGGTTTAATTTTTTTAGTAGGGTTAGGTTTTTTTTAATTTGTAATTTATTTAATTTAATTTGTAATTAGTTTAAGTTTAGTCTAATAGTTATGTTAGTTTAATTTATAGTTTAAATTTAGGTTTTTTAAATTTAAAAGGTAGGTTTTTATTTTTTTTAAGATAGGGATCTTGTAATTTTAAAATAAAGTTAGGGGTTGTTAGGTTTAGGGGTTAATAGTTTAATTTAGTTTTTGGAGATGTGGGGGGCTGGCAGCTTAGGGGTTAATTGGTTTATTTAGTGGCAGTGATGTGGGAGGCCACAGTTTAGTGATTAATAGCTTTATTTAGTGGCGGCGATGTCGGGTAGTGACGGAATAGGGGTTAATATCTTTATTATAGTGTGGGCAATGTTGGGGTGCAGGGGAATATGGGTTAATAACTTTAGTATAGTGTGGGCGATGTCAGGGAGCGGCGGAATAGGAGTTATTAAATTGTATTAGTGGCGGCGATGTCAGGAGCGGCAGATTAAGGTTTAATAACTTAAAAATAGTGTTTACGATGCAGGAGGGCCTCAGTTTAGGGGTTAATAGGTAGTTTATGGGTATTAGTGTACTTTGTAACACTTTAGTTATGAGTTTTATGTAACAGTTTTGTTGCGTAAAACTCATAACTACTGCTCTCAGACGGCAGTACAGATCTTGTTGGTATAGAGTGTAACGCAAGTTTTTTAGCCTCACCGCAAAACTCGTAATGGCAGCGCTATGGGAATCCCATGAAAAAACATAATTTTTTCGAGTGCAAGGCTGACATTGTGTTACAGGCTAAATGGCTCGTAATGGCTGCATTGCTGTTTTAACACTGAAATGGCCATTTTTTCAGCATTAAAACATGAACACAAAACTCGTAATCTACCTGTATGAGAGAAAAAGATGAATATTAAACATAGGTGTCCCTGTCTTTATGTGTATATATGTGTATGCATATAGCCAGTGAAGCACATAGATAAGGAGGACCAGCTTGGGAGCCAGAGTATTGCAGATCCTGAATAGGATTTAGTGAATGAACCAATACCTAGTGTTAGTCTCATAAGGAGCTGCAATGCTTGAGGCAATTGCTCTTGAGTGGACCTTGCATATGTGTTTAACCCCCTTTGCAGTAATCCAAAAAATAAATGCTCTTATTATTTAGCACAAGTACTTTTTTGGAATAGAATGTCCCTTTTGTAGTTAGGTTTAGCTTTTCAATGTACATTAGTGTAAGGTCTGACTGCTCAGCAGACAGTCAGTGCTGCTGAAGCTTACTCTGCCTGCATTGCGTCTTGCAAGCAAAAGGGTCTATACTGTGTGTGGCAGTGTAGATCTACTTGTCGGGACGGTGAGTAGCGTGCCTATTTTTTTGAAGGGTACTAGGGCCCTGGGCCAGAACTTGTCTATGGGCCCTGACTATAGCTAGTTAAAGGGATAGGAAAGTCAAAATTAAACTTGCATGATTTAGATAGAGCATGCAATTTTAAGACACTTTTAAATTCAATTCTATTTTCAAATGTAATGTGCTTTGTTTTCTTTTTATCCCTTTTTGAAAAAGAATATGCACATATCCTACTTTAGTGGATGTTAGCTGCTGATTGGTGCCTGCACACATTTGTCTCTTGTGATTGGCTAACTAGATGTGTTCAGCTAGCTGCCAGTAGTGCAAAGCTGTTATTTTAGCAAAGGGTAACAAGAGAATTAAGCTAATTTTATTAAAAAAAAAGGAAAATTGGAAAGTTGTTTAAAATTGTATGTTCTATCCAAATCATGAAAGAACATTTGGGGGTTTCCTGTCCCTTAAAGCATATAGATAATGACCAGCTTGGGAGTCAGAGTATTGCAGCTCCTGGACAGGATGTGGTGGATGAGCCAATTCCTAGCATTAGTCTGCTCAGGACCTGCAATGCTTGTGGCACTGGCTCTTGAGTAGACCTTGCATATGTGTTTAACCCCCTTTGCTGCAATACAAAAAATAAATGCTCTACTTATTCAGCACATGTGCTTTTTGGAATAGAATGTCCATTTTGAAGTTAGGCTCAGCTTTTGAAAGTACATTGGTGTAGGGTCTGGCTCTTGAGTAGACCTTGCATATGTGTTTAACCCCCTTTGCTGCAATACAAAAAATAAATGCTCTACTTATTCAGCACATGTGCTTTTTGGAATAGAATGTCCATTTTGAAGTTAGGCTCAGCTTTTGAAAGTACATTGGTGTAGGGTCTGGCTCTGCGGGATGGAAGCTATACTGTGTGGTTAAAAAGTGACAGGGAATCAGGGATATAGGATCTTGTGTGGTAGGATCTAATTTTGCAATAATTAAATTATGTGAACTGGCCACATGATTCCATGACAGGCTGTATTATGTGGAATATTATAAAAGTAACATGCTGAATCTTTTATACAAGAAGAGGTGGTAACATTGGCTGGAGAGATGTATATGATGATCATGTGATGTTTTTTTGTAATGCTATATAATGCAGTTTAAAGGAATATATATATATATATATATATATATATATATATATATATATATGTGTGTAGAAAGAGAAAAAACAATATAAAATGGGAGGCGCTCAGCTTTACAATATATAATGAATATATGTATATCAAATATAGGTCTTTAGCTGGTAAACTGTATCACTGGAGATGAATCAATTGAAGAATTACTGCTTACCAGCTGTTACCTCAATCGTATGAGGTAAGGTGAGTGCCCTGGTTTAAAGGTGGTCCGCTGAAGGAGAACTTATGTGTCCTGGTGATGTCCCTGGGAGTCTGTTATTCAGAATTGTTCCTTCCGTTAAGAGAATGAAGATCCTGGACTCTCTTTAGATAGGAGAATGTAGACTGTAATCCGTCTTTGTTATCTTTCTTCGATGGTGGTAGGAATACTTGATTCTTGTTTATGCTATCCCTTGGATAGAGGTGCCTTAGGATGGTGAGAATCCCCGTTCCCTCAGTATGCAGTCAGGACATTGTTCATATAAAAAAAAAACAGAAGCACATAGCATAATATTGTTTTTACACAAAGATAATATTTATTCAGTATTATTATGCGCTTACATTAAAATGGTGAGTGGGGACACATTGGGCAGTTTAAATAGCCCTATTGTTGCTACATACATTGTACTTATAATTAACTGTGACGGTACACAGTACATCCATCTTATCTTGGACTGGTATACTACCATCAAGCACCAGGATCCTTTTACTCACCATTTCTACCACAACTAAGGACACGGCTTCTCATGCTGTGTATATATGTCCATTACTTACCTCATATTGATTGAGGGATTTTAATGTAAGCGCATAATAAAACTGAATAAATATTATCTTTGTGTAAAAACAATATTATGCTATGTGCTTCTGTTTTTTTCTTATATGAACAACGATTGAGGTAACAGCTGGTAAGCAGTAATTCTTCAATTGATTCATCTCCAGTTTACCAGCTAAAGACCTATATTTGATATACATATATTCATTATATATTGTAAAGCTGAGCGCCTCCCATTTTATATTGTTTTTTCTCTTTCTACACACTTTCTACAGAGTCAGGGGTACTCTGCACCAATATAGAGGCAGCGCGCTATACGCATACTGGGCTGTTTAAGCACATAACACTCAGAGACACATATCCTAGAATTTAGCGCAGGTGACCTCTTTCTTTTTCATATATATATATATATATGTTGTTTAGGTCTGTGTTGTGATATAACACCCTATGTTTTAGAAAATCTGAAGTGTGAGCATTGTACAGTAGAATATAAGGTGTTCATAATATTGCATTAAGGTAAATATTTATTGCAAAATATGTTTTTTTTAAGAATAAGGTTCATCTTTATATGTGTTTTTTTAAATACAAGGAAGTGCTCAGTTTTTGGCTTGGGGGCCATAGCAAGATTTATATATGTGTTTCTCTGGCGTATCAAAACCAGTGCCTCACCAGCCTCTGACTTTACTGCACATCACTGAATTACGCATTCTATAATTTGGTACCAGATGTTATAATATACACACAACCTTAGAAAGAAAGTAATTAAAGCGCCAAAGGACAAAGGCCGGGTCTAAGTAAAGAATAATATATCATTTATTCAGTACAATAAAAATATAAAAATATATACCATAAACACATTAATAATCGAGGATCCAAGATTTTACAATAAGTTAAAACCAAAATATAAAAAAGTAGACACAATTCTTGACTTGAACAGTCTTGTGGATTGTTTAGCAATGTGATACGTAGTATTCCAATATAAGATGTAATTTGGTACAATCAATGTGTCTGCTGGTGGGTAATAAAGTGTATTTAAATATGCGTTTTGGCTGAGGTGAATGTTTTCAAATAAAATTATGAGTAACAGTGCCAAGTGGAGAATAGATAAAATAAAATAAAATAGTGTGTCTTCAAAACGAGTGTTCAAATCAAGTGTTGAAGAATATCCATACAAATGATGATAAAAGAACAGTGTTGAAAAAAGAACAGTGTAAAACAAACAATCTTTTACACAATTAGCAATCTTAAAATGATGTGTGATGTTAATCATACATAAAGGTGAAAACAAGATAATAAAACATGATGGCAAACTCCAAGAAAAAGAAAAATGGCAAAAAATGAAAAAAGAGAAAAAAGAAAAATAATATCCTGAAAACTGTGAACAGTCATACAGCCATGGAAAATGTCAGAATGAAAAATGTGTACTTGTTTGTCCCAAATGAGATGCAGTGGTTTTTCTCCCAGTGTTATTTCTCCCAGT
Source organism: Bombina bombina (assembly GCF_027579735.1). Classification (NCBI taxonomy): domain Eukaryota; kingdom Metazoa; phylum Chordata; class Amphibia; order Anura; family Bombinatoridae; genus Bombina; species Bombina bombina. Next base: position 565,859,024 of record NC_069503.1, read on the forward strand.
GTGAGGTGCAATAAGACTCCTAAGTGGTGACCCAATCGGTCAGTTCAGTTTTCTGCAATATTGATCCTTTCTGTCAAGAAACAAGAGCAATAATAGTGCAGACGTTTTTCACAACTTATTCCTATCAGAGTGTCACTTACCAGTCGACGCGTTTCGGTCATGCATTGACCTTTATCAATGAGTCTTGATAAAGGTTGACCTTTATTTATTGAGTCTTGATAAAGGTCAATGCATGACCGAAACGCGTCGACTGGTAAGTGACACTCTGATAGGAATAAGTTGTGAAAAACGTCTGCACTATTATTGCTCTTGTTTCTTGACAGAAAGGATCAATATTGCAGAAAACTGAACTGACCAATTGGGTCACCACTTAGGAGTCTTATTGCACCTCACACTGGGAGAAATAACACTGGGAGAAAAACCACTGCATCTCATTTGGGACAAACAAGTACACATTTTTCATTCTGACATTTTCCATGGCTGTATGACTGTTCACAGTTTTCAGGATATTATTTTTCTTTTTTCTCTTTTTTCATTTTTTGCCATTTTTCTTTTTCTTGGAGTTTGCCATCATGTTTTATTATCTTGTTTTCACCTTTATGTATGATTAACATCACACATCATTTTAAGATTGCTAATTGTGTAAAAGATTGTTTGTTTTACACTGTTCTTTTTTCAACACTGTTCTTTTATCATCATTTGTATGGATATTCTTCAACACTTGATTTGAACACTCGTTTTGAAGACACACTATTTTATTTTATTTTATCTATTCTCCACTTGGCACTGTTACTCATAATTTTATTTGAAAACATTCACCTCAGCCAAAACGCATATTTAAATACACTTTATTACCCACCAGCAGACACATTGATTGTACCAAATTACATCTTATATTGGAATACTACGTATCACATTGCTAAACAATCCACAAGACTGTTCAAGTCAAGAATTGTGTCTACTTTTTTATATTTTGGTTTTAACTTATTGTAAAATCTTGGATCCTCGATTATTAATGTGTTTATGGTATATATTTTTATATTTTTATTGTACTGAATAAATGATATATTATTCTTTACTTAGACCCGGCCTTTGTCCTTTGGCGCTTTAATTACTTTCTTTCTGATTATCTACTCATTTGACCGCTAGGGGTCTATTTATTAAAGCTAAGGGTCCCTTTAGCATTAGGCGCTTAGTGTTAACCTATATTAACTATACACACAACCTTATTCAGTTCAGGATATTACACAGAAAACACAAGAAAATGAAAGAATAATTTTGAACAACATGTAAAAAGAATCATTATGAACAAAGTATTCCACATTGGTCTATGGAATATCTGATTCAACATAACTGTTCTACACAATAACCATAGTAAGTGGCCAAATTAATAGCTAGAATTAATGCAGTTGCAATGAACTTAATAAAACTTTTTTTTTGTGTGTGGAAGCCTTTAAGTTTTGTCGTCAAATTAAATACACTAAGTTATGGGCACATACTGGCCTAGTTCAACTAGTCTTGTTTGAATGGAAGCAGAATTTAGGAGGAACAGTACATTTTTATGGGTAAGAATATGGCATGATGACTTCCCACTGTAATGCTCCAAGAATCTTGTTGTTATTAATTGTATTACAATTGTATTACAGATCCTTTATTGTCTCATGAATTTGTACAATCTCTCACTATAGGCCCAATGACCCAAAATTCACAATGTGGAAAACCATATTTAGCCTTGCAGGGACATTCTTGGTGCAATTAACAAAGAAAACAGACTGTCCCTGCAAGTGGTGAGATGTCTTCCATAGCTCTCTGCTATGTAAAAATTTGCAATGGAGGACGAAGTACACAGGGAGAACCCAGCATAAGTTTAAACTTTAATATTACTCCTAATACAAATCAAATTACTCTGATTTCATTAAATTATACCTTAAAATCAATATTATTTTTGTATGCATAGGTTTTCCTATCAGAGTAATTAATGTTTTGAGTATTTCAAATAAAGCTCGCTGCCTCTTAATTTGCAAGAAAAAATATTAAGATCTGTAGGAGGAAATGTTTAGATAATTACGTTTGTATTTGAGAGACAATTTCATACACACCCATGAAATGTCCATGCTTATGATTAAAAAAACAATTCCGCTTTGTATATTGAACTTATAAATATGAATTTCTATATGTTTTTTGCACATCCAGTGAACTTAAATTATGATTTTTGCTGTACATATTTAATACATATGGTGAATCATGTCCGCCCTACATAGCTAAATGCTGGCAGCATACGATGTTGGCATTTAAAGTTGCACATGCATTTGTAGTGAACACAAACAATTACTAAATTAAATGTACTCACATGAAAAAGTATGTTTCAGCTTTTATTGCCTGGAACTAAAGAAGCATACAGGATCAACATGATCAACTTCCAAAAAAATGTTACAGCCGCCAAATAAAATCAAATAGCCAACTTTGGGTCCAATTACATGGGGCATGGTAAATATTTTTTTTATCGCAAACAAAGCTGGAAGTAAACTTTTAACACGGGCAGGTTAGCACTCATATTACAAGTTGAAAGTAAATTGCATGCAAGTGAAACCCAATGCGTGCTAACATCTGGACTTCAGATATCAGGACCACATTGCCCTGCTGGAAAAAAAAATCCTTAGAGTTGGGGAACATTATCAGAGCAGAAGGAAGCAAGTTTTCTTCCAGGATAACCAGTATTTTAATGGAGGTTTGTTTCTCATGTGTATATCTGTCTTTTCTGCGTATATAACTAGTAATGCAATGTCATAGTTAGATTTATATTGCAGTGTATGAGTTGTCATTTTGATATTGGAACCATTGAGCACATTGTCATGAGCCAACCCCAGAAAAAACAAGGATAATCTTTTCAAGTATGCATGGATGTCTGTTTGTTGGAACTAGCTGAAGCTCATTGTCTGGGGCACCATCAATGGCCAGAGGTCCCTGGAATCTTACAGCAATGAGATGTCAAACCTTCTTTTCTTTGCAAAACTACAATTTCTTCAGCTGGAAAAGAGAAGAAAAAAAAAACATATAAAAGGCTATATATCCTAATGCTGTAGTCAGAGGTGATATCAGAGGAATGATATAACAGTATTTGTGAGGAACACTACCATATACCATGGTTAAAGGACCATTAGATACAGTAGATTTGCAGAATCAACAAATGCATGACCACAAGACAATGCAATAGTACATAGGGGCATATTTATCAAGCTCCTTCAGGCTCGCCGGAAACAGAGATCATGAAGCAGCGCTCCAAAGACCGCTGCTCCATAACCTGTCTGCCTGCTCTGAGGCAGCCGGACAGAAATCAACCCGATCAGATATGATCGGGTTGATTGACACCCCTTGCTAGGGACCACAGGGGGCGGTATGACATCAGCAGTTCACAAGAACTGCTGGTGCAATTATAAATGCCAACAGCATATGCTGTCGGCATTTATCGATGTGCAGCAGACATGATCTGCAAAATTGGATCATGTCCACTCGCACCATAATAAATTGGCCCCTTAGTCTGAACTCCAAGTGACTAGTAGATTTTTTCTGACAAATTTCATAGTTTTGTCTTTTTCCACTCCTTCTGTATCATGTGACAGCCAGCAGCCAATCACAAATGCATATACGTATATTTTGTGTATTCTTGAACATGCTCAATAGGAACTGGTGACTAGAAATGAGTAAATAAAAAATGACTGTAAATTGGAAAGATGTTTAAAATTGCATGCTCTATCTGCATCATGAAAGTTTAATTTTGACTTTAGTGACCTTATAATTATCTATTATAACAAGGATAGAAATATATCCCTATAATCTACTGGTCAGGGGAAGAAATGTTGTAAACTAATTTGTTATTTTTTTTTACTTGTCCGCTACAATTTCACACTCATTCAGGACCAGTGGAAATTTCCAGCCATGATTACAAATGACAATTTTCTTACATTCACAAAAAAATTTAAATAGAGAAATCCCACTTTACATTTAACCAATGCGTAATTATCATATTATTATTAATAGATAAGTGCTTCTTACCCAAGTAGCTAACATTCCAACTTTATATATCTATGCACATAAAAAGTATGTAATCACAAGATGTGGCTTCTTAAAGGGACAGGAAACCCCAAAATGTTCTTTCATGATTTGGATAGAAAATAAAATTCTAAACCACTTTTTAATTTATTTAAATGATCAAATTTGCTTCATTCTCTTTTTTATCCTTTGCTGAAGGAACAGCATTGCACTACTGGCAGCAAGATGAACACATCTAGTCAGCCAATCACAAAAGACAAATGTGTGCAGGCATCAATTAGCAGCAGCTCCCACTAGTGTAGGATATGTGCGTATTATTTTTCAACAAGGGATAACAAGAGAACAAAGCACATTGGAATAAATAAGTGAATTTAAAAGTGTCTTAAAATGACATGCTCTATTGGAATCATGCAAGTTTAATTTTGACTTTCCTATCCCTTTAATCACTATTGCCCATTTTAGATTTAAATTATGTCATATACAATAACAAACAAATATAAATGTACATTTGACATGTATTGCAATGGAGAAGGTTATTTCTCAAAGATTTTAGTACATTATAAATCAGTTTTGCAAAAAGAAAAGAAAATGGAAAGGGAATAAAACAAAAGTAAGGGAACAAGGGGAATAAGGGTTTGTATCAATATTTTGCCCAGATGTTACAACCACATCATATAAAAATAGAAATAAAAGTAAAAATATATAGAAATAAAGAAAGAAAAACCTTGTTGGTTACAGTTCAAATGCATAAATAGGCAATTATGTATATTCATCTTTAGTTCGGTGCACCAAGCATCACCGCTGGCAAAAAGATCATTTTCAGTGTTATAAACGTGTTCTTTGCTCCCAGATAAAGATTACATCTAGTATATAGTCTCTCTTACCAATAATGTCTTTTTTCCAAAGACAGTATATGATTTAGTTCAGATTCCCATTGCTGGAATGTGGAGGGTTGTTGTAATTTCCACATGTAAGCATTAATTGCAGTAGCTTTTTTTGGTATGCACATCTCACATTGGGAATGTGGTTGAGTAATACCATGGGGGCTGAGAGGGAGAGTTCTGTGCCCAGGGTATGGTTGATGCACTGTTCCAATTGGGACCAATAGTTCAATATCTTGGGGCATGTTCACCTTATATGGGAATGTGTGCCAATCTCGCCACAACGTCTCCAGCAGCTGGAGTTGGCCCCTGGGAATATTTCATGTACTTTCTGGGGGGTGAGATACCAACGTATGAGAATTTTGTAGTTTAATTCTGCCAGAGTCAAGGAGACAGAAGAAGAGTGGGTCAGATGGAAATCTTGTCTCCAAGTGTTGTCTGGAATCTGAATCTGTAGTTCTGATTCCCATTTAGAGGTGTATGTTGGCTTTTTGTGCGGGAATGAACCTCTAAGAATCTTATATGAAATGTACAGGTGAGCTTTTTTAATACCAAGGTTAAGACATATTTTTTCAAAGGGATTGAGCTTTTTTGTGTGGGCAATTGTGGATTGCTTGGCGTATTTGGAAGTATGAAAACCAGCTATGGAATGGGGAACCCAGGGTGTCCCTCAATGGTAATGATAAGACCAGCTTAACAGGAATTACCTAACAAAATATTTGTGACTATAAAGGGCAAACAATAATTGATTAACTCACTGGATTCAATAATAAAACTTTGAATATAGATGTAAAGAACATAAACCATATTAACAAAACTGTTTCATGTGGGTTTGTTTCATACCTATCAACATTGTGGGATCCTTGACTGGGGTTTAGTGTAAAGAGACCCTTTTAGGTTTCCCCTGGACCCTCTCTCACCATTATCCTGACTTGTCTATCTGGTCAGCTTAGCCTCCCATATCCTCTGGACAGGGTGTGGTCATCGTGCATGCTCAGTGTGGGCCCTTGTGTCATCTGCTTGTGTCCCATTCTCCCCCTTTTGTGGGTGAGTGTGTATTTTATGGAAAACGCTTAACTCCACCCCAACTGATAAGGTTAGGTTCACATAAATGATTGGCTAACACTAATTACAGATTAACATTTTTGTTAATAAGCTAAGAATTAGCAGTTAGAATATTTTTCCTTTGGAAGATGGCACTTGTCACTAAGCTATAGCAGACAAATATGTAGAGACTTACTGGAACCATGTATGAAAAACATGAGGATTTTTGTGGATATTTATACGAATAATATAATGATAGGAATCATGCAGCTATGTTGGGGACCTTGAATATCATAGTAACTAAACATAAATTACTTTGATAAAGTACAACAACTTCACAGTAAGCAATTATATACTGACAAGCAACACTAGCTAATAGCTACGTATTAATACTGATAAATAATATATATGTGTATGTGTACCTGAATCTATAAGTAAATACACATGGTTAATTGTACCCCTATATTATGTAACACAGACATATGTGATTAATATGCAATATCAAAATTGTGAATTTTCCCAGACAATTGTCCTGACATATCCTTTATCTGTGATGACTCTATCAGAAGGAATAGAAAAAGATTTTTATGTAGTACATTCTCTACTTCGCATTTAAACTGACAATGATTAAAAAATAGGGTGAGGTTTAATAGTGGAGTTAAAGGTGAAACTGGGGAAGAGAGTTCATTAGGTCTCTGAATAAGAGCATCCCATACATTTAGTATAGCTCTGACACAATTATTATGCATAGTTAAGGTAGGTATATGTGACTTAGGGATCCAACAAACATCTCTCATCAGGCGCTGTTTAATTAAGGTAGCTTCAATTTGGATCCAGAGTTTGGATGGGGGATTATGATTCCACGCTATTTTCCGTGTGAGATGTGTAGCTTTATAATAAAGTGCTAAATTGGGTACATTCAATCCTCCATCCTCCTTACTTAAATAAAGAGTGTTGCGAGCTACTCTTGGCTTTTTATATGCCCAGATAAAGGATTCCAACATTCTTTGTTGGGTTACTAAGTAATGATGTGGTAACAAAACAGGAAGTGCCTAAAATATGTAAAGGTATTTAGGGATGATCATAATTTTTATTGTATTATTGCGACCTATCCAAGATAAGTGGCCCTTGGTGTAGATCTTGGGGGTGCTTTGGAACAATTAATCCTAAATATTTGAGGGAGCTGGTAATAGTAAGGAGTAGTATGTAATAAATAGTCCATGTCCTTGGTGTTTATATTAATAGGAATAAGTCCTTATTTCTCCATATTTATAAAATATTTGGAAACCTGTTTATATTTTTCCAACATTTGTATAAGTGCCGGTAGGGAAGTTGATGGTGATTGCAATGTAAAAATAATGTCGTCTGCAAAGAGAAGACATTTTTGCGATATATTACCAAATGAGATACCCTTAATATTTAAGTTACTCCTAATCTAAATTGCTAATACTTCGACTGTAATGGCAAACAGTAAGGGGGGCAACAGACATCCTTTAAGGGTGCCATTCGATATGGGGAAGGATTGGGAGACCATATTGTTGACTTTGACTTTAGCTCAGGGGTTAGTATATAAGGCCTGTATTCTAGCTATAAATTTATTCGAAAATCCAAATTTTGACGGGGTCCACCACATGAAATGGCAATCAACCCTGTCCAAAGCCTCTCAGCATCGTTGGAGAGGACGAGGGGGCTTTTTTGATCATGGGATGTCTGTAATGTATGGAGCACTCTTGTAGTGTTGTTTTTGGCCTCTCGTCCTCTAATAAATCCAACCTGATCCGGGTGGATAATGTTTGATAGGAGTAAATTAAGACCGTTTGCTATTATTTTTGCATAAATCTTAATATCAACACTTATAAGCAATATTGGCCTATAGTTGCTGACTAGATCTTTGAGTTTATCAGGCTTGGGATAACTGTTATCATGGCTTCTAAAAGTGACTGAGAAAATGAATGTCCTTGATCTATTGAATGAAACAACTCATGTAAATGGGGGCTAATGTTACATTGGAGTCGTTGATAACATTTGGCAGTAAGCCCATATGGCCCAGTGGACTTACCCACAGTTAGGGATTTGATTGTGTCTACTACCTCTTGCATTGTTATTGGGGAGTCTAAAGCATGCAGGTTGTTTTCTTGAACAATCGGCACATCAATGGACTTGAGGTATGAGTCCATTGTTGCGCGTCTCTCGTTCTCATTTGGACTGTTTAGGTTGTATAGTGAGGAATAGTATGAAACTAAACTGTTTGCTATGTCTTCATTATTAGTGTGCACTGTCCCAGAGTGGTGTTTAATAGATTGGATGTAGGAATTGAATCTTTGCTTCTTTAGAGATCTAGCTAGCATGCATCCTGCTTTGTTAGTTTCAGCGAAAAATGTAGCTTTAGTGATGAGGGCACGCATTTGAGCATTTTCTACTAGGAACTTGTTGAGATTATCTCTAGCTTCTGCTAGATCGACTAATTTTTGTAATCGTGGGTCTTGCTTATATAGATGCTCTATGGTAGAGAGAGTGTTAGTCAGGGTGGTGAACAGGGTAGATCTGTGTTTGTTAAATTTTGCAGTGAGTTGAATAATAATTCCCCTAATGTAGCATTTATATGCTTCCCAATTTATTGTGATAGTAGTGTCAGAAGGAATGTTGATGTGAAAATATTCATCTGTGTGTTATTGCCCATTTTAATGTTAAATACATGCCCTTTCACTCTTTCTCTAGAAAGTCTGTAGCAATTCATGCAGTTTCATATATTTCAATAGGTATTACATTTATTTTTCATAAAGATAAACTGCTTTATTAATATTTTGCTCAGAATTACTTTCAAGCTTTTTTAATATTGTACATATTCATATATTTCTCAGATGCCTTAATCTGTAACATGCATAATGTACCAGCTTCTGTTACATTAAAAATTCTAAAATATTACATTTTAATTAAACAGATGGCTTACCTCACCCTCTGTTCTGCAGTTCTTCTCGTTTACATATTTTTTGTTTTTACAATATTCTGTTACTGCCGGCTTCATACAGATATAACACTATATCTGTTTGTCCTGTCTGTGTGCATTTGACAGCAATTTGATTTAAAGCATTATTTTATGTAGAGAATTGCGTACATCTGGGATATGTGATAACTGTTTAAATATTTTGTGTCTATAACCTACATACAATCAACTTTAAAAGCAAGTAAGTATTTTTCTTGATTTCATTTTAAGCAATTTATTTTATACAATGCAAAACATTTCTATTGCCACAGGTACTCTATGAATCTTCTCCAGACATATCTACTCATTGTCCTCTAGGTTATATTGAAAGAAAGAAATATGGCTTAACTATGCCAGTCTGACAATATGTACCAAAATGAATTACTCAATCCATGAAACAAAATTTAATTTGTTATTATTCAGTAAATATAACAAAAATCTAACACAAAAATAGTATTAAAGAATAGTGAGCTTTATAATAAGTTAATTGATTATATCAGTGCTGCCTAAAACAATTTATTAATAGAACATGTTTATAACAGCTAAATTAATTCATAAATATTAAGAGAAATAAAAGTTAGGTGTCACAACAGTGACTAATGATGGGATATATCTGTTACCATAATCTTACAGTGATCAAACCACACTTATAAGAAAAAATGTTCCATTGGTTGATTTCACAATGAGTACACATTTCTTATTAGCTATTAACACTGTAAGAAATGATAGTTACTATATAAATATGAAACAATTAAAAAATTAAATAGACTGCATAACTAATAACTGCTACCTTATTCATGTATTTCTAAAAGATGTAAGTTAGTGGTGTTGAATGTACATTAAATAATGGTTGTGTAATTGATATAGGGTTTTTCCTTTCTGTTAGAAGATCCATGCAACGTGTCTTACATAGCTTTTTTTCAGGGTTTAAAATTCAAGGTTGAATAATTTGATTTGAGAAAATGTGACAACAGTATTCCACTACATTTGCAACTTTTTTATTTTTATATCCTTAACCCTTTAAAACATTATTTTCACCTGCTTCAATCTGTGTCTTGACTGTCTGTATGACTTTTTTTCAATGTCCAATAAGCATGCTCAATCAACATATTAATTATTCACAACACCAGAATACCAGAATGATAATTTGTGATAGCAATAAAGTGTTGGCTACACCATTATTCAATCTTCAATCTTGAATTGATAGCAGTGGTTAATTACATTTTATAAACGCATGTTAGGTGTGATTGGAAAAATTAAAATGGGTTTTAGTAAGTTGTAGCTAATGTTTAAGTGGTTCTCTAAGTGGGGGATTTAGGGTATAGGAAAATTGGGGAATGAAGGTAATTGTAGACAGATAGGGAAAGGATTGGGTGTTGTGAGCTACAACTAGCCTTTATTAGATCCTGAGTAAGTGTCAAATTTGAACAGGCTTTAAATCCAGTTATAAAGGACTGGTTAGTCTTGGGGAGGGGAAAATACAAAGTGACTAACATAACTGAATAAGAAAAATAATAATAAGAAAAAATGCTACAATTCACCTATCAATGCAGATACAACTTACATTTGGCCATCTCTGACTAAACCCCTTCAACTCATCCCCTCATGTTTTATTGTAAGAACGATTAAAACAATCCTCCCTTCAGAATTTCATACAGACAACTAGGGAAATGGAAAAATAAGGGACTATACAGAGTGGCAGACCTCTTTTAGAGATGGTGGGTAATCCCATTTAATCAGTTATGAGACAAAATCCATCCATATAAGTTGCATTGGTTTTTGTATCTTCAGGCAATCTCTGTCTTTTTCTAAATAATATCCGCAACTAAAATCTCTCACACACACCACACTGGAACACTTTTATTGCACAAACATTAGAAACAAGATTTTTTTTTCTCATCTATACTTGGCCCTACAAAAAGATAAATACGGACCTAAACCACCATTGCTGGAAAGATGGTAGAGGGATATAAGAATGGAATACCCGAAGAGTGAATTGGACCTGATTTTCCAAAACTCTACTAGGGGTCTTCTTAGTGCAGACTTGAAAGAAAACTGCATAAAAAACACATTTAGATGTTACCTAACCCCCACAAGATCTTCCCATTTTTTCCTGAAACATAACAACCAATGCTATAGAGGGTGCTTGGAACAAGGGATTTATGTCTACATGTGGTGGGAATGTCCTTAGGTAAAATCTATATGGACTAAGATATCTGCTTTATTGAGTACCTTGCTACACAAGGATATTACCCTAATGATATATAGTATGTTGCATGTAAAAATCATCTACCATCTGTTGCATAACTCGATAGAGAGATGCAAACTGCCTCTGTAAGCTTAAGAACTGTGTATCAGGAGCTTCCTAAAATAGATTTCCATGGCTGAACAGCTGTACACAAGTTCAAATCAACATGTGCAATGTCAGATGTCGAATGGAGTGTTGTAAAGCACATCAGCGTATTTTTTAAATTATTTTTTTTTAAATTATTTTATTTAGAAAACAACAGGGTACACAAAACAAAAAGGAGGGGGAAACGCAGGATATTATAACCAGACATGTGTAATTGTTGACATAGATAAATCATGGTGTCCTAATATCTGTGTTAAGTTAAAACTAATAATTGTGCATTCTGTCTAATTATTCTCTTATATTCCCATACCTCGGAAAGCCAAAAATAAAACATGAAAAAAACAGGCAAAAAAAAAATAATAACAAAAAAATAAAAAAAATAAAAGGGTTTTAACCTTCTCTTGTAAACCAAGTATATAGAGCCTGCCATATTCCAAGAAGGACTATGTCTGTGTTTCTAAATGGGAATATAATAATGCCTTGTTCTTCCTTAGATACTGATTTAATAAAAATTTACCATTTTCCAAAAAAAGACCACACTGTAGGTTCTAAATTAGTATCTTTGTCTTTCTGTTCAATAATACATTGCTTTTTGATAAAACTCATTATTTCTTTAAATTTAGGTATTGCCTTATCTTTCCACTTGTGGAAGATGAGGCTTCTTATGCACAAAATGAAAGAATTAATAAGTTTGTTATTGATCAAGTCTATGTTATAGGGGTGAGAAGGACTATGTTATGCTTGGAAAAAGTAAAAGGAGATGTCTTTAAGACCGTATTGATCCAGTATTCTAATTTTAACCACAATTGTTTTATCTTAGGGCATTCCCACAGCATAAGCATTAAATCAACTCCTAATAATTGACATTTAAGGCATTTGTTGAAATCTAAATTATACCACTTATGTCCCTTGTGGAGTGCAATAAGTCATATACAAAAGTTTAAGATCTGATTTTCTCCAGGAGGCCGACAATGTAGTTTCACATACCCACCCTGTTAAGAGAGTGTTTTATGTAATTAATATGAAGATTTACAAGTAGGGGTTGACACTTATTAATAATATAAATAAAATGTTCATCTCTTCTAAATCCCAATAAGATTCTATACCAGGGAAAAATAGAAAAAAATACAATTTTGGACTAATTTAATCCAAGAATCTAGTTTTACCTAAGTCTAATTCCACACATGTAAAGTAGTAATGTTAAGGATATAGTGTCTTATCTGAAGATAGACAGAGACATCTATATTGTCTAAAAGATACCCTTCTTTCAGGTCAGGGACAGATTTGACTGTTTTTAGATTAAAATCTACAAATTGTATTAACTTAAAAAGCCCCAAATGGGCCCATTTTTGGAACACCTTCGTATAAATTCCTGGAGTAAATTCAGGATTCCCCGTGGTAATCTGATAATTAGAAATTGCGTAAGACCCATTTTTGCACATATCTTCTTATGCCAGACTAGCAGTAGATTATATATTGAACTTAGATTTTTAACTGATCTAGGAATAGTCCTAAGGTTACAATGAAGAATGGCTATAGGTGAATATGAGTATAGAACATTTTCTTCAAGTTCTAACTGAGAAAAATAGTTTGAATTCCCAAGCCAACTTACAACAAATTTCGCCAAAGAAATTAAACTATATAATTCCAGGTTGGGAAGTGCCAGACCACCATGCTCTTTTCCCAAAAATAGCATTTTCAAAGCAATGCTAGGTCTTTTTCCTTGCCATATAAAATATGATAATGATGAATAAAGATTGCAGAGATCTTTTTTTGAAGAATTATAGGAATATTCTGAATAACATAAAGAATCTTAGAAAAGAGATCATTTTTAACATGGCAACCCTTCCTGAAATGTTTAACAGCAAATTATGCCAGTGGTGCAGATCTTCTTTAACCTTAGAGAGTATGTTTGTGATGTTTACACTATACCAGGTGCACGGATCTCGTGAGCTATTAATACCAAGGTATGTAATTGAATGAGTTGCAACTTTAAATGGTATAGATACTTTAGAAGAATGATCTTCCTTAAGCCAAAACATTTCTGATTTTGTTATATTTACTTTATAACCAGAGAACAAACAAAATATTTCAGTCTCTTGTAGAAGTTGCGGAATATTCCTTAAAAGATTATAAATGTAAGTTAAAAGGTTGTCAGCATAAAGGGCGACCTTCATTTCTCTTTTACCAATCTTAATACCTTCAATTCTCTGATGGATAGTTGTAGCTAAAGATTCTATGGCTATGATAAATAAGAGAGGTGAGAGTGGGCAGCCCTGCCTAGTGCCTTGTTTTAAGGTTATGTTCTCTGTCAACTGACCATTAAGTAACAAAGCTGTTTTAGAAGTGTTATAAATATTCTTCACAAAATGCAAAAATAGCCCTTTCTTTTTTAAAGAAAAAAATATGTGATCATGCAGCATGGAGTCGAACACCTTCTCTGCATCCAATGAAACAACCACTATATCCTCAGTCAATTTAAATGAAGTAGAAGATATTGTTTCTTTTGACTGAAGATAATCTATTGCAACAAATAGTTCTCTGATCTTAGCAGAAGCATTTCTGCATTTGAGAAAACCAACCTGATCAGTGGGAATTATTTGATTTAAAGGGCTCTGCAATCTATTGGCAAAAGTAGTAGTTAAGATTTTGTAATCAGAGTTTAATAAGGCTATTGGCCTATAAAAACCCATTTCAAGAGGATCCTTACCTTTTTTTAAGATCAAGGTAGTCCAAGATGCAGAGAAGGCGTCCGAGCATGGTGATTTATTAAAAAAAGTGATTGAAAAGGTTTTTAAGATGTTGGAGATTATTAAGTTTCAGCATTTTATAAAATTCATTAGGAAGCAGATCTAGACCCGGAGTTTTATGTAGAGCTATAGAGTCTATACTATCCAAATATTTTATAGCGGTAATAGGGGCATTAATCAAAGATAGAAAGTGTTCTGGGCAACTCGGGACCGAAATACTATCCCAGAATTTTGCTTTACAATCTAAGTTAGGCTCTTTATATGAGTATACATCAGAATAATAATAAGAAAAAAATAAGATCTCTTTTGAATCCTTGTGAATGTTACCATTTGATTGAATCTCTTCAATGCCTTGAAAGCTAGAGGAATTTGTAATCATTCTAGCCAAGAGTTTACCCGTCTTGTTCCCATATCTGTAGTATTTAGCCTGCATTTTTAACTCAGTCAATGTTGTAGAATGAAGGAGTAAAGTATCTTGTTCTTTCTTATCATTGAGATACATATAAACCCAGCTTATACAGCAGGTTAGGGACACTTGCCAGTGTCTTTAAAAACTTAAAAGCATGTTTGAACTAACATATATTAGGGGTGCAATAGCGCTATGTTTAGTTTAACACTAGCACAGCACAGTATTCAATTAGTATTCAATAAATACTGTACCTGTAAAATAGTGGCAATTACCGTAGTAAAATTTGCCAGACTATAACACTGAGACACATATAGCACTGCAATGCTGTAAACAGAGTGAACTGTGCATAACAAAATGGTGCCAGTCACTTTTCTCACAATATCACAATGATAACAGTACTGTTTCAAAATCATTGGAGGTTGAATTTCAGCTCCACAATGCACTGTATTAGAGAAGCACTGTAAAGTGAAGCGCTGTAAAGTGAGGTATACCTGTATTTGACCAAATTTTCATTGGAAGAATTTTAAAGATAAGCATTTTATTTATTAACTAAATGAGTAATGGTTTCTTTTTCTCTCTTCCTAAGTCTTTACTTCCTATTAATCATAAAAGAAGTGATATCGCTGGTCAAGACTGCCTTGGCAGTCTGCCAGAACAACTCAGGGTTGTCTATGTGTGCTTGATTGAAAAGACAATAATCCTCCCATTTTTTAACAAGATAGTCTCTAAATTTGAAATCATTAAACAGGAACGTTGGGAAATGAAAACGAGGAAAAAAATAATTAAAATAGAAGAGGGATATTTCCAGTATAATAGGTGCATGGTCCGAAAGACAAAAGGGAGAGATCAATGTATTAACTCCCATATTTATAAAACTGTTGCTAATAAGAAACATATTGATCCTGGAGAGAGAACCATATGTTTTTGACATGCATGTGTCATTTTTAATATCGGGATTCTGTTTCCTTCAGACATCTCTCATCCCCAGATTACAAAAAAAGTTTTCTGAATTGTTTGTTCTGTTTATCTCTATTAGTCTTAAAACAATTTTTACCCTGTCTAACCCTATCTTAAGGGCACTGTGGGATCATATTGAAATCTCCTCCTAAAATAAGAGGGCCTTCTACCATTTTTTATATCCTAGTTTGAAGGAGATTCCAAAATAATGGATTAAAATCATTGAGTCCATATATATTACATAAAGTGAATAAACCATTTATAGTTTATATTTTGAATATAATAATTCTCCCGTCAGGATCGATATAAGAATCAATAATCTCATATTTAAAAATAATTCCAAGCAAAATAGCCAATCCCCTCCTCCTAGCAACTGAAGGAGAGACTATCGCATCTCCTACCCATTAGGTCTTAAGTTTCAATCCTTCTTCTAATGATAAATGAGTTTTCTAAAGGCTATATCAGTGTGTAATTTCTTTCAATGTCGAGAAATTGTCTTCCTTTCAATGGGGGAGGTAATACCCCCTTTATTCCAAGACGACATAATAAGTTTCCTAACTTCCTTTTTTCCTAACTTCATTTAAAGTCCATGGAATATGTAAAGATAGAGAGGGAGGGGAAAGGCGAAAAAATAGGGGAAAATGAAAAACCAGTTGAGCCCTATTGGAACAAGTCTGAAGACCATTTGATAGGCTATTTTAATTAGTTGCATTCCTTAATATAAGTTTTTCTGTTAAAATTATTTTTCCGATTGACAATAGTGTTACGAACACATTTCAACATGATCAAACTTCTTTCCTGAATACAAGCATGTCCAAACTTCTGCCAAAACAAACCTCATGAAAAATCCAAAATAAATCTTTCAGATTAAACTACTGTTTTGCCCGTGCACATGTCTATTTGTGACTAAATATTTTTTTCTCTATTTCTCCAACATTAATCTGACCAGGTAATAATAATTCTCTATATATCAGTGACCCCACAGAAATGATTTGCATTTGCATTATATTTTCCCTAAGTCTCTATGGTAATATGCCTGCTTGAGATAAAAGGCTATTTATCTTTTGGATATAATGGTAATTTACTTTATAAATATTAAACCATTTTTACATTGAATATATTGCCAAGACTTAGAAGATTTAGGTTACAGAAGATGTGGATTTGGAAATTATTTTTTTGCATTTATAGTAATTTCTTTTAATTAAATATATGTATTTATTTATTTATTTATTTATTTATTTATTGTTATTTCATTTAAATCTAAAATTTGTTAACGTGTAAATGTTGTAGATGTTAGTTTTATTAACAATAGTCCCATACAGGGCAAAACATTTCTGGAAAATAATACCAGCGCCTGTGTGCTACAGGTCTACAATTTACTACAGAGTTTAATGATTCTGAAATTAACTATTTAGAGATCATGCATGTGTAATCCAAATACTGACCTCATTGATACTAAAACATAGAGGAAACCAATTTTAAAGAACACACTGTTGCATGCTGCTAGCAACCTGAACATGTACCTTTTCATCTTGCTATGGGAGGGTTTTTATGTATGAAACTGAACTGTTCAACAGCAATATATTGTTAACAGGAGTGTAATATCTTGACCAAACAATTGAAAGTAAGAGGTTATTCTAACTCTGTCACAAATAAATATAAAACACAGAATGACTTTTGGATGATTTTACTGATGCAAAGGCTATACTAGCTATAGTACAAGCTATAGTAACCAATATAAGCAGATTTGTAATATAATTGAAAAAAATAATTTTCTATTTTACTAGCAGATGAGAAACTGTAATGCAACAACATTAGGATGTAGGTTTGCTTAAAGGGACATGAAACCCCCCAAAAAATCTTTCATGATTCAGAGAGAGAATACAATTTTAAACAACTTTCCAATTTACTTCTATTATTTAATTTGCTTCCTTCTCTTGTTATCCTTTGCTGAAAGGTGTATCTAGGTAAGCTCAAGGGCAGCAGAGAACCTAGGTTCTAGCACTTGATTGGTGGCTGCATATATATATTGATTGTGATTGGCTCACCCATGTGTTCAGTTAGAAACCATTACTGCATTGCAGTATTTAACCTCCCTATAGCGCTGCTATTACAAGTTCTGGAAAAGCAGGCTTACGCGGGCTATATGGTGGCATTGAGCTCCATGCTTCACCCAAATACAAGCGCTGCTTTGAAGTTCTCGTGCATGATTTCCCCGTAGACATCAATGGGGAGAGCCGGCAAAAAAAAAGCCTAACACCTGCGATCAAGGAAACAAAAGCTCCGTAACGCAGCCCCATTGATGTCTATGGGGAAAGAAAAACACCCTAACATAAAAGCCACGTCTAAACACCTCTAATCTGCTGCCCCTAACACCGCCAACACCTACATAAAACTATTATCCCCTAATCTGTCTGCTCCCGATATCGCTGCCACCTACATTACACTTATTAAGCCCTAATCTGCCGCCCTTAACATCGCTGCCACCTACATTACAGTTATTAACCCCTAATCTGCTGCCCCCAATGTCGCCGCCACTATACTAAAGTTATTAACCTCTAAACCTCTGGCCTCCAACATCACTAACACTAAATAAATATATTAACCCCTAAACTAAACCCTAACCATAACGTATCCCTAACCCTAAGCATAACCCTAACCCTAACACCCCCTAACTTGAAAAGCAATAAACAGCGCAATCAGACCCTGGAAAAACAGCCAAAAATAGCACTTGTTTACTAACACGAGAAATACTGGCTCTGTAATACAAGCAAATCAGGCAAGTTGGCGCATTGTTTTGTTCCGGATAAAGTTTTTTGTTACAATGTATGAAACAGGATGACGTAGTATATGACGTCCTGGATAGTGGGAAGATTTAAATGAATCTCGGCTGTTAGTAGGCATATCAGTTCTGTATGAAATCCCTTGAGAAAGTCTGCCTGTGAGCAGATGAAACGCGTAGGGAAGAGTTATTTACAAAAGACGTGAGAACACTGTCGAATAGTGTAAAAGATTTGCACTAAGCTGCGGAGAGGACGTTGAAACCAGATGCTGCAGGTCTACGTCTCTGGAATCCCCTCAATGATTACAGCAGTCTACACGAGTGGGCTCTATGCCGAAGTGCTTTCCTTACACTTATATATTGTAAGTGTATTTGTATTATGTGTCATTTGTCCGATGAATAAACGATACTGTGAATCGTGGATGCACTGTGCTTTGTTTTTTCCTTTCTTTTTTTCCTTTCTAACACCCCCTAACTTAAATATAATTAAAATCAATCTACATAAAACTTTCAATTATTAACTAAATAATACCTATTTAAAACTAAATACATACTTACCTGTAAAATAAAACCTAAGCTAGCTACAAAATAACTAAAAGTTATATTGTAGCTAGCTTAGGTTTTATTTTTATTTCACAGGTAAGTTTGTATTTATTTTAGCTAGTTAGACTTGTTAGTAAATGGTTATTAATTATTTAATAGCTACCTAGCTAAAATAAATACAAAGTTACCTGTAAAATAAAACCTAACCTGCCTTACACTAAAAGCTAACATTACAATAAAATAAATTAAATTAATCAAATACAATTATCTAAATTACAAAGAAAATAAACACTAAATTAAACAAAATAAAAAAACAAAATATCAAAATAAAAAAGCCCCCCCAAAATAAAAAAAACCCTAGCCTACACTAAACTGCCAATGGCCCTTAAAAGGGCCTTTTGCAGGGCATTTCCCAAAAGAAATCAGCTCTTTTACCTGTAAAAAAAAATACAAACAACCCCCCAACAGTAAAACCCACCACCCACACAACCAAACCCCCAAATAAAAACCTATCTAAATAAACCTGAGCTAACCATTGCCCTGAAAAGGGCATTTGGATGGGCTTTGTCCTTAAAAGGGCATTTAGCTCTTTTAGTGCCCAAACCCTAAGCTAAAAATAAAAACCACCCAATAAACCCTTAAAAGAACCTAACACTAACCCTTGATGATCCATTTACAGTTTTCGAAGACCGGACATCCATCCTCATCCAGGTGGCAGAAGTATTCATCCAAGTGGGCCGAAGTCATCATCAAAGCCGGCAGAAGTCCTTATCCAGACGGCATCTTCTATCTTCATCCATCCGGCACGGAGCTGGTCTATCTTCAAGACATCCGGTTTCCATTTAAGGTACGTCATCCAAGATGGTGTCCCTCACATTCCGATTAGCTGATAGAATGCTATCAGCCAATAGGAATTAAAGGGGAAAAAATCCTATTGGGTGTTGCAATAAGCCAATAGGATTGAGCTGTCATCCTATTGGCTGATCCAATCAGCCAATAGAATGCAAGCTCAATCCTATTGGCTGATTGGATCAGCCAATAGGATGAAAGCTCAATCCTATTGGCTGATTGCAACAGCCAATAGGATTTTTTCCCCTTTAATTCCTATTGGCTGATAGAATTCCATCAGCTAATCGGAATGTAAGGGATGCCATCTTGGATGATGTACCTTAAAGGGAAACTTTATTCTACATTGACCATCAGAAGAAGAGGATGCTCCGTGCTGGATGTCTTGAGGATGGACCTGCTCTGTGCCGGATGGATGAAGATTGAAGATGCCATCTGGATAAAGACTTCTGCCGGCTTCGATGAGGACTTCGGCCAGCTTGAATGAAGACTTCTGCCGGCTTCGATGAGGACTTCTGCCGCTTGGATGAGGATGGATGTCTGGTCTTCGAAAACTGTAAGTGAATCGTCGGGGGTTAGTGTTAGGTTTTTTTAAGGGTTTATTGGGTGGGTTTTATTTTTAGCTTAGGGTTTGGGCAATGTAAAACAGCTAAATGCCCTTTTAAGGGTAATGACCATCCAAATGCCCTTTTTCAGGGCAATGGTTAGCTTAGGTTTATTTTGATTTTATTTGGGGGGTTTGGTTGGGTGGGTGGTGGGTTTTACTGTTGGGGGGTTGTTTGTATTTTTTTTTTACAGGTAAAAGAGCCGATTTCTTTGGGGCAATGTCTCGCAAAAGGCCCTTTTAAGGGTTATTGGAGGTTTAGTGTAGGCTAGGGTTTTTTTTATTTTGGGGGGGCTTTTTTATTTTAATAGGGCTATTAGATTAGGAGTAATTCGTTTTTATTTTTGATCATTTTGTTTTTTATTTTGTGTAATTTAGTGTTTATTTTTTTTCTAATTTAGATAATTGTATTTGATTAATTTAATTTATTTCATTTTATTGTAAAGTTAGGTTTTAGTGTGGGGCAGGTTAGGTTTTATTTTACAGGTAACTTTGTATTTATTTTAACTAGGTAGATTGTAAATAGTTAATAACTATTTACTAACTAGTCTACCTAGTTAAAATAAATACAAACTTCCTTGTGAAATAAAAATAAAACCTAACATAGCTACAATATTATAACTATTAGTTATTTTGTAGCTAGCTTAGGTTTTATTGTATAGGTAAGTATTTATTTTTAAATAGGAATTATTTAGGTAATAATTGTAAGTTTTTTATTTAGATTTATTTTATTTATATTTAAGTTAGGGGGTGTTAGGCTTAGGGTTATGTTAGGGTTATGCTTAGGGTTACGTTAGGGTTAGGTTTAGGGGTTAATATATTTATGTAGTGATGTGGAAGGCCAGAGGTTAATGGGTTAATAGTTTATTATAGTATATTTCGTTGTGGGGGGCTTGCGGTTTAGTGGTTAATAGGTTTATTATAGCGGCAGTGTAGGCGGACGGCATATTAGGGGTTAATAATTTTATTATTGTGGCGACGATTTCGGGAAGCGGTGGAATAGGGGTTAATATTTTTTTAAGTGGCGGGGATATCGGGAGCAGCAGATTAGGGGTCAATACATTTATTATAGTGTTTGCGATGCGGGAGGGCCTTGGTTTAGGGGTTAACAGTTAGTTTATGGGTGTTAGTGCACTCTGTGACAGTTTAGTTATGAGTTTTATGTCACAGCTTTGTAGCATAAAACTCATAACTACTGACTTTAAATGGCGGTACGGATCTTGTCATTTTAGGCTGTACCGCTCACTTTTTGGCTGCACCACAAAACTCGTAATACCGGCGCTATGGTAGTCCCATTGAAAAAGGACTTTTCTTAAAGTGCGGTACTGATGTTGCGTGACGGCCAAAAAGGTGTGCGGTACACCTATTCTGACAAGACTTGTAATAGTGGCGTTAGGGAAAAAGCATCGTTATGAAGCATAGCAATGCTTTTTCACTCATAACGCAAAACTTGTAATCTAGCTGATAGTGTCACTTTAGGTAACATTCTGTCACCCACTAAACTACGTAGTACTACTATTAATCTAGTTAGCCAATCACAAGAGACAAATGTGTGCAGGCATCAATCAGCAGGTATCTCCCAGTAGTGTAGGATATGTGAGTATTCTTTTTCAACAAGGGATACCAAGACAACAAAATAGAAGTGAATTTAAAAGTGTCTTAAAATAACATGCTCTATCTGAATCATGCAACTTTATTTTGACTTTTCTATCCCTTTAGCTAAACAGTTTATACATAAAAAGGATGTGAAATATTTTAAGTGGCAGGTGATTGACAAATAGGGAAGTCCTGGAGGGAAGGTTATTGGATATACCTTACACACACAAAGTGTCACAGAGAGACATTCTAGATTTTCAAACTTCAAACTAAATACCTAGTGTTTTTAATTCAGAATATGATTTGATTAATCACTGGGAAGAGAACTTAGGTCAACAAGGCTGCATTATGTTATACTATTGTTACTGATATCCTTCTTTTCTCATTTTAATTGACATTTAAACAGTATTATATAAACGAGCAAAGTGCACTCCAGATACTAAACAGACAACAGCTTCGGGTGCTAGCAAAAATGGATTATAGCAAAAGACAAGAAGCACTCCAGAAGTCTTTCAAATATTGTCACCTTTAATTAGTGAACGTTTTCGGGCAATAAACTGCCCGTCATCAAACTTACAAGGTATAGACCACCACCAGAGAAAAGTGCGCCACGCTCTCCGCGGTGGATGCGCCGCCCCTAACGAGTGACGTCATCGCCCGCGGCAACGTGTGAGAACTAGAAAGGGCAAAAACAACAACAACAGACAAATTGTTATACAGGCATACAATAAGCCCTAAGTCTAAGAAAGAAGCCTATAAAATAAGCATATTAAATCAATACAATGCAGCATTACTGACAAGAATGGGGAATCAAATATATTGCAAAAAGTAAATCTACGGTTGTCATAGTAACCAGTAAACAATAGACGCCATATATAGCAAGTCTTCACTTACATAAGCAAAAATAAACATGAATTGGAAAAGATAACACTGCACATCCAATTATGTGGTTCCACAGGACAGAAAGGCTACAGGATTAAATCCGAAAAATTTTAAAATTTTTTGAAAAATTTGAAAAAATTTTGAAAAATTTGAAAAATTTATAAAAAGCTGTAAAGTGGAGTCACATAAAGGAATTTGCTAAACAAGCTAATGTAATTACAGTGATTGGAATGGACCATGGTTCTCACAAAATAATAGACAGCAATATGAATGATCATGGACTCCCCCAGGAATCATTTTACAGCTAATGGACAGGAATCACAGGAACACCTGCCAATCTAGCTGTGTATTCAGCCCATAAGGCACAAGAGTGTTCAATTCGAATGTCCATTTAGCTTCTTTTTGGAGAAGCAGTCGATTCCTATCGCCTCCTCTTGGCAACGGTGGCACATAGTCTATAATTGTATATTTAAGGTCCATGACACTGTGTTTGTGTTCCAAAAAGTGTCTGGCCACTGGTTGCTCAGATGTGCCTTTATTAAGTGCCGTCTTGATAGCAGATCGATGATTTGCCATACGTGTACGCAAATCATCGCAGGTCTTTCCTACGTAATACAGCCCACAAATACAGTGTAAAAGATACACTATATGCGTGGTAGTACACGTCAGGCGGAATTTATGTTTATAAATTTTGCGTTTTTGTGGATGGGTAAAGCTCGGTCCAGTGATTAGACCCCCACATGTTGTGCAGCCAAATCATCGAAAAACCCCTGGTTTTTTAATATCCAACCATGTTGAAGATTTATAGCTTTGTATCGGGTCAGTTTTAATTAGCAAGTCCCGCAAAGACCTGGACCTCTTATAGCCCACTCTTGGTGGTTCAGCTTTATGTAAGGGTAACGATCTGTCCATGTTAATGATCTCCCAATGCTTGTTGAGTATGTCCTTTAAGGGGCCTTTATCACCTGTGAAGGTTGTGATGAATGTCATCCTTTTATCCTCCTTTTTGGGTACCAAAACACTGGCCTGGCAGACCTGAGCCCGCTGTTCATTCAGTAGTTTATCTGGATAACTCCTAACTTCAAAGCGTTGCACCATCTCAGTGAGTTGTTCTTCTCTTTTATCAATTTCAGAGTTATTCCTCACCACTCTAAGCAATTGAGATTTAGGCAATGCTTTCTTCAATGTGGGAGGATGGCAACTTGTGTAGTGTAGTAAGGAGTTTCTATCAGTCTCCTTTCTATACAGAGTTGATTGAATCCTACCATTGCTAGTATATAACCTCACATCTAAGAAGTAAATTTGTATTTTGCTTGATGTCATTTTAAACTTCAGAGCCAAATTCGCCCCATTAAGCTCTTGAAACCAATCATCCAGGCTGGCTGACGTTCCAGACCAGATCAAAAACAGGTCATCTATATATCGCTTAAAGAAGCGAATATTTTTTACCTTAAATAATTCCGTCCCAAACTCCTCGAAATGGGCCATAAACAAATTGGCGTACGATGGGGCCATATTTGACCCCATCGCCGTCCCCTTCAACTGTAAATAGAAGGATTGTTCAAAGCGGAAATAATTGGTAGTCAGGCAAAATTCCAATAATTGTAGGATAATCTCAGGAGGTGGTCCAATATATGGATATCTGCAAAGATGAAATAGAACAGCAAGTAACCCCTCATCATGAGGGATTACAGTATATAGACTAGTCACATCCAGTGTGACTAGCCATGTATCTTCATCTATATCTTCAAATTGTTTGAGCATCTCCAGTAGTGCCATTGAATCCCTCAAGTATGACGGTATATTATATACCAAAGGTTGTAAGAATCTGTCCACTAAGGTGGCAATGGGCTGTTGTATGGACCCTATTGAGGATACAATGGGTCTTCCAGGAGGTGGTGAGATCCCCTTGTGTATTTTGGGGAGGGTGTATAGAACCGGGGTTCTGGGATATGGTACCACCAAATACAGATAGGTATCCTTGTTGATAAAACCTTGATCATATATCAATTTGATATATGCATCCAGCTGTTTCTTAAATGCCTGTGTGGGGTCGTGTGGAAGCGGTCTATATGTACCTGTATCCGCGAGCTGAGATATGATCTCCATCCTGTAATCTCTGTAATTGAGAATAACCACTGCCCCACCTTTATCGGCTTCACGTATGATTAAATCCTTGTTATCCGCAAGGTTTCTTAAGACTCTCCAATCTTCTTTAGAGAAGTTATTGAACGTCTCCTTATATTGTAAGGCTAGAGAGTGATTCATATCCTCCTGTAACCGTTGCGTGAAAGTATTGATACTGGCGTTGCCAAACTGAGGAGTGTATGTAGATTTTTTCTTAAGTTGGCTGTGGTCTGTGTCCATTTCTCCAAATTTTTCTTTTAAAGATAGTAGTCTCTGAAATTTTTTTGTATCTATATAGAAGTCAAATGGGTCAGTTCTAGAAGTTGGAACAAAAGTAAGACCCTTATTAAGAATCTCAATTTCAGAGTCATTCAGGGGGTAATCACTCAGATTGACTACTATGTCATTATGCATCATTACTTCTGTATTGGTGGTTTTCGTCTTATACTCACCTCTCCTGATCCTCTCCCTCTTCCTCTTCCCTGTAGTTTTTTTAGCGTGTTGTTACTCCTTTAGGGTGTTGTATCTCTTGAGAGGGGTTTTGTGCTTGATCTGTGTCAGAACCTGAACCAGACCCTGAACTTTCAATAGTGGTCAAATCCTGGGATTTGTAATAGCGTGGTCGTCTCCTCCTGGCAATATGTTGCCTCTGTCTCTCACTAGCAGACAATTGCCATAAATAGACACGTTTGTCTCTATAGTCGCTAATCACAGCTTCCAATTTCTTATTTTTGAATTGTATAAGATCAGTTTCATATTTGTCAATCTTGATCTGTAATTTGTTCAACCAATCCTCTGTATGATCCGCCTGTAGTCTGGACAAATTAGGTAATTCATAAGATATAATCTCTGCTTTGATTAATTGTAGCAATCTACCCACTTCCTGTATGACTAATAACACCAGATCTAGTGAGCATTTGTTTTCAATGCTACACCACCTTTCACAGAACAAAGGGTTATTTCTGCCCAAAGTGGGCACGTTTCTAATTCGAAATCCCCTTGGGATAAAGCCTCTGCGGTAATACTCAGAGAGATATGCCCCATGCAAGGTAAGATCCTTCTCCTTTTGTTTTAACTTTAATAAATGGGTGTAGATATAAGCTGGTTTGTCCAACACTGGCCGCAGTGTTATTTTGTCAAACAGAATCCCCTCTGCATCCGCTTCCGTAAAGTGGAAGGTACTGGCTCCAGGGATTGTGTCAATATCCCCAATGTCCTCAGCAATGCCAGATGTAATATCAGTTGTCATGCTGTGTCCAATGAGTCCCCAAAAAGAATTGTAAGTCCAAAAGCAGCAAGGAGATATACTCCAAAAATTGTAATCGGGTGCAAGCAAAAAAATACAATACATAAACGAGCAAAGTGCACTCCAGATACTAAACAGACAACAGCTTCGGGTGCTAGCAAAAATGGATTATAGCAAAAGACAAGAAGCACTCCAGAAGTCTTTCAAATATTGTCACCTTTAATTAGTGAACGTTTTCGGGCAATAAACTGCCCGTCATCAAACTTACAAGGTTACCGAAACTTACCACCCAGCTGTGTTATAGACCGCCACCAGAGAAAAGTGCGCCACGCTCTCCGCGGTGGATGCGCCGCCCCTAACGAGTGACGTTATCGCCCGCGGCAACGTGTGAGAACTAGAAAGGGCAAAAACAACAACAACAGACAAATTGTTATACAGGCATACAATAAGCCCTAAGTCTAAGAAAGAAGCCTATAAAATAAGCATATTAAATCAATACAATGCAGCATTACTGACAAGAATGGGGAATCAAATATATCGCAAAAAGTATTATATGTGAGTTTAAATGAATGACTAAGATTTTTATATTATCTTGGAATACAATTGGAATACATAGTATATCATCTTTGCATTTGTATGACAATTACTTGTTTTGGATTATTAGTTTAGACAGTTTTACAATCACAATTGATATATATATTGATTGTTATAATTAGGAAGGAACATCTATTCTTCTAGAACATTTCTTTTCCAGTGCTTTTGAAGAATACAGCAAGCAACTCAATAACATTGCTTACTTAATTTAGATAAATTGAAAAAAGCTGATACTTTGTAGTTGTACCAATGTTTATAGGAGTAGAAATGACTGTCTTATTCTGATACATATAGATCTCCTTTATCTTAAAGGAACTTGAAAACCAAACATGATTTAGATAGAGCATGTCATTTCAAACAACAACATGATTTACTTCTATTCTCCATTTGTATTTGTTCTCTTTATATATTTTTGTTGAAAAGCAGGGACTTAAGTTCAGAAGAGTGTATGAGGCCTATTTATCATATGTCTGTCGGACCTGATCTTTAGACCCGTGCTTCATAACTGGTGTTTCTGGCGAGCCTGCAGGCTCGCCAGAAACACGGGGCGTCAAGCTCCATACGGAACTTGATAGATAGGCCCCTATGTGTCTGGAGCACTATATAGCAGCAGTTTTGTAAGAATTTTATCCATATTCAAGAGCACTAGATGGTGGCACTTTTTCCTGTCATGTAGAACTCCAGACACCTACTTAGTATCTCTTTAACAAACAATACTGTGGGAATATAGCAAATTTGATCATAGAAGTACATTGGGAAGTTTTTAAAATGTTATTCTCTGTCTGAATCACAAAATATTTTGGGATTTCATATCCCTTTAAATAGATCATTTCTATTTAGTTTTTAGCCCCTTTTATTTAAGTATGGGTGTATACTAGGCAAACAGTGTATATTTAGAATGGTTTAGTCAATCTTATCCATAATATATTGCAGTAATTCTAGTGACAATTTTAGCAGATTTATATTTTATCCCAATCTAATCACTACTGCTGTCCCTTTAAATACTCTCTAATTGTGTATCAAATGTCTTGGCCATGTATTCACATGTTCTGACTTGTATCAACCTAGCAACCAATAATGTGACGCGGAAGGTCACATGTTCTGACTTGTATCAACCTAGCAACCAATAGTGTGACGCGGAAGGTCACATGTTCTGACTTGTATCAACCTAGCAACCAATAATGTGACGCGGAAGGTCACATGTTCTGACTTGTATCAACCTAGCAACCAATAATGTGACGCGGAAGGTCACATGTTCTGACTTGTATCAACCTAGCAACCAATAATGTGACGCGGAAGGTCACATGTTCTGACTTGTATCAACCTAGCAACCAATAATGTGACGCGGAAGGTCACATGTTCTGACTTGTATCAACCTAGCAACCAATAATGTGACGCGGAAGGCTTTATGAAAGATGGGACACCACCTAATGTGATTCTGTGATTACGGTATACACATGAAACATGTCAGATGCACAGGGGGTGCTCCTTTGTGTATATATACTTTTTGTTTTTTATTTACTCTGTAATGTGTTTTTTGCCCATGCTGTATTTTTCAATGTTAGAGATAAACTATATTTTTTTTACTGATGGAAGCTGTATGGGGGTTTTTGAGAAGAGTCCTATTAGATGGGATATTAGACTTACGTTATACAGTGTAGATGTGGTTTATTTTATTACGTTTCATACATTTATGTTGTCATGTTGTCTCTGTTTTGTTTTGTTAAAGCATTGGTGGAGCCCTTTGAAAATCATATAACTGTGTTTTCCTGTGAATACATAATATATATAAATGATTGGAAAGGTAGAAAATGTGATAACTAATAAAATGCTTGAAAGTTTATCTTTTTTTTAGATATACTTTATTTACTGTGATACTATTTTACCATATTTGAAGCCTATTCCAATCCATTAAAAATGCAGTATAAAGTGTTTCTCAAGACATGTTTGTGATATGTTTATTTTTATATGAATGTCATCAAATTATCACTTTTTTATACTAGAAAGATGAACAAGGATTTAGGAGGTGTTTCTCTTATTTGCTTCTCCAATTGATTCTAACATGATTGATAAATACAACACCAATTGAGCTAAACTCCAAAACAAGTTCTACATTACACAAAATAAAACAAATTATATTCATTTTGCAAGAGATCTTCAAGAACATTTAAATGATAAGATGGGTACTATTGTTAAATATAGAAGCATATGGCTCCATTTTCAAATTGTATACCTCGGGTCTATCGAAAATACATTTTTGCCTATTTTTTTTTTTTAAATAAATTTTATTTGAGGTTTTAAGTCAGGCATACATGGAAAGCATAATAGAAAAACGCAATAAGAATATTGGAATACAGAATATTGTAGATTGGTGATCTGCATTCCCAATAGAGATGATAAAAGTAGGGCACAATATCATATATAGAATACCAAATGTGCAATATACCTCCATAATGGTAAGAGAGGCCTCTTTTGGACCTCCAATCAATACGAACAAATTAACGGAGCTAAATATCAAATAAGGAGACCACATGTGGGTCTCAACTGAATAACCAAATTTTTTGGTCTTTACTGTAATATACTTATAATCAAACATCAACATAATGATAACAACAATGTAGGAGCCTTCCACTAGTTTGCTATATGAAAACATCAAGTGTAAACATCAGGTCAATGCTAGTATGTACATTGTGAAGGGGAACCATCTTATTAATCCTGGTAATAAACCTAGTCTCGTTAGGTGTTGTAAAATGTTGCAGCGCTTTGTAGGGAAGGAGTAATATACAATACAGGGCAAGTAGAAATATCTACTAAATAGACAAATACTTGGATGTGTATAGTGAGACATGTGTCTATTGTATTTCTGAATCTATAGATTTAACCCCTAGGGTATTGAAATGATAAGGAACTCAATGCATATGTCAGTCAATGTGCAACTATGTATAGCCCTCAATACAGGTTATCTCTGAACAGAAAAACTAAAGGACATGCCACCCCGGCCACAGGTTTCACGTCAGTGATAAGGGAAACCTGGAGATGTCTGTCATTGGGGACTAATATGACTCTTTTAAGTTGGAGATATTGTGCACATGAGACTATAACAGGTTCATTGAGTTTTGCGTCTGTGTACTGTTAGGAAATTCAGCTCTGGTGGGCCATCACTACAGCCTACAGCTGTCTACGCCCTCTGTCTGTTGGCTATATTCTCTGCTAACATGTCGAAGACTTGTCATTGGTATCAATGTGTTGTGAGGTTGATAGCACATTTTTCCTTTTTTTTCTTTCACGCCTTTTGTCCCAACCCTTTTTTTTCTCCCTATGCCTATTCTTTGGTACAACTGTTTATGTAAGTTAGCATTGTGACACTCCTCCAAATCTACCACCACTAGGGACCCAATTAAGGCAAGATCTACATATAATATCAGTGCATTTTCAACTGTGAAGCATGAGGATAATAGCTTGAGTAAATTATGTTACCATAGCAGTGGTCAGTATAGATTATATATCAAGAAATCTTGAGTATCATGGAAACTGCTAGAAAATCAATGACACATAGGGAGATATTAAGCAGTAAGGGAAAAAAGGGCTCCAGATGAAACCATTGAGCATATAGTTCAACATGTCAGTAGTAGGTATAAGCTAACAATATTCTAAACGAACATAAGTAAAGTGTAACCTGTAGGGTATAGAAACCCCAGGGGGACAATAAATACCAAGATCCTAATCCTGAGTAAAGTTTGCTAACTGCCCAACAAATACAATATTTATATAAGTGTACATAAAGGTTTGGCTTTGGAACATATCAGGGATAAGATTTGTAAACTGTTGTAGTTGCGGTTTAGGTAGCAAATTATGCACTTATTAACAGTCCTCATAATTAGTGGTATAAGCAAGTTCCGGGTACCAACTAAGATTCAGAGACTTTGTCTTCATGGGGTCGGTAGTTCAAAGGTCTGACTCTACATCCCGCGGCACTATGGCACAGTAAATAAAGAACCTCTTTCCCCATATGTTTCTGTAGAAGTTGTAGTCATTAGCTGGGTTGGAGTAAGAAAAAAAAGAGAAAAAAAAAACAGCTGTCCTCAGGGTTAGTGTGGGTATATTTATTGTAGTGAGGCAGTCCCGGTTCTCTAATCGTAATCAACCCACACCATGCCGGTCAGTTCTTATCCCCCTGAGTTCTATGGGAAAATATTGCTCTGTCTGTGGCCCAGAGAATGCAGGTTGTTGGGAGTCAAGCTTAACCTGAGGAGTGGAAGTTGGTCTGGAAGCTCCTCGTGCCATTGC
The DNA here is from genome assembly GCF_027579735.1 of Bombina bombina. NCBI lineage: Eukaryota > Metazoa > Chordata > Amphibia > Anura > Bombinatoridae > Bombina > Bombina bombina. The sequence goes on from NC_069503.1 coordinate 565,889,958, forward strand.
TTTAAGAATGATATAATCAGGGAGAAGAGATTGATGGTGTCGGCCATTCATGAAGAAAAGTGGGTCAGAGGATCTTAGGGCAGTGCCGCTGGATACAAAGAGCAATGACCGGTCTTGTCTCCCCTCAGAGGATCTATTTGCCACCCCATCATCGCTCATAGAAGCACATACCTTCGTTTTCTTTGTAACGGCTGTCTCAGATCTGAGTAGGCTGAAGATCGTCTGTCTCAGATCGGTGTAGCCTGAAGCTGAGCTGAAGGCTTAAGTAGCTGCGTGTTGTAGGTTTGGTCTCCTTGGATCCCTGGGCCTACCGATATAGGAGCACAGATATATAATGCCTTCCCGCAATCCGGTGTCACTGGGGTCTGTGGTACAGCCAAAGGGGCAGCCCCCCAACATGCCCTCCCGACCGAGCTGGGACCCAACTTGTGCTCCTGATCTTTTAGCGGTTGTACCGGTGAAATCTGAGGTAGCTCGATCCGAGACCGCCCACTACAGATCAAGGCGCATAGGTCTCTCTCCAAGCTTCGAAAGTGGCCCATATACTGGGGGGGGTGCCGAAACCTCGTGGTGAGGCCGCCGCCTGAGGCCTCAACAGTCCATATCTGGGTCTGGTATTCATAAATCCTGAAAGTTTTATGCTGTTTAACTCAGCAGTCCATGAGCCGAGTGAGTCTGAAAGTTATTTTTAGGTAGCTAGCAGGATGGGCTCGGTAACCGGCGGGTTATAGAGATTGTACTCAGAGCCACAGATATTGCAACCTAACATGGTTGCTGCCTAGACACGCCCCCCATTTTTGCCTATTTTGAATGGCATGTTTTGATTGCTTGCTTAGTTTACTCTCAAAGTTCAAATTATACTTTTAAAATTCTACACAAATTAAATATAAACATTTATGCACAGATTACAAGTGGTGCTCTATCAATAAAGCGGGACTGCACTAAGATAAGAGTGCAATCTGATATTACAAGTCCAGGATAAAAGAGAATTACCAGATAATGTATAAACAATGCTCATATTGCAAGTTCTGAGCTATGTGTTGACCTTGAGCACAACACATAACAGAGCTAAAATAATTTAGCACGACTTAGGTCCATGAAGTAAACTGTAAGGACTGGAAAAAGTATAACACACAAATGTAAAACATATTCAAATAAAGTATTACACACACACTTACAAGTATGTATATGTGTATGTATGTGCATAGTGTGCACGTGTATGTGCACATATACATACATACACATATATACACACATATTCATACACATTTATATATATATATATATATATATATATATATATATATATATATATATACATATATATATATATATATATATATATATATATATATATATATATATATATATATATATATATATATATATTGGAAGAAGTGGGAAGGCACTCACAGGTCTTATCCAAAAATATTTATTTTTATTTATGTATTTCACAAAATGGTAAAGTCAACGTTTCGGCTGTTCTTGACAGCCTTTTTCAAGACCTGAAGCTTGGCGTTTTCAGCCATTATGTTCTAAATAGTAAGATTGACTTGAAAAAGGCTGTCTAGAATTGCCAAAACGTCGACTTTACTATGTTGTGAAATACATAAATAAAAATAAATATTTTTCTATAAGACCTGTGAGTGCCCTCCCACTTCTTCCACTGCATATCCTGATTTGAGGAGTCACCTGGGCAATTCATTGATGAAAGGGGAGTGAGTGCATGTCTCTTTTACATTATTTTATATATATATATATATATATATATATATATATATATATATATATATATATATATATATATATAATTCAATTGAGCAGATGGAGAGCACTCTCACTTCATTAATCAGCTTGCCAGGGTGCATGCAGGACAACAGCATAAAACAAAACAATGGCTTGCACTCACTGGTCTTTTAACAAACGTGCCTTTAATGTAACGTTTCGGGGACTGTATCCCCTTCCTCAGATGTCTGATTTATATATATATACATAAATATATATATATATATATATATATATATATACACACCTTTGTTAACACCATTTTTGATAAATAGCTATATATACAGTATATTTAAAATTAAAAATAACATTCTCTTCTGAGTGAAGGACAATGCTATTTCAAGTATTTCTAAATACACCTTCTCCTTTTATCACCCTTGGCTTAGTGCACCTTTGTGTTAGCACGTGAATAAAAGCTAGAACAGGCATTTGTAGCATGAATAGAAGTCTATGGGGAAAGAGAGTTAGCACTAGAGACGTAATTTTGAAACAAATATTCGGGGAAATTTGTTTCCCTTAATATTTATTGGCTGCATTATTCAGTATTTGATTAGTTTAAAGTGAAACAAATACTTAATACTTAAATTAATATAAATGTTCAAAAGCTACAGGTGAAAAATAAAAAATTCAGCTGTAGCTTAAAGGGACACTGAACCCAAATTTTTTCTTTCGTGATTCAGATAGAGCATGCAATTTTAAGAAACTTTCTAATTTACTCCTATTATCAATTTTTCTTTGTTCTCTTGCTATCTTTATTTGAAAAAGAAGGCATCTAAGCTTTTCTATTAGTTCAGGACTCTGGACAGCACTTTTTGATTGGTGGATGAATTTATCCACCAATCAGCAAGAACAACCCAGGTTGTTCACCAAAAATGGGCCGGCATCTAAACTTACATTCTTGCATTATAAAATAAAGATACCAAGAGAATGAAGAAAATTTGATAATAGGAGTAAATTATAAAGTTGCTTAAAATGTCATGCTCTATCTGAATTAGACATGTGCATGATCGAAAAATTCGGTTTGGTTCGGTTCAGATCGATTCAGAGGTTTTCGAATTTCGTTTCGGATCGATTCGAATTCGGAAAACTTTGAATAAATTCGTTTTGGATTCATTCAGATTCGAAAAAATTAATCTGGATTCGGTTTGATTCGGAAATTTGGAATTTCGGTATGTGTGCTGTGTATTAGACTAGTATTATGTACTGTATATTAGGTGTAACCCATAGCAGAGTGATATAACCTAATATACTGTACAATACTAGTGTAATCCATGTCCATTGGAATTTACCGAATAAATCCGAACTAATTCGGATTTATTCGGTAAATTCGGCAGTATTTTAATTCGGAAATTCGGTTCGATCCGAATTTGCCGAATTTTCCGAATTTCCAAATCGAACCGACCGAATTGCACATGTCTAATCTGAATCACAAAAGTAAAAATTTGGGGTCAGTGTCCCTTTAATACTTACCTTATGCGTGCTGGAGAGCACACTAACTCACTTCTGCTCTTAAGAGAATCTCGCCCACGCTAATAGGAGGTGTAGCATAGCCAGCACCCAGTCCCGGGAAGCCACTGCGCTAAGCAAAGCCAGGGCTCTATGAAGAAGAAGACCAGGTTAGCGCAGTTCTCCAGCACGCAAAAGGTAAGTATTGAATACTCTAGTTATCACTCTATACTTTCAAAATGTAATATAATCTAGCCCTTACATTTCTAATTTATGATTGTAATAAAGTGCTTGAAGATTAAAAATATTAATTATACAATTTATGAAAAATTATATTAACTTATTAATTTCATGTATGTCATGAATTTAATATTAACTGACCAAAAAACTGCATTCAGAACTATTAGGCAGTAATCATCATTAATTAATTAATTATCAGTCATGTTTTACTTTTGCCATGTATTGTCTGCTTTGATATGTCTAGAAAACATACTTTCTTATTGGTTTTCATTCGTTTTTTAATACCATTTTCACAATTTAGAGGGAAAAATACCCCCCACAAACCTGTAAATATTGGGTATGTAACTTTACGATCTCACTTGATAAGCATAACTTTGAAATAAAAAAAATTAAGAATTAGCTTCTATTTATGTTTATGTATTCAAATTTTTTTCAAAGGGCAGCATAGATTTTTATAGCAGATAAAAATGAAAAGTTTACTTAAAGGGACACTGAACCCAAATTCTATCTTTCGTGATTCAGACAGAGCATGACATTTTAAGCAACTTTCTAATTTACTCCTATTATCAAATTTTCTTCATTCTCTTGGTATCGTAATTTGAAATGCAAGAATGTAAGTTTAGATGCCGGCCCATTGTTGGTGAACAAACTGGGTTGTCCATGCTGATTGGTGGATAAATTCATCCACCAATAAAAAAGTGCTGTTCAGAGTACTAAACAAAAAAAAAAAAGCTTAAAAAAAATGACTTTTTTTTTTTCAAATAAAGATAAAGAGAACGAAGAAAAAATGATGATAGGAGTAAATTAGAAAGTTGCTTAAAATTGCATGCTCTTTCTGAATCACGAAAGAAAAAAATTTGGGTTCAGTGTCCTTTTAAGTCTACCGATATTTCTTTCTGAAGTGCATGTTTAACCCCTTAATGACAAGTGACGTACCAGGTACGTCCTGCAAAAACTTGCAGTTAGTGACAATGGACGTACCTGGTACGTCACTTGTCTAAGAGAGTGCTGGAAGCGATCGCAATCGCTTCCAGCAGCTCTCAGGGTATTGCAGTGATGCCTCGATATTGAGGCATCCTGCAATACCCTTTAGAAAGCATCCGATGCAGAGAGAGCCACTCTGTGGCCCTCTCTGCACCGGTAGCGATGCGGCCGTTCGTTGGTGGGTGGGAGCTTACAGGGAGGAGGGTGGGCGGCCCATCGCTACCCGGCATCCGGTTCCTTCAAGTGTATTGTGCACGCCGGATGCCGGGAGCGTGCGGGGGCTGCGTGCACGCGCGCGCGCGCGCAGCAATCACTGGCACTGCCACCAATGAATTTAGGTAAGGATCTGGATCTGGATCTGGATCTGGGGGGGGGTGGGGGGGGGGTGGTTGGGGCAGCTACACTTGATCAGGATCTGGATCTGGGGGGGTGGGAGGGGGTGGTTGGGGCAGCTACACTACAGAAAAAATAAAACATGTCACAAAACAAAACACTTTTTTTGGGGGGGAAAACTGGGTACTGGCAGACAGCTGCCAGTACCCAAGATGGTGGCAATTAGGTAGGTGGGGAGGGTTAGAGAGGTGTTTGGGGGGGATCAGGGAGGTTGGGGGTTAAGGCAGGGGTCCATCACAGCTGAATAATTTAAAAAAAACAAAAACAAAAAAAAAACACCTTTTATTTTAGTACTGGCAGACTTTCTGCCAGTACTTAAGATGGCGGGGACAATTGTGGGGTGGGGGAGGGAAGAGAGCTGTCTGGGAGGGATCAGGGGGTGGGATGTGTCAGGTGGGAGGTTGATCTCTACACTAAAGCTAAAATTAACCCTGCAAGCTCTCTACAAGCTACCTAATTAACCCCTTCACTGCTGGGCTTAATACAAGTGTGGTGCGCAGCAGCATTTAGCGGCCTCCTAATTGCCAAAAAGCAACGCCAAAGCCATATATGTCTGCTATTTATGAACAAAGGAGATCCCAGAGAAGCATTTACAACCATTTGTGCCATAATTGCACAAGCTGTTTGTAAATAATTTAAGTGAGAAACCTAAAATTGTGAAAAATGTCACTTTTTTTTTTATTTGCTCGCATTTGGCGGTGAAATGGTGGCATGAAATATACCAAAATGGGCCTAGATCAATACTTTGGGTTGTCTACTACACTACACTAAAGCTAAAATTAACCCTTCAAGGTCCCTACAAGATCCCTAATTAACCCCTTCACTGCTGGGCATAATACACGTGTGGTGCGCAGCTGCATTTAGCGGCCTTCTAATTACCAAAAAGCAACGCCAAAGCCATATATGTCTGCTATTTCTGAACAAAGGGGATCCCAGAGAAGCATTTACAACCATTTGTGCCATAATTGCACAAACTGTTTGTAAATAATTTCAGTGAGAAACCTAAAGTTTGTGACAAAATTTGTGAAAAAGTGAACAATTTTTTTTATTTGCTCGCATTTGGCAGTGAAATGGTGGCATGAAATATACCAAAATGGGCCTAGATCAATACTTTGGGTTGTCTTCTAAAAAAAAATATATACATGTCAAGGGATATTCAGGGATTCCGGACAGATATCAGTGTTCCAATGTAACTAGCGCTAATTTTGAAAAAAAGTGGTTTAGAAATAGCAAAGTTCTACTTGTACTTATTGCCCTATAACTTGCAAAAAAAGCAAACAACATGTAACCATTGGGTATTTCTAAACTCAGGACAAAATTTAGAAACTATTTAGCATGGGTGTTTTTTGGTGGTTGTAGATGTGTAACATATTTTGGAGGTCAAAGTTAGAAAAAGTGTGTTTTTTTCCATTTTTTCCTCATATTTTATATATTTTTTATATTAAATTATAAGATGTGATGAAAAAAATGGTATCTTTAGAAAGTCCATTTAATGGCGAGAAAAACAGTATATAATATGTGTGGGTACAGTAAATGATTAAGAGGAAAATTACAGCTAAACACAAACACTGCAGAAATGTAAAAATAGCCATTGTCATTAAGGGTAAGAAAACTGAAAAATGGTCCGGTCATTAAGGGGTTAATCAATTTTCAATAATTCCCTTAAAATACCTAAATTGCAAATTTATTTAGTATACTACCATGAATAAACAAGCTTTTCTTTGAGGAAGTGTTTCCACAGATTACACCTATTACTCTGTAACTTTAGATCATGACCTGTTGTTGCTTTCTATGTGATTTTTTTTTTTTAAAGGGACAGTATACACCAATTTTCATATAACTGCATGTTATAGACACTACTATAAAGAAGAATATGCACAGATACTGATCTAAGAATCCAGTACAATTATTTTTTTTTTTAAACATACTTAGAAGCTCCCAGTTTAGCATGTTTGATGAGGTTAAGCTGGAGTACTCCCCCTCTCCCCTTTCCTGTATGAGAAGACCCATTAGACAAACAGGAGCAGCATGATTCTGTAGACCTGGGTCTATATCTGATACTTTGAGGATTGGTTAGGAGTCTGAAAATCAGCACAATGTTATTAAAAAATAAGCAAAACTATGCATTGTTACAAAAACAATCCTAGATGGGCTGTATAAATGGATAATCTACAAAACATTTATGCAAAGTAAAATCTAGTGTACAATATCCATTTAAGCCTCAGCTTTATTAATTTACACAATATACCTGAATGTTTATATAATTTCTTCTCCCTTTTTTCTCTTCTCTTAGGACATAAGGTCCTGAAGTATCAGTGAGATATTTTGATCAAAAAAGGATGAGTTTTACTATAGAGGTAGTATTACTTGAGCAGAAAGAGCCTATCAAGGTGAACTTGGAACTGTATTGTATAAGAAGTAAAGATATCAAAATAACTCATTATTAGTTGAGCCTAGCAAAAAGCTAGGACTTCTATTAAAGAGGAAATTAAGACAAAAGAATGATCCCTGGGGCAAACTGCACGCAAACAAAGTTATAGCATCCCCACTAGGTGTAACATTAGCAAAGTCTTGTTTTTGTTTTTCACCTACTTGGTAGATATATCTGACTCAGGCAATGCACTCCAAAAAAAAAATACTTCTGAATTTGATTATGCAAACACAGAATGCAGAAAAAAACAGAACACTGCAATACTAGCACTAGCACTGTAACAACAACAAAAAATACAATAGCGGTCGCTGAGTGTATTTGAGGCACTGACAAATAGCTAACAGAGGCACACATCTGCACATTCAAAGAGCTCATGGCGAAGTGATTAAAGATGTCTGAGCTTCCTCTAGTCTCCTACCTCCATATGCTATGATAAAAGTGGATTAGACAAGCCTGTATGGCATGTAATGCCTGTCTTGCTGTCCCTAACATCAGTCATAAGTAATACTGTATCAGGATTAGACAGGGGATATTGGACACATGAATGGTCAGACCCCCTGTACATCACTGCAAATGAATGGGCTGATTGCGGAAAAGGGTAAGAATCTGACATTGTTTGGCTAAATACCTGCCTCTTTGCTTTGACTATGAACAAATGAAACCATACAAAACAAAATGAATGTAACTAAAAAAGATGCAAAATATAATTCCTTATACATTTTGTTCCTCAATCAGAATAAATTCATACAAATTTGTATTCATCCAAGGACGAATGCACATGTCTACTTATATTGCCTAAAAGGAACACTACATTGTAAAATTGGTTACTCCTTAATATGTTTCCAATTACTTGTTATACTAGCTGTAGAGTTTAAAATGTATGGGAAATTATTTATTTAGATATATTTTTGTATATGAAATAGTTCTTTATGCTAATTAAAACCACAACCCAGCACAATGGGTTGATCCTGTAGGCAGAGAATATCTCATTATGTTATCTTTCTAATTCTTCCTAGTGTCTTTATTACTTTTCTTTTATTCCAAAGGCCAGTACTTAGAGAGAACAATGGAAACTGAACACTTTAGTACCTCTCTGTCACAGCCCCCACTGGGAGCATTATTTTATCTAAACCTTCTTGTTTACATGGGGGTTTTTTGCAACCAGAATATAAGTGCAGAAATGTTCAGTACAGGTGGGGATACAATAGGTAGAATAAGCTATTTCAAATAAAGGTGAATGAGTAATTTGTAAACAGTGTAATAATCCCCAGTAGGTAAAATGGATAATTGAGAACACATTAAAGAGGAGTAAATATTAGAGAATATGCCTCTTTAAGTAATTTAAAGTCATTCATCTCATAGCTGTGATTTGCCTATAAATGTAAAAAAAAAAATGTAAAAACATGCCCAGAAATGGACTAGCACCAAGTCATACACACATGATTTGGCTCCACCTATGACATCTCTCAACTCCTCCTATATTCCAGTATAATCATTTAGGTTAGCTGCTCTTTTGAAAAGTAAAATAAAAACAAATTGGAGGAACATAGAGCTGGCTAAAGCTACAAAAAACAGTTATAATTCAAATGAAATAATTCATATTTGAAAACAAAATGTGTATATAAGTGTATATAAGTGTTAAAAAATAAGTCTACACTTTACAGGTTTTAAAGCTTTTTTTTAAGCTTTGCCTGATTGTTTTGTTTATATAAATGGTGTTAGGATAAGAAAATATATCACTATGAAATGCAATAACATAAATACAAGGACATTTTTCTCCGGACTTTATTCCTTACTGGGTTACGCTGAGTCAAGTTGATAAACAATTCTAATTTAAATACTTTCTATTCTAGACGCATATTCTTTTAATAATGGCTCCAGCTGACTGTGAAATATTTAAGGTTGCTCAAGCTTTTATGAAAAATGTGAATTAGTAGAGAAACATTCATATTAAAAGACAGAAATAAATATTTGCTTCATTTCTAAGCAATGCGCATCTTGATTGGATAATTAGCCTTTGTAAACAGAAAAATAAAGAAAAATACATTTTCAAGTACAAATAACAAGGGCAGTTAACCTAAACTGAAAACCAGAATCTCCCTGATTGCATATTATGGTTGTGCTCTATTTGTAACCCTTATATTGGCCCCACAAAAAGTTGTAAATACATAGCACAAAATACATTAAAGGACCAGTAAATACAGTAGACTTACATAATCAACAAATGCATGATTAAAAGACAATGCAATAGCACAAAGGCATCAATTTATCAAGCTCCGTACGGAGCTTTATGCACCGTGTTTCAGGCGAGCCTTCAGGCTCGCCGGAAACAGAAGTTATGGAGCATTGGTCTAAAGACCGCTACTCCATAACCTGTCTGCCTGCTCTGATGCGGCGGACAGAAATCAACCTGATCGAATACAATCAGGTTGATTGACATCCCCTGCTAGCGGCCAATTGGCCGCAAATCTGCAGGGGTCAGCATCTGCAGGGGTCAGCATTGCACAAGCAGTTCACAAGAACTGCTGGTGCAATTATAAATGCGTATGCTGTCGGCATTTATCGATGTGCGGCAGACATGATACTCTACATCGTATCATGTCCGTCCGCGCATTAATAAATAGACCACTTAGTCTGAACTTCAAATGAAAAGTAGATTTGTTTCTGACAAGTTATGTCTATTTACACTCCCTCTGTATCATGTGACAGCCATCATCCAATAACAAATGCATATTTGTAAATTCTGTGAATTCTTGCACATGCTCAGTAGGAACTGGTGACTCAAAAAGTGTAAATATAAAAAAACTGTACATATTTTGTAATGGAAGTAAATTGGAAAGTTGTTTAAAATTGCCTGCTCTATCTGAATCAAGTTTGATTTTGACTTGTCTATGGCTGAATAAACCTGCTTCTTTGTAAGGTTTGTGGGTGATGCATAAGTGAAGTAAGTTTAAACATTGATATTTTGAAATTAATAATGATTTGATATTTGTGTAAGCATATTGATATTTATGGTTGACAAACTGCTTTGTAACTTGAGTCTTAGTAAGGGTTATAATATGTGCAGAGATTGAGATCTAACAGTATTTAGCAAATAGGAGACGACCAATTAATTTAAATATCTTGTATTATTAGAGGGTGTTCAGTCTATGAGTATGGCAGATAGCTGAAACGCATTTAAAAAGTTTTCAGAAGCTGCAATATTGTTTTTTAGTTGATACAAGTTGATACAAGTTGATACAAAAACCGGAATACAGTCCAGCACGCAGGTATGTTATGCAAGTCACAGTGACCAATTTCCAACAGTCACAGCAGTCTATCTATCTATCTATCTATCTATCTATCTATCTATCTATTGGGTTCTTGTAAAGCACGGCTATTCACCCGTAAGGGTCTCAAGGCGCTGAGGGTTGCAGTTCAGTCAAAGAGCCAGGTCTTGAGGTCCTTTCTGAACTTAGTTAGGGCGGTAGCTTGTCTAAGGTGCAGCGGGAGGGTAATCCAAGTCTTGGCAGCCAGGTGAGAGAAGGATCTGCCTCCCGCTGTGGTTTTCCTGATGCGGGGGATGACAGCGAGGGCTTGGTTGGCCGATCGAAGTTGTCTGGCAGGGGTGTAGAAGGTAACGCTAACACAGTGGTTCAAGTATTCGGGACCGATGTTGTGGAGGGCCTTGAATGCGTGGGTGAGAAGCTTGAAGGTTATTCTTTTGTTGATGGGGAGCCAGTATAGGTCCCGCAGGTATTTGGTGATGTGGCATTGACGAGGGATGTCAAGGATTAGTCTGGCCGAGGAGTTCTGGATGCGCTGTAGTCTCTTTTGGAGCTTGATGGTGGTGCCGGTGTAGAGTGCATTACCATAGTCCAGTCGGCTGCTGACAAGGGCGTGAGTGACAGTCTTCCTGGTCTCGGTTGGGATCCATTTGAAGATCTTTCGCAGCAGGTGAAGTGTGTGGAAGCATGCAAAAGAGATGGCGTTGATTTGCTGGTCCATGGAGAGCGATGAGTCCAGGATGACGCCTAGATTTCGTGCATGGTCGGTGGGGGTTGGAGGGTGTCCGAGGGCTGTGGGCCACCAGGAGTTATTCCACGTGGATGTGGTGGGACCGAGGAGGAGGACTTCGGTCTTGTCTGCGTTCAGCTTTAGGCAGTTGTAGTTCATCCAGGTGGCGACTGCTGTCAGCCCTTCGTGGACGTTTCTCTTGGCGGTGGTGGGGTCACTGGTGAGTGAGATGATTAGCTGGGTGTCGTCGGCGTAGGAGACGATGTTGAGGTTGTGTCGTCGGGGGGCGATGGCGGAGAGAGGGGCCATGTAGATGTTGAATAGGGTGGGGCTCAGAGAAGAGCCTTGGGGTACACCGCAGCTGATTTCTGTGGGCTTGAAGGTGAAGGGTGGGAGTCTAACTTTCTGGGTTCTGCCTGTGAGGAAGGAGTTGATCCATTCCAGGGCTTTGTCGCGTATGCCGGCATCGTGTAGTCGGTTGCGGAGGGTGAGGTGGGAGACAGTGTCGAATGCTGCTGAGAGGTCTAGGAGAATGAGGGCGGCGGTCTCTCCTCGGTCGAGTAGGGCGAGGATGTCATCTGTGGCGGTGAGGAGGGTGGTCTCGGTGCTGTCGTTGCTCCTGAAACCGTATTGGGAGGGGTCCAGGGTGTGGTTGGCTTCAATGTAGTCAACGAGTTGCGCGTTGATGGACTTCTCGATGACTTTGGCCGCAAAGGGGAGCAAAGAGATTGGCCGGTAGTTCTTCGGATTATTGGGGTCAGCCGTGGGTTTTTTCAGTAGGGGTTTTAATTCTGCATGCTTTCAGTCATCCGGGAAGGTGCCGGTTTCGATGGAGCAGTTGATGGTGCTGCAGAGCTCGGGGGCGATGAAAATGTGATTTGTTGAAAATGTGATTTGTTGAAAATGTGATGCGGGCATGGGTCCGAGGGTGCTCCGGAGTGGATCAATCTCATGATCCTGATGGTGTCCTCTGTGGTGAGGGGGCTCCAGATGGTCAGTGGGGGGTAGGCGGTGGTGTATTTGGGTGAGGTATCGGTGGGAGTTGGTGGGTAGGCGGTGGTGGGTGAGTTCTGGGGCGTGAAGCTGTCATAGATGTCGATAATCTTGCGGTGGAAGTACATTGTGAGGTTATCGCAGAGGTCCTGGAAGGGTGGGATGTTGTTGGTGTTGCTGTTGGGATTGGAGAATTCCTTGATGACTGTGAACAGCTCCTTGCTGTTGTGGACGTTGGCATTGATTCTATCTTGGATGGCTGTCTTCATGGTGGTTTTGATGAGGTGGTGGTGGGTAGTGATGGCTTCTTTGTAGGCTGTTTTATTTGAGGGGGTCTTGCTGGATCTCCAGGTCCTTTCCAATTGCCTGCAGTGGCGTTTGGAGCCCTGGAGGGCAAGGGTGAACCAACTAGCCTTGTTGGTGGGTTGGTGGTTGGACGGTTTCTTGAGAGGGGCGAGGGTGTTGGCTCAGTCTGTGAGCCAGTGGTGGAGGTTGCGGGCGGAGGAGTTGTCATCTGTGGAGGTAGCTGGGGGGCACTTGTTCAGGGTGGAGTGCAGTTGGTCTTTGGTGATGTTGTTCCAGTTTCTGCGGGGTGGGTATTGCTGCCGGAGGTGTGCGGTGGGTTTGTTGAAGGAAAAATGTATGCAATGGTGGTCGGTCCATTGGAGTTCGTGTGATCCTGAGTGTGTGTCCGGCTGAGTAATCCAAAGCTGTGCTGTGACAGCATAACAATTTTTTTTTTTTTTTTTTTGAATCAGAGATTTTTATTGAGGCAATACAAGAAAAAGAAAGAACATGAACATAATGTACATTTTGCATTACTGTGATAATTTTTGCATACATGACATTATTTATCTATTGGATACTGAAACCTTTACAAATATAAGAATAAAAGGATCTTAGTTCAAGTATGATATATGTATCTCACTAATCAAACATAAAAAATATAGAAGATACTGTATGCATATACGAAATCAAATACATAAAATCAAGCATTACCTCTTTTTTCCTTTTGTTTCCTATGTAAATACATAATAAAATGATAGAATTTAAACATCCCGAGAAAATTATACTTCCTATAGAGTGGTATATTAATTATAAAATAAGTGTATTTATTATTTGAAGATTGACAAATTATAAGGAGTCAAAACAAGTTGCTCCTATGAGATACACGTGAACAGGAGGCAAAGTGCCTCATTTTCTTTATAGACAGAAGACTAAGAGCAACTTATGACAAAACGATATCTGTGGCGGGTTAATACCGCTTATTTGTTCACCTAAAATAAGAGTGAACAATAGCTATAAGGGAGGGGGGAGGAGCTATAGATTCTATTGGGGTTTACAAACTTTCCAGGCAGTTATCTTTATAGTTGAACCTTATACATATGCTTAAGTAGGAACCTGCTTGGAGACCCTGGACTTTTATGTATAATATGAATCAGATTACATTCTGGAACAATTATTCTCACAGCAGGGTATCAGGATGCATGAAATATGAGATATAAGATAAATAATATGGCACATAGTAGAGAACGAGATATAGAGGGCTTCTAGAGGAGCTCCTCTCCTGGGGAGATGCCATCTACCGGCGACATGGGAAAAGGGAGTAGGGGTATGACCTGCAGGCAACAAGTACCGGCCGGAAAGGGAGGAGAGGAGTCCCTTCTGTATTTTTTAAGTATAATGCCAATTCCACTGGCCCGGCCGCAACCAGCAGAACAAGCTTGGATTAGCATACAAAACCCTTCTAGGTAAACATACATTATCCATATACACTGCAACATCCTAACATGCAATTAGTATGTCTATAGTGAACTTTCTGACTTATAATGGTTTGAAAGTATATACCAGAGTTGCATCTATATAGCTAGGGAGTCCTTAGAAAAGATCAAGATATAGGTTGTATGAGCAAGGTTCTACAACACCGGTATTTTCATAACAATAAGAATCAATCCATAAAAAACAATCTGAATATAAGACTAACTCAGTCTTCAACACCCCTGTACAAGTATTTACAGGGAGTGCAGAATTATTAGGCAAATGAGTATTTTGACCACATCATCCTCTTTATGCATGTTGTCTTACTCCAAGCTGTATAGGCTCGAAAGCCTACTACCAATTAAGCATATTAGGTGATGTGCATCTCTGTAATGAGAAGGGGTGTGGTCTAATGACATCAACACCCTATATCATGTGTGCATAATTATTAGGCAATTTCCTTTCCTTTGGCAAAATGGGTCAAAAGAAGGACTTGACAGGCTCAGAAAAGTCAAAAATAGTGAGATATCTTGCAGAGGGATGCAGCACTCTTAAAATTGCAAAGCTTCTGAAGCGTGATCATCGAACAATCAAGCGTTTCATTCAAAATAGTCAACAGGGTCGCAAGAAGCGTGTGGAAAAACCAAGGCGCAAAATAACTGCCCATGAACTGAGAAAAGTCAAGCGTGCAGCTGCCAAGATGTCACTTGCCACCAGTTTGGCCATATTTCAGAGCTGCAACATCACTGGAGTGCCCAAAAGCACAAGGTGTGCAATACTCAGAGACATGGCCAAGGTAAGAAAGGCTGAAAGACGACCACCACTGAACAAGACACACAAGCTGAAACGTCAAGACTGGGCCAAGAAATATCTCAAGACTGATTTTTCTAAGGTTTTATGGACTGATGAAATGAGAGTGAGTCTTGATGGGCCAGATGGATGGGCCCATGGCTGGATTGGTAAAGGGCAGAGAGCTCCAGTCTGACTCAGACGCCAGCAAGGTGGAGGTGGAGTACTGGTTTGGGCTGGTATCATCAAAGATGAGCTTGTGGGGCCTTTTTGGGTTGATGATGGAGTCAAGCTCAACTCCCAGTCCTACTGGCAGTTTCTGGAAGACACCTTCTTCAAGTTGTGGTACAGGAAGAAGTCTGCATCCTTCAAGAAAAACATGATTTTCATGCCGGACAATCCTTCATCACACGCGTCCAAGTACTCCACAGCATGGCTGGCAAGTAAGGGTATAAAAGAAGACAATCTAATGACATGGCCTCCTTGTTCACCTGATCTGAACCCCATTGAGAACCTGTGGTCCATCATCAAATGTGAGATTTACAAGGAGGGAAAACAGTACACCTCTCTGAACAGTGTCTGGGAGGCTGTGGTTGCTGCTGCACGCAATGTTGATGGTGAACAGATCAAAACACTGACAGAATCCATGGATGGCAGGCTTTTGAGTGTCCTTGCAAAGAAAGGTGGCTATATTGGTCACAGATTTGTTTTTGTTTTGTTTTTGAATGTCAGAAATGTAGATTTGTGAATGTTGAGATGTTATATTGGTTTCACTGGTAAAAATAAATAATTGAAATGGGTATATATTTGTTTTTTGTTAAGTTGCCTAATCATTATGAACAGTAATAGTCACCTGCACACACAGATATCCCCCTAAAATAGCTATAACTAAAAACAAACTAAAAACTACTTCCAAAACTATTCAGCTTTGATATTAATGAGTTTTTTGGGTTCATTGAGAACATGGTTGTTGTTCAATAATAAAATTAATCCTCAAAAATACAACTTGCCTAATAATTCTGCACTCCCTGTATATATAGACATGAAACATAGGTCTAAGCAGCACATCCAGGTCATCAGGTATGCTGATCTCTAAACATATTGCAGCGCTATCATGGATTATTATAGCACCTTTGACAAACTAAAGAGGTGGGAGATGGAAATAATATTACCGTGAATTGGACTAGACATGTTAATATCCATCTATAAAAAAAATCTCTCCATAGTATGTAAATATGTGAGCATTGGAGCTCTCTTACTTAAGACATAGATCTGTTAACCCACCTCTAACACGCTATAGACCTGTGAAAAAGGGTTATGCGTCTGTGTCAGTGTGAGCAAGCACATATCTATATACCTTATACATGGGCAATAATATAAACTGCATTTATACAACATAACATTTAGAACCAACACTATGCTAGGCAAGCAATACAGACATAAATAGTGTATAGAGCTGTTCTGAAAGCTAAGATGTCCAAGATAGGATCCCTAGACCTGCATCCTAATCAGCTATGAGCACTAAATCTAAGTTAGGGAGGTTATAAGTGGTTCAAGGTGATATTCAACATTTCTACTGCATAGTATACACTCCAAAAGTACTGGGATACTCTACATAATAAAGCAATAGTGCTGTTGTTGAACTCAAGTAAGAACCAAAGAAACAGGAGCTACTATGTAGGTTTGATATATAATAGATTGCAGCAGTGGTTGAGAATCATCATGTGGCTGTGAGGGTCATATTAAACTTTCAAATGTGGGGGCATAGCAGAAGAGATAGCAATATTTAAGTCATTCCCCTATACATTCATTAGTGGGAAGAGAACTGCAAACAGAGGGATTACATTGCACAGTATTTAACCATCAAGTTGCATCACATAATCCCTCACATATCAGACACTAACAAACCCAGTGCCCAGACCTAACAGCCTTGCAATCAGAGGATCGCATAGATAGTTCCCAATAGTGATATAAGTCCACATTTCGAATATATGAATTCCACCAGCTGCAAATATGTTTGGGTAAAAAAAAAACAAAAAAACTTTAAAATGGAGTGTGTAGTGCGGAAATATATATTGTTCCAGTCATATGGCATAATTGCACAAATTGTGGCACACACACAGGAGACCCAGCACCTAAAGTCCTCATGTTCAGTTTGTGCTGTTATCGGCATCCCTGCTCCTCAACCGACACCCATAGCAGGTGTAACTCCTGCTCCAGCTATCTGTACTTTAAAAAGAAACACACATAGCCAATTACCTAGTACCTGCAGTGTACCACTATGACACAAGCTTAGGGAGTTGCAAAGATCTATCTGTCCGTAGAGCAGCAAGCTTAACACCCGGTATGGCGTTGTTCTCCCTTGGCTCTCTGCATATTCATTCCACTCTGCATCTTTATATGCTCCCGATATGGCGTGTTCAGGATTCGGCAACTTCAAGCTGTACTGTGGTCTCTTACAATCTGAGCCGTGATAGAGTTCGCACCCTCCTGCCGGGACATCAGCTGTTTCCAAAAGTGCATATCTTTCCGGCATATGTAGAGACTGCGATCGGGTTTCCATATTATCAATCCTCAAATTTGTGTAGCGCTGCTTCCAGATCCATATTGGAGGGTACAGAGAGGAGACAGCTTCACAAATGCCAAGTGGGATCCTATTTACACTGCTTAGCGATGCACTGAAGGTCCCAAATCGTACCGTCTCTTCAATATCTCTACAGTCCAAGGTTCAACCTTCTGGTTCTCCGTGGGCTGGCAGATGTAGTTATCTTTAATTTCTACACATTCTCTCCAAAATAGACCTTTATATGTATATATAACAAATTATATCAGGAGAGCTCTAAGCAAACACGTCTGCTCTCCTTGCTGACAGGCTCCTCCCCCCAGCATAACAAATTTATTGTTTAAAACAACAGGGTAACAACAGCAACGTTTCAGGACCTCTGTCCCTTTCTCAAGCTGATATACACACTGAATAATATCACCTTATATAGTTACAAACCACTAGGGGGTGCTAAAAACAATTCCAAAAATTAATTAACTATTAATGAACATTCATTATTCAGATAGAAGCATCAAATCTAATATATATGCATATGTAAATAGATATTTATACATTCAAAACATCAAAATCTCATAATACTGATGACTTATTTACATGAAAAATACCTAATTTATAATTAATTTACATGATTTAAGCAGAGAAAAAATTACAATCATCAGGATTTCAGTAAACAAATTACAACCATCTAGATTTCAGTAAAATAATTTTTTCTCTTTTCTTAATTAATGAATACCTATTTCAACTTATACCTTTGTTAAACACCTGATTTTTAAAGAAAGACTGATAAGTCCCAGTCTATATTCATGCCTTTAGGCTGCATAGTACCCAATTCATGAATCCAAAATGCCTCTCTTTGTTTAAGCATTAACTCTCTATCACCCCCTCTGCGTAATCTCGGGACATGATCAATAATTTGAAATTGGAGCTGATTAATTGCATGATTTTTTTCCAAAAAATGGTGTGCAACAGGGGCTGTCAGTTTTTTAGTTCTTATTGAGCTTTTATGCTCTATAATCCTGTCACGCACACATCTAATGGTCTCTCCGACATAGCTCCGCCCATATGGGCATTTAATTAGATTGATAGCATATTGTGTATTACAAGTGTACTATCCCTTAATTTGATATTTTTTACCATTACTTGAGTGATAAAACACTGAGCCTCTAATCAAATTACCACAACAAAAGCAATTTAAACAGGCAAAAGAACCAGCATTGCTAGTAGCGATATAACTTGTGTGGTGGATTTATTGGAGCCTATATCTGCTTTTATCAGATGATCATGGAGATTTTTACTACGCTTATACGCTGGCATTAGCAAATTTTTAAATTCTAGAATGTTAGGGTTACATTGGGAAAGAATACTCCAATGTTTTTTTATTATCCTTTGTATTTTAGGACTGAGAGCATTATATTCAGAGATAAAAGCTATATGTTTACTTACATCAACCTTATCCCTTTTATTCTTAGTCTTAAATAGACTTTCTCTAGGGGTTGAAAGTACTGATGCTATTTCTCTATTTATCAAGGGTAACAGATAGCCTCTCTCGATGAATCGTAAACCCATATCCTGCAATCTGTCATTTACCACATTATGGTCTGATACAATTCGTCTAACTCTTAACAATTGGCTCCTTGGAAGGGAAGCAATCAAGGCTGGTGAATGTGCACTATCGTAACGTAACAAACTGTTACAGTCTGTTCCTTTCCTGAATATATCAGTTTTTATAGTGCAACCAGTCTTGATTACTTTAGTGTCAAGGAATTCAATTGATTCTTCATTCCATGTCAATTTAAATTTTATGTGGCTAGTGGCGGAATTTAAATCTTGAACAAATGCCAAAAGGGTTCCAACATCGCCCAACCATACGCCAAATATATTATCAATGTAGCGCCACATTGAATAAACCATTTATTAGAGAAAACTATTTTTTTTTCTAATGTATTCATGAAAATATTGGCATAGTTTGGGGCGATGTTGGAACCCATTGCCGTTCCTTGGATCTGCAAAAAATAATTATCTTCAAAAAGAAAATAGTTGCAATAAAGTATCATTTCTAATAATTGCAACAAAAAATCTACCTGTAGCCTATTTAAATTTCCATCATTGTTAAGCACTGACTCTATAGCGCCCAGTCCACTAGAATGAGTTATAGAGGTATATAGGCTCTCTACTTCTAAGCTATAGAGAATAAACTTGCTAGAGGGAAAGTTAAAAGTTTCCAATTTTAGAAGGAAATCACTAGTGTCTTTAATATATGATGTAGATTGTTCCACATATGGTCTAAATATGCGGTCCAAAAAAATAGACAGGACAGAGCCAGTGCTAGTAATGATTGGACGACCTGGAGGGGTATCAAGACTCTTATGTATCTTGGGAAGTATATACATAACAGGGGTCCGGGGGTGTTTGACAGTAAGAAATGTAACCAAATATTTTTCAATCAAATGTTTTTCTTAATACAAGTTGAACCAGCCTGGTATTGTTGTCTAGTACGGTTTGTATTACTGGCTTTGGGTTTTTGCCCTTTTTGACTATTAAATATTGCCACAAGTAAAAGCAGACCAAGCCTTCATTTACCTTCTGCAGATTGTGGAGGCTTCAGATAATGGGACGTTGCAGTTTGAAGAAGCACTAGGAAGTCATCATGTTGGCGGAACACTGTGGACTAATTGTGCTTGTATCTTGTATCAGTGCAACTACTACTCAACCATTGGTACCCAAGTGTGAGAACACAGATCTTTTTTACTTACGATATGCAGGCACAATATGTTGTGCATCTTGTTGAAATCTTTAGTGCTGTTATTATATAAACCTTCCAATTAAGGGCCAGATTATGAGTGGAGCGCTTTTGAGCACTTTTACTAGAGCGCCTTGAGTTGCACTCGTATTATATGTTGAAAGTAAACAGTCTGTTTCGGTCTTATTAGAACTCTTCAGTAACAGATAGATGATTTCTATGCATTTTTTTTTTTTTATTGATTTACTTTTGAGACATGGAGGTTTTTAATCTCAAACTTTTATCTCCACCATAATTTGAATGAATTTTGATTTAACCCTGAAATGAGCTTTTCCGAAGCAGCAATTAGAAATCTATCTGCTACTGAAGAGTTCTAAAAAGAATGAAACAGGCTGTCTAGCAGTGATTTCTGTATTTGCTGCATTAACCCTATTAAGGGATCTTTGTTTTAAAACAGTATTTGAAGCAAAAAGTCTGAGATTTTGCATATCTAATTTGCATATTTTACCCAGAATCATCTTGTGCATTGGTAACAATGTATATGGTGTTTTACTGGGGAAAAGCAAGCGGGGATATTTGCCTAGATGTGCTAATTTCCTATACATTTTATTTTTTATATACTGTATATATATCTTTATATATCTATATATAGGCATATTTATCAAGCTCTTAAGACTGCTGCTCCATAACTTGTCTACCTGCTCTGAGGCCACAGACAGAAATCAACCCGATCGAATACGATCAGGTTGATTGACACCCCCTGCTAGCGGCCGATTGGCCGAGAATCTGCAGGGGGCAGTATTGCACCAGCAGTTCACAAGAACTGTTGGTTCAATGATAAATTGCTGTTGGCATTTATCAATGTGCAGCGGACATGATACGCTACTTTGTATCATGTACGCTCGCACATTGTTAAATATGTCCCAGTGTGTGTGTGTACATATGTATAAATGTGTTTATATGTGTATATTAGTCTGTAAAACCATTTATACACATATAAATACATAAATATTTATGTATACATAATATACAGTATATATACATACAGTACATACATACACATCTTTAGACATATATATGTATCTCTATGTTACTACATCCCTTTGCCTGCCTGTTTTTTTCTAACACTTGAGATCTCATATCTTTAAGCCCTTATAACTTTTTTGTGCAATTTTTTTATATAATTATTATTAGATAGTGTAATTATGAGTGTAAGTGTACTTTGTAATGTATTTTTTAAATGTTTTGTGAGACTCTTTTGTTTTGCAAAACAGTTAACTACAGCTCTGAGGACGCACTAACCCGACAAGCGCTAACTTAAATTGTGCTCATTGTTTGTGTTTACTGACAATTTGTAATATGAGCGTAATTTAACTTGCGTGCAAATGAATGTGAAAACCCGATATTGCTTGCGCACAAACATTTGTGCTCCAATCCTAATCTGGTCCTTAGTGCTGACTAAGCCTCCCCACCAATCTAAAATCTAATATATTAAAGGTACATGAAACACACATTTTTTTAATTATTCATTTAGAACATACATTTTTAAACAACTTTCTAATTACTTTTATTATGAATTTTGCTTTATTCTCTTGGTATCCTTTGTGGAAGCAATTTACTTCTAGGAGCTAGCTGAACACACCAGTAGGTCAATGACAAGATGCATATATTTGCAGCCACCAATCAGTAGCTATCTCCCAGCTTCTGAGCCTTCCTAGGTATGCTTTTCAACAAATAATGCCAAGAGAAATAAGCAAGTACGATAATAAAAGTAAATTGGAAAGTTGTTTAAAATTGTATGCTGTATCTGAAGAAATTTGGGTTTCATATCTCTTTAAGAGCTAATGCCACCTTGAGCCCCATGAGTTATTCACGTTTTCTTTGTAATAGGAAGGTTTGTCCCTTTTCACCATTAGGGCTGTGGAAATAATCAGTAAGTAACAATGCAGCTATATAAAATGTGAAGAATCCTTAATTCCCTACTAATAGCAAATTAAATGTAATCTACTTTTCCTTATTTTTTCACATAATAAATACTTTTATTATTTTTATTTTTTGCTCTTTGATGTGTTACAAAATATCATAGCAGGTTTTTGGTGGCTTGAAAAAGATTGCTTCATCTGGTGATTTCCATTCAAGAGAGCTAATGCATAAGTATGTAGACAAATAAAAAGAATTGCTAGTAAAGTATGTTTTTTTTCTTCATAAAAAACACCTAAAATGCCTTGGCTAGCACACCTACACTTTTAGGGCTAGATTAGCGTTTCTTTTTCTTTTTTTTTTGCTCACATGCAAATTTCACTATAAGTAATCTTTTACTTAAAAATAAAAATAACTTATTTTAAGTGAAGAACATTAGAAAATAAAACACATTACAATAAATAAAAAAAAGTAAAAATAATTTTTCATGTTTGAAGGTATTTGAGTGGAAAGGGCTCTAAAGTAAATATGTGTGTGTGTGTGTGTATATATACATATATATTTGTGGCAATAAGCACTCACTGGTCTTCAGGAATCAGTGACAAAAAAAAACTTTATTTGTTGTGACGTTTCGGGACTAGATGCTGTCCCTTCCTCTGATGCTTGAAGGCCAGTGAGTGCTTATTGCCACAAATCTGAATTTAGCACCCTGGCAGATGCTGGTTGACGTTGGGAGTGCATACACGATACTTATATATATATATATATATATATATATATATACATATGTACTGTATGTATACACATTTACACTTATAAACTCATACATACAAATGTGTGTATATATATATATATATATATATATATATATATATATATATATATATATATATATATATATATATAGCTTCACCAAGAGACAGAGACAAACCAGGATTTTTTCAAACATGGAGTCAAAATTTATTGACGTTACGGGGAGTAAACCTCCCCTTCCTCAGAACATATAGTGCATACACACACATGTGCTTAAATAAGTGAACAACCACACAGTAACCTCCCATTTCCTGTCTCAAAAAGGTGCCAATATTACATCATATCCTATGTGTGACCCAGGAAGTTCTCATCCACAATCACTTCCGGTATCGACAGAAAAGTTGGCAAGATGAGGTAAGCGGGACTCACCACAGGCAGGATAGTCTTTGGCGGCAACAGGCAGGTAATTAGAGAAAGGCAGTTCAGGGGTAAAACACAAGAATGCTCAGGCAGGCAGGGTTTGGCAGCGGATCTATCACACCCAGGAGCACACAAAGTAACACCTATACTTGGCATTGATAGATCGTTCTGAGCAACTTACATAGGTGCAGGATTTGCGCCACAGGAATCCGGACCGGCATCAGAGAGAGGACCGTGTGTGGAGATTACTTCAGCGCCGCACGCAACCGGACCCGACACAGCCCCTGACAACGAGCAGGAAAGAGACGCCGCACCCCTAGCAACAGCTACTAGAGTGGCGTGACAGCAACTTACTTCTGCAATTCTCCAGCTGTGATCCATGGAGATATTTTGGCCGCTCAAACCATCCACTTCACAGTGCGTTGAGACAATATAGACACGCATCCTATTCCAGGTTGAGTCATAACATTTACAGTTTACTGGAACTTCTTAATTATTACCCTGATGGTGGAAATGCTTTTGCTATTTTCTGATAGCCACTTACCATTTTGTGAAGCTTAACAACCTTTTGCCACACATCACAGCTATATTCCTTGATCTTACCCATTGTGGTGAATGACTATGGGAATTTGGCATATTTGTTACCTCATGTTTATACCCCTGTGAAACAGGAAGTCATGGTTGAACAATTTCCTGTTCCTAGTCACCCAGGTGTACTAAAAAATGTAAAATATCAATGGGAATATCATTCAAATATATTTTATATTTTTCTCATATGAATTCATAGAGGTGCCAATAATTGTGCCACACATATATTTAGCAAAGTTTTTTTGGGGATATACCTGTGTTATGTTTGCAATTGTTTGATATCCATGAGAGTATTTTTGTAATAAGATAGCACTCTTATTACAAGTTGAAAATAAAAAAAAATTTTAACATTTTTTTTTAACCTTTATGCTAGGTCTTCACGCACGCTAATCCGGTGAGCGCAAATTTTATTTGCAGTCGAGCACAACCATTTACTTTCAACTTGTAATTACCGCTCCACTCGTAAACTGGCCCACATACTTTTATGTGAATAAAGAGTATAAAGATTTTTCTTTATGTCTACTTTTTTAAATGTCTAGTGGATATCAATAATATACAGTCACTTGTACTTGCATTACCTGAGAGAAATAGAAAAACATTTGGTAGTAAGATTTTATAGATTTTCTTATACATTTAGCTGGGATAGTATCTAATCAGTAATGCATATGTTTTTATAAGAGTGTGGGATAGAATACATACCAATAAATAATCTATGTAAAAATAAACTTTTAAAGTTGCATGATTTAAAAAATTGCAATCACTTAAATAAATCTTGAAAAATTAGCCTGAAATTCTCTAAATTGTATTGGAAAATATATAAGAAAGTTTTTGATTTTTTTTTCTTCTAGTATGCATTTCCAAAAAAAAAAAAAAAATTGTTGAGTGACATCCTTTTAATTACTTTTAACTGTACAAATGATCAACAATCAATTATTATCAACTTATTTAATTTTCCTTTTTTAACATTTTAGCAAATATCAATAAGACTCATGTTGGTTACAGACTGCCATAGAAGGTTCTAGAAATATTTGTAGGTAAAATGTTTATAGGGTCCACTACCAGTATTCTTTCTGGTCATAACCTTGCTCCTCTTCACTGTAGTAGCTTTCAATCATATAGTTGATTTTTTTGTTTCATTAAACAGTACACTGGAAATTTTTGCAGGTTCCTAAAAATCTAAATCCCAAAGCTTTTAATTTGATTTGGAAGCCTATTTTATAGGATCTAGTTTTTGAAATGTAGCTTTATAATTAATGGTAAGTTTTGCATCCAGGCTAAATTATCAGACTTAGAAATAACAAACTGGAAGCATTGTTAAAGGGACAGTTTACTCAAAAATGTTCTCCCCTTTAATTTGTTCCCAATTATCACTTTACCTGCTGGAGTGTATTAAATTGGCATTTGAAATATATATATTGGCATTTGAAATAGTTTATTTAGCCTGTGGTATCCCCTCCCATCCTGAAAGGTTCAAGGCCAAGCAGTGTTAACACAGCCAGTAGAAGAAATTACTCTCCCAGTGGATTATAGAAAAAATAAGGTAATAAAATGTTAATTTTCCATTGTTCTCTACAAGTATTAGTGATTAGTTTTATTAGGCTGTGACTTCAAAACGCAAAATCATATAATTCATATATAGCAGCCAAAATGGTAGGATGGCACCTATATAGCAGCAAAACTAGTCCACACTGTTCATACTGACACTGATGCAAACAAATGCACATCGTCTGACAAAAACCCCACCTCCGTCTCACCGTGGCGTGAACATATATCGTCAAACTCCTCGACTAGCTCCGCCTCTTTGAGAATACCGGTCCTGGGGGATAAACCCTGCTGGCCTCTGGGCTAGGCTGCAACAAACACATCCCAGTGCAAATAATGTTGCTTACCTCCTAATGCCTCTAGGCTATACATTCGGGTCCCCTCTAGGCTATACATTTGGGTCCTGATGTGTCCTCCTAGGTCTTCTTCTTTTTTGGTCTCTTCGTGATGATGGTAATAGTGGGGGTACTGAATGCTGGAGGGGAATCCTTGATGATGTGCTCACTCGTAAACCGAGTTCAATAGTCCATAATCCACACAAAAGAGGAGCACTCCCAACACAGGACGTAGATAAAAACTTGAAACTTTATTGTCAAAAGCTCCTCTCTCCATCCCCGCTGCCATAGTGTGGGTCCAGATCCTGTTATGAATTTTAACTTACGACAATAAAGTTTCAAGTTTTTATCTACGTCCTGTGTTGGGAGTGCTCCTCTTTTGTGGACTATTGAACTCAGATAATTCATATATACAAATAAACCTAAAAAAGCAAAACTCACACATTTTATACTATGCAGTTGGTAAAAAAAGTAATTGGAAACACATCAAGGGAAAAACAGTTGAATAGTATACTGTCCCTTTAACTATGGGATAATTGCAGTATAATTAGATTAATTATAGTTTTGACATTTAACTCAAATCTTTGTAACTAATATTGATTTGCCTTTCTAAGCAACCAGTAAAGGTATATTTAATAGTTAAATGCAGCTATACAAGCAATATGAATGCAAATCTATTTGTAGCTGGTGCTATAAACATCAATCATCTAGCTTTATAGCAAATGTTAAAAACATTTGTTTTGTACTTTTTTTTTCTTTAGATTGGGTAAAAGTTGCTCATCTAACCACATGGGAAATGTTTAAGGTTTTGCTACTTTTTGCCCTCACAAATTACCTTACCAATTTTTTCATTACAATATAACCAAAGATTTAGCTTCTTGAACTGCAGTATCCAAAACCTGTATGTTTCCTAGAAATTGTATTCAATAATGAGAAGAATTGGCCATTCCTTCGTTTGGGAATCAACATGACATAACGGGACCCATATACAAAGCAGGTGTGAACAAGGTTCCCTACTTGAAAACCTGTCTGCCTGGTTTTGAAGCAAATGGGCAGTGAACACTGTAAATCCACTGCTCAATGTACCATTATACACTCACTTGTGTGTGTAATGCCACTCCCCTCTCGTATGCAACCAATCGCGCAAGAGAAGGAACTGTCAATTACCCTGAACAAATGTGTTTTGGGGGATTTATATCCATTCACTAAGAGGTGGCGGAGAGGTTATAAAGCAACGGTTGGGTGACCGTTGCTTCTTACATTGTGGAAAGCAGGCTTGCATGAGCCTGCTCCACAAAGACTCCATGGCAGCATTCTCTTCTTTATCCTATGGGTCTCATGGTTATGTGTGACAGCTCACATTGTTACCACTAGCCCCAATCCCATGGCAGCTGCTTTAGCAGCAATACAGCTTTTCTTAGGGGCATAAAACTCAACACAGAAAATTAAACAGAAATGATCCTCTATATTTAGTTAGCCTCCTAACCTCAGTACAACCTCTTTCACTGAAAGGTACCCTGGTCCTGCTGACCACTGCAAAATACCCTAACTGTGATGTCACAAACCCACCACAGTAAAATACACTAAGCATACTGACTTGATCCACTCCATAATTTAAAGGCACAAAAATAATAGATTTCAAAATGTATTACAGTGTTATTTTAATTGATGTTCCTGTGCTGAATAAATCATCTTTTTTCTGTGGAAATATAAGTACTCATGTACTAAAAATGCACTACCTACAGGATTAACTTTAAATGTTTTTTGTTAAATATATACTGTATATTCTGTTAGGATTTTTTTTTTTACTTGTAATACAAGCGCAACCCGACTAGCACGAAAAGCTTAACTCTAATGAAGTTTTCGTGATCACGAAAATGTATTTTACCAAGCCACTTGCAATCCTGCCGTAAATATTTATATCTAATATATTTTTATGCAATATTCACATGCATTTATATGTGATAAATTTAACTTAAAGGGACACTGAACCCAAATTTTTTCTTTTGTGATTCAGATAGAGCGTGCAATTTTAAGCAACTTTCTAATTTACTCCTATTATCAAATTCTCTTCATTCTCTTGGTATCTTTATTTGAAATGCAAGAATGTA
Organism: Bombina bombina; assembly: GCF_027579735.1. Lineage (NCBI taxonomy): Eukaryota > Metazoa > Chordata > Amphibia > Anura > Bombinatoridae > Bombina > Bombina bombina. The sequence continues at coordinate 565,917,745 of NC_069503.1, forward strand.
AGTTTAGATGCCGGCCCATTTTTGATTAACACACTGTGTTGTTCTTGTTGATTGGTGGATAAATTCACCCACCAATAAACAAGTGCTTTCCATGGTCTGAACCAAAAAAATAGCTTAGATGCCTTCTTTTTCCAAATAAAGGAAGCAAGAGAACAAAGAAAAATTGATAACATTAACTAAGGCCTAGATTGCAGTGACTGTAGATTTTTTTAATACTGGTTCCATTTTAGCAACCTGATCAAGCTCACGCCATTGTTAGTTGGCAGCATGTTCTAAGTAGGTCATAAAACCATAACAGTCACTTATAACTGGTTATTATGTCTAATCGAAAGAGAGTTTTTGACTTCTACATTAACACTTATTCCTCCATCAGTTATCCCTGAATGCAATAATCTCTAATCCCCAGAACTATTAACCCTATGCACGATACAGTCCTCATCTCTAGTACAGAATATTCTGCACTCATAAAAATAAAATGCTCAAAGTGTGTTTTTTTGTTTTTGTTTTTTTAAAGAATATAAGTTTGCAGTTTTCATAAACTTTACAACTGTGTTAATCACACAGTCTAAGTGAAACATACAGTATGTTCCATGCCATTCTTGAGCTGGTGATTGGCAGACGCATATGCATGTCACTTCTGATTGCCTTAATTGTGTCTTTCTCCAGAGCATCACTGTATATGTTTAACCTCTATGCAATGATTAAAAACTCTGTGAACAGGAGCAATCTTAAAAACAGTAAATCAAATTTTAACAAATATTTTACGTTTACATTTAAATGTTGCTTTAACCATTTACGCTACCAATTATTCAAAGCAATACATCTCAACAACCCATGGACCAACCAAACCTTCCCCAATCCACACCTCTGCAGGAAAAAAACCTATACTAAAAATACCAAAACAACTCTACCACTAAAATGTATATCCCCTGAAACCTAACCTACACAAATTAAATATGTTAATGTTTAACCCCTTAATCACACATGATGACATGTGGTCACCATCCACACAAGGATGAGTTAAACATGGATGAAAAAAACATATCATATTCATCATCTGGAGGGTGGCACTTTTAGAGCTCATCATGCCCCCTGCACTTACCCCCAAATCCCTAAAGTTAAACTGCAGCTCAAAAGGAATTATGGGAGCTGGATGGGGATTAAATATTAAAACCCCCTCAATCTCAGCTCCCTTAAGTCATAGAAACCCCCAAAACCCACCATTTGAAAGAAAATTCCTACTCTTTAAAATTGGTCTTGTGGTTAAATTTCAAAACATAAAATAATAATCCCTACATTTCACCAACTGATTTTCATGCTGGGGTCTCTAGTCACTTGTAACAGTTGATACAAAATCCCTACAGACCCCCATGACCCCTTATTTTAACACCCAGATGCCCCTCCTTAAAATAAAGCCATTAAACAGTTTTTATAGCCTGATGATCAATGTGGTAATGGGGATCATGTGGCCTGTATAAATGTGCATTTATTTGAGTAGAAGCTCATGGGAGTCCATGTGTTCACAACAAAGTTATACAATCAATGGTGCATACACCTGTGATCACTGACACACAAGTTAGAGCACAGAAACTAAATTGAGTACACCTGTGATTTACAATTAGCCTAATTGCATTAATATGGTTATAAAAAGACCTGTGAAAACCAGAACTTTTACAATCTTTGCCCTATGGGCTGTGTCTATCTGCATGTCTGCATCATGTCCCCACATGGAAACATTTTCCAGATGAACTGAAACATCTGATGCAAGATGCAAAAATATACAGGAAGATTGGTGACTAACTAAAAATCAGTTGAAACACAGTAGCAGCAGAAATAAGGAGGTATAGAACAAGCCATAGTACCACTAATCAGAACCACAATTGCCGTCCTCCTAAAATAATGCCATGAAGAGTGGAAATTTGAGTTTCAGTGACAGCTCAGACAGTGTGAAGGACATTGCATAATGTCAACCTCTATGGACATCCAAAAAAAAAAAAAAAACACCTTGCTTGCTCTTCAGCACAAAAAGTCATTAAACTTTTTTAAACACCATGAAAAGAATTCTGATGAATGTTGGGAGAACATTCTTTGGTCAAATGAGACCAAGATTAATTTGTTCGGCTTAGATGTGGTCCAGCGTGAACCTGGCCAGAAATATTACAGTGACTGCATGATCCCAACAGTAAAGAAAGGAGGTGGGAGTGTGATGATATGGGGCAGCAAAAGGTGTTGGGGAGATGATATCCATAGATGGAACTATAAATGCCTGGGATATATCAAAATACCGGCTGACCAGATTACTCCTAATCTCCAGAAGCTTGACATAGGAGGAATATTCCAGTATGATATCAATCCAAAGCACACTACCAAAATCACAAATTAGTTTCTAAAGAAGAAAAAAGTGAAAACTATGACCTGGCAAAGTATTTTGCCTGACTTGAATCCAACAGAATAAAAGCAAAGAGCAGCTGAATAGAAATTGTCTCTGAAGAACGGCAGATCATCTCTCTAGAAATTTGTACAACACTGCTATTCTCCATGAAAAAAATAAAACATATACTATGTGTTGGTTTCTCACTGAAAAAGACCTTACAATGGGACTTAAATGTGAGAAGCATTTAAAATTTCCATTGTGTAAGGTAGTATTTGTTGTGAAGGATTAATATAGCAAGGTATTTGTGTTTAGGATATCATAGGGGAAAGTCCTTTTTGTAGTAGGGGTATTACTGAAGCACCATGCATGTAGCTCATATAATTAGGACTATGTGTACATGGGGTAATGGTTCATTGTGGTTTCAAGGTTGACTGTGCAGTAGGTAGGGTAAAGCTATGGGGGACTTACACCTTATTATGGTGCAAAGGGCCAACTCCATGAAGATAATAATTTCTTTTTGATCTTCCAAGAAAAATATCTATCTCCATTACTTCAGAGATGTCCCATTTCTTGCACCATTCAGCATTAGAGTGTCTCAGGTGTGATGTCTGAAATAGAGATGAGGTGTTAAAACATGTGATACAAATAAAATAAAAAGTGAACTTTGTGAAATTATAAAAACAATATTTCTTAATACCCAAATTAAAAAAATTAATTTTGGGGATTGTGATACAATATATATATATATATATATATATATATAAATATATATATATATATATATATATATATATATATATATATATATATATATATATATATATATATATATATATATATATACCATTTGTTACCTAAGGTGCCTATACTCACTTGAGATAGTACACGTTTACACCCAGTTTTAGTATATTATTACAGGGATCAGTGCTGGGATTAGCGCTGCCCACTTTTGTGAATTTTGTTCTATTGGCCAATACTCTCTATATAAACCTTCCACTGGTAACACTACTAGATCTCTGATGAAGTGCATGTGAGCATGCGCGAAACGCGTCAGATCTAGCACCCCTTGCACACCTGTGCTAGTGCTACTCACCTTTGTATATCAAATAAAGTCACCTGGCTTCAAGTTCCTGAGTCCTCGCCTTTCTTCTTGTATCTTGTATCCGGCTAAGCCAGCCCTGAGGACCGGAACTATTATCTACTACTACAGCCCTGTTTTTCCCTGACAACTACCTGGCTTACTTCTGCACAGCACCCAGCTTCGTGTCCCCTGGTGGACCCCGACAGCGGAAAAAGCAGCCCAGGTTTGCCCGAGATCGGTACCTTGTCATCGACGTGCCATCGATAGAGCACGCTGCGTGCTCCGACCATCCACTGCTCCATTACAGCATTGAGCCTTCTCTGGTCCCCTGGTGGACCGAAGCGACGATAATCCCGGTGAAGGCCCATCTCACAGCCGGTCGCCCCGGACACGTCATACTAAGCGACAAAGCATCAGGCACGCAGTACGACTGGGCCCACAGACACGTAAGACGTCATCACCGGCGACGAGGAGGAGCACAGACCGCATTACACTATGCCGAAGACGGGTTCTTCCCATACAGCAGCAGGATCTTTGCAATACAGGTGTCCACCTTAGCGGGCTCACACAGGAGCAGAGACAAAGCGACCACATCAATTTACGTGAGCTAGAAAATACAGCAGCATTCACGTATCACTCTCTTCTACTTCAACTTTCCAGCAGACACAACCCCACTGAGGGACGCGGCCTGATACCATCCAAACAGGTAGCTATATGCTCTGGACTGTTGTTTATTTATCTATTTATTTGTACGCTTGCTCTGTCTTGAAATACCAGCTCCTGTCCACTGTGCCACTGCAAACCCTGCCAGCTCAGTTTTCACTGACCCATACATTTACGCTGACTGTAACAACATTGCACCTGATTGACACCCACTTGATATGAAAAGTATTGGTCACTTTTCCTATACAGGACTGAACTCTAATAACTGATAAGAGAGACAGCATCATTCTCTTGTTTCTTCAACTGGTTTTGCTCATAATTCTGATCTCTCTTATACCATACATTTTCTATTGATATACCATGGCCGAAATGTCAGAAACCGCATCCACACATCCCACAGGGGAATCTTCTGATGACAAACGCAGGCACATTCTGGCCACAGCACTCCAAGGGGCTAATGCTTTACCTACAGTACCTAGGGAAGAAAATTTGCATTCATTATTTTCAGGCCTGGAGAAACTCCGATATAAGGAGACCAATCTCTGGTGGGACATAGAATTTCTGGACTTGTATATCAAGGAGGGGAAGGTCCCACGTGGACTAAGGATGAAAAAATTCCCCTCCTTTGCTCAACAACTACCAGAGTTCATGGAGGAGTGGAACCATACTCTAACTAGATGTTCCATGACCCTTATGAATCAACTACTGAGACATAAAAGACAGGAAAGAGACTTAATCCTGACAGAAATCAAAGCTACAGAGACTCACATCCAACCCTTTGAGGCTACCAGCCAATATAAGGATTACACAGCACAGCTAGAGGAAACCATCAACAAATTAGATATGGACCTATCCAGCAGAAAAGTGTCTAAATATAATCGTGACACAAAGGACTATGACCTTAACATAGTTTATTCATGGCAACAACTTAGGCCCACCAGGGGGAGGGGGAATTCCAACACCTCTAAGAATAGTAATAAAAAACGCAGGGGTAACACAAATGGGAAGAAAGTCACTTTTTCTAGTATAGAAACCACTGACTCAGAAACATCTCTTCCACAATCCCCCAGCACTCCCACAGCTGAGCCTAGTGAACCTTCCACCTCTGCCAATACAGGCACTGGTGTCCCTACTAGAACGACTCTGGCCACCCTTGTCAAATTACCCAGTCAAACCAGTACCCCTAAAGCCTCAAGTCAGGCACATCGGTACCCCAGCAGGACAGCCTCAAAAAACAAAAAGAAATAATTAATGTGATTAATCTGTCAAATATTCAACTCACATCTGCACAGATCTCAATACTTAATAAAGGACTCACTTTTGCACCCAGCACGAATTTTGATGTCTTTTCTACTGTTATAGACATCAACAGATTAGTCCGCAAACTCACACTAAGGAAACACTTTTCTGAGACACACATGGAGAATACTCCCCCAGAGCCTTCCTTAATTCTTTTAGGCAGTACCCACTCAGGTCTACTATTTAGAGACCAATGTGATTTTAACACATTACTATCACTACAAAACAACACCTCCAGTCCCCCATCATCCACACATAATTTTCCACACAAAGACCGTTCATTCTTTTACCCTGTTCAGGCCAGAAGCCCCAGTATCGAACTATACCAAGATACAGTACTGAGAGACATCACATCTCTTTATGAGACCACAAAAGACACCCATGCAACGGTTAAACATAATATTACCCACCAGGAAAAAAATGCATTGGCTGAACTAGAGACCAACCCTGACATAGTAATAACACAGGCAGACAAGGGTGGGGCAGTAGTGATCCTCAATACCACCGATTATATGGAAGAAATCAATATGCACCTTGGGGACACTTCCACCTACACACGCTTAGGCTATGACCCCACTTCTAGGTTCAGCCAAGAACTACTCTCGTTCTTGGACACGGCCCTAGAGAATGGTTTCATCACCAAGGAAACCATGGAATACCTATTTGTAGAGAACCCTCTTACTCCCTTCAGGGTCGTGCCCAAGATACACAAGACTCTGACCAGACCCCCAGGGAGACCCATAGTGGCTAGTATGGGGTCCCTATGTGAGAGATTGGGGGCATGGCTTGACTCAGTCTTACAACCCATAGTTACCACACTGCCTGGCTATATCAGAGACAGTGCCCACCTTCTCTACCAACTTAATGACATCAAATGGCAACAGACTTTTCAGTGGCTCACCATAGATGTGACGGCCCTTTACTCTAGTATACCCCACCAGAACGGATTGGAGGCTTTAGGTCAAATGATCAGGAGATACACTACATTCTCTGACGAATACATTCAATTTGTAGTTTCCACTGCCAAATTCCTCCTCTCACACAACTACTTTGTCTCTGGGGGGAATTCTATTTGCAGAAATGTGGCACAGCCATGGGAGCAAAATTTGCCCCCACATATGCCAACTTATACATGGTCTGGCTGGAACTTGACAGCATTTATGCTGATGACTTCCCCCTCAGGGACAATCTAGTTGTGTACGGCCGCTACATCGACGACCTCATAGTCATTTGGAACTCTGATAACCGGACAGAGGCACACACCCTGGTAGACCTTCTTAATGATAACCAGTTTAATCTAAAGTTTACGTATTCGTTATCATCCAATTCTATAGCCTATTTAGATTTACATCTCTATATAGATGAAGGATCTAACATCATTTCTACAATTCACAGGAAGACTCTAGCACGTAATACCATACTTAGAGCTGACTCTTGCCATGTTAGACACACTATCAGGGGCATCCCCAAAGGCCAATACATTAGGGCACGCAGAAACTGTTCCAACATTCAACAGTACAGAATACAGGCAGATGCCATCACCCAGAGACTCCTAGAGAGGGGTTACAATAAGAAGTCACTCATACAAACAGCCAATCAAGTGAGCAAAATAGAGAGGCAAACTCTGTTCTCAAGCTACACTAGTAGAAATACCACTAACACTACAAAGAAAAATGTATTTACTGATGAAATTGTCTTTTCCACCCAATACAGCAGACAATTTGATGAGGTCTGCAAAATAGTACTCAAATACCTTCCCATTCTTCAGAGTGACGCCAAACTACAACACATAACCAAACAACAAATGTGTAGCCAAGAAGGCCCCCACAGTGGGGGATAGGGTTAGGAAACATTTCACCAACAAACCCACACCTGGGACACACTGGCTCAGCCTCAGTAAAGGTTTCTTTAAATGTGGCCATATGTGCAAGAGTTGCAATTACACTCAGAAAACAGATCACTTCACCTCTTCCAGCACGGGCAAAACATTCTTTATCAAACAAAGAATAGACTGTACTACCAGTTTTGTAGTATATTTAATTACATGTCGGCAGTGCTCCCTACAATACGTAGGTCTCACCACACGACCACTCAAGGACCGCATCAGACAACACTTACTATCCTTAGAAGATGAAATCCCTAGAACCCCTGTAGCTAAACATTTCCGGTCTCATGGTAATCATATTAAACATCTTTTTACATTTGTAGGCATCGAACATATCCACAATGACATCAGAGGAGGGGATAGGGTTGGGAAACTCCAGAAGAGAGAGGCATACTGGATATTTACTCTTCACACCAAATCTCCCCATGGCATCAATATGAGACATGACCTTGACCTATTTATTGATTAGGTTTGACATATGCCCCATCAGCAGGGGACCTTTCTGCCCCTTTCTTAATTTTCCCCCCCTTCATTCCCCCTCATTATCTCCCCTCCTCCCCCCCTGTCCTAACACTCAACTCCAGGCCCAGGAATGTCTGTCCCTAGGTTTCTGTTTTATTTAGACAATTTATTTTTAGTGTTCCCTTTTCTCTCACTGGTTTGTAACTCATACCTTACATTCAGACCATTCTCCTTTAATGGCCATTACCGATTACAGAATTGCATATCGCTCTAACTTAGCATTTAGCATTCTTTTTCTGATCTGACCTCCGCATTCCCCACCCGGGTACTCGTGTCACCGATATTATGCTTACATAGAGCAGGCAATTAATGTCCAATAGGTATAGTTTTTTCCCCCTTGGTCCTGACACAAAAACTAGGTATCCACTCTATATACTGTGTTAACTTGTCCGGCCTCTAGGGGCACATAGAATCAACATTCCTATTGGCTTTGCCCAAGCACTCTGCTTAATTCCCTACCTAAGTAGCAAAAGATATGGCCATATATTACTATCAATCACCATCATCACTATTATTCCCCCTTCTTTTATATTTATCTTTACATTTATTTTTATTTTAATACGCCTTATCTAATCAATATTTCTTTCTTCACCAGCAAGATACCTTTTTGGTAGATACATATTGTTTTAATTTAGTTATTTTAGATTTCCCCTTAATGCAGCCTCTTTTTCTTTATCCTCAAGTGCGATCTTGCGACTTTTAGGAATAATGCCCTTCCTAATCCATTAGTCCATTCAAAACTTAGTTTCATAATTTGTAATGAGAGTCTTATGGTACAGCAAATATTACAAGTGTCCCTGTTACCAATTCAGGAATCCAATGCTATGGAGATAATCAACTTATAAAATTTAAGAATAACGTACCATTAATTCCCTGTGATCCCTGGGCCAACTTAATTTAGAGATATTCTAGACAAAAACTTTAGTAGCATGAAGACAAATATCACGAGGTGTATAGAAAAGAAAGGAAATGAATAAAAGAATAAAAAACAAAACAAACAAATAAAACACACATTAATATATGACAAAAAAATAAAAATAAAAAAAATATGAAAAAGTAGTAATAGTAACCCCAATGCACGCCTAGGATGTGTGCTTTTAACACAATTATGTAATCTAGGGGTGGAGAGTATCCCCTCTTGGACCCTCCCCGCCCCTAGTTTCCAGTTTTTTAGTCTGAATGTAGTGAACATTGTGCCAATAGATCATCCTAATTAAATCACCATCACTTGATTTTAACATCACTTTTAAATTACCTCCCATGTTTCCTTTCACTTAGCACCAAAAAATACTTTTTTCTTGATTTAACGAACAGATTTTAGAAAGTTATTCACAGATGTCACTTACCTATTTATTTATATACTCACTTGAGATAGTACACGTTTACACCCAGTTTTAGTATATTATTACAGGGATCAGTGCTGGGATTAGCGCTGCCCACTTTTGTGAATTTTGTTCTATTGGCCGATACTCTCTATATAAACCTTCCACCGGTAACACTACTAGATCTCTGATGAAGCGCATGTGAGCATGCGCGAAATGCGTCAGATCTAGCACCCCTTGCACACCTGTGTTAGTGCTACTCACCTTTGTATATCAAATAAAGTCACCTGGCTTCAAGTTCCTGAGTCCTCGCCTTTCTTCTTGTATCTTATATATATATATATATATATATATATATATATACCATTTGTTACCTAAGGTGCCTATAAGGGAATTGGTTTTATTTTAACAAAATAAAAAAATTTGAAGATACACTGGAGGTAACATACCATTGCTCCAATACGATACAGCTCGGTAAAAACTCGGTAAAAAAGAACCACGTGAGTAATGGGAAACTGAATTTTACATTTGGTTCTCCTAATAGGATTACACTATTGTCTACCTCTTTTTCTTCTTTCTGAGGTGTTTTGTTGGAAATCTGGGATAGTGAATCCATTTACATATACAGTAAATATATTTACTAAATTCACAAAGTTCACTTTTTATTTAATTTGTACCATGTTTTAATATTTTGTATTAAATTGGGATTTATCATTATTTATTACACTGATATCATAGAGATGAGGTATACCCATACTGTAATTCTGTTTCTGTAAGCATATAACCTGTGACAAAATCCATTCTTGTATGAAAAACATCAAGGCTTGTGACCTCCCTTTAGGGTTTCTCTTCTATTAATTAATTAAAGTTGAGATTTATTTATTTTATACTTATTATATGTAAAAAAACAAAACAAAAGAACTAAAACCAAATAAATAATATCAAATATCACATCTCCATCTCCTTTTTTTTAATCTTTTCTCTGATTTATCATTTGAATCCAAAGGTTTGGTTGTCAGGATTGTGAAATTTTTATTGGAACACAATTTTTTTATGTTCCAAGGACGCTACTACCTCCAGAGACGTGGCACCGCTATGGGGGCAAAGTTTGCCCCCTCATATGCCAACCTTTTTATGGGTTGGTGGGAGCGGTGCCATGTCTATGGAGGTAGTACCTCTGGATTTAATCACATTGTTTTGTACGTCCGCTTCATTGATGATTTGCTTATTGTCTGGTCTTCGGACCAACAATCAGCAAAAGAATTTGTTGAGCTACTAAACATCAATGAGGTGGGAATACAGTTCACATGTGAGTGGCAGAAAGAAACAGTTAATTTCCTGGATGTTACCCTTATAGGAGATACCCAGGAAGGCAGGGTCAATTCAGCCCTCTATTGGAAACCTATCTCAGGCAACAATCTCCTTCATGCCCGCAGTTGCCATCCACGGCACGTTTTTAAAGGAATTGCTAAAAGTCAGTTCCTGCGGGCAAAAAGGAATTGTACGAAAGAAGATACTTTCCAGAGAGAGAGCAGAGATCTGAAATCAAGAATGCTCAAGAGGGGTTATCCTAGTAAAGTAATTGATAAGGCCTTCTTTGAAATTAAAGATGGAATAGAAACACATGAGTCACAAAAACAAAAACAAAAACAACACCAGAGTGATACAAAAAAACAATTGAGATTCATTACGTCATATTCCAATCAATATGATGAAGTATGTCGTATTATCAAAAACAACTTACCCATTCTTATGGGAGACAAACAATTGAAAGATGAAATAAAACAAGGGTGCATGTTTGTACCTAAACGAAATGTGACAATAGGGAATATTTTGGCTCCTAGTATGTTACAGACAGCAGGTACCTCTGGCTCATCTTGGTTAAAACATAATGGCACCTTCAAATGTGGAAGAAAAGTATGTACCTCTTGTGATCACATCAATATTTCTCCCACATTTAGGTCCCATGTAACAGGTGAGGAGTTCCAAACTAGGGGATGCATAAATTGTAGGAGCAAATTTGTCATTTACATCATAGAATGCACCCAATGTAGGAGACAATACACAGGTAGGACCACTAGGGAGGTAGGCAAGCGTGTAAAAGAACACCTGTCTTATATCTCTAGTAAAAAAACATGTTCGGCTCTTTCCACTCATTTTATTGAGTATCATAATCAGGATGTCACAACTTTTAAATGGCAGGCCATTGAACAAATTGGCACACCACCAAGGGGTGGAGATAAGTTGTCCATCCTAAGTAAACAAGAAATCTATTGGATTTTTAAAACAAAGTGTCTTTTGCCTAATTGTTATAACTCAGAGTATGATGTTATCAACTACTGGCAAAAATAAACCATTATAACTGGATATCGTCCATTATTTCTACCCCACTGTAATTAAGTTGTTCTACTAATTGTAGTAAAGGATACTAGAAAATGGCGAGTTATAGGACACCTAAATTAAACTACATATACACATTTTTATTTTTCCCAATGGTTCTGATATTCATACAACTATCGCTCTTTTGCATAGGATAATACACATTTTTTATCCATAAATTTGTTCAGTTATTTATGACTGACAGATCCCTTTTTTTGATTTATTAATATTATTTGATAGTGATCTGTTTGTGGATAATATATGCCTTATGACCCCAATTTAAATTGGGTTGAATATTTAATGTGGCATATAGTATTGATCTTATGTGTAGGATAAATAGCAACACTGTACGCATGCATGTACAGGTGTATGTATATGTGTATGCATGTGTAAGTGTGTATGTTTGTATGTATGTATGTATATGTACATGTGTGCGTATGCATGCATATATATATACACTTAAGAAGTAGTCATTCCATATAACGTGTCCAGTCTTTTATAATGTGTTTTTTGCTTTGTTTAATTTCTAAAGTCATTGGCATCCCAAATATATATAGTGTGTATATATGTATATAATATTTGAGATCTAAGTTTTAATTATTATTTGTATTATACATCTTCATCTATCTGTTTATTCACTAAGTGTTAACTATCTACACAGAATGTTATTATGGTATGTATAGGGTTAAATTTTGAAGTCTTGTTGTTTTTAACCAATCAACATATAGTGTTAGACTTAAAAGGGCGCACCCCCCAACAGGTGTCATTCTATGATTACGGTCAATACGACCGAAACCGGTCAGAAGTTTTTTCGTCTTCACTAACCCTGTGTTGTTGTATGTTGTCATCATACAATTTTAAGGAATAAAGCTACAACTGATTTTCAAACTCTTGTTCTGGATATACTTCTTTTTTCATATCACATCTCCTGTTTACATATGTTTATGTAAGTTAGATATGAAGATGAAATAGTATGTTATAGATACAAACAAAAACGTATTTTAATAGATATATTGAAATGGATAGGAAAATTTATTAAGAATATATATAGAATAGAATTTATAAGAATTTATAAGAATGCATGCTGTATGCATTGAAAATGAGAGCTGAACGAGACTATATAAGGAAGGAAATTCAGCAAGAAATGAAGAAGGAATCATCTCGCAATTTAGAATACTCTTCATCATTTTAGCAAGTGCTTTTTAGTCTACCAACATGTCTAGAATACATTAAAAGTCATTGAAGGATATTTCTCCAACTTTTTGCTCTCTTTTAATAGGCTTGCATAAATGTTCTCCAATCACCCATTTGAGCTTCATTAAGGGAATGAAAGAATGAAATTCATCAAAGTTACATCAAAGACAGCCTTAACTTTATCTGCATTTGAATCTCTATTTTGTGAGCAATTTGTATAATGGTGAACAAATGTATGTTTTCACAGTACTTTTAACTTAAATGAAAATCTTTGCCAACTCCTAGTCCTATTTTATTATGCACGTCTTTTTAAGCAAATTAGAAAAATCACTTTTTTTTTGCTTGCTCTTGCAATTTTTAAAAATGTCTGTCTTGTTTTATTTTTTGGTCTTAGTCAATTTAAGAATGAATGGGGAATATGGACATATACTTGCTGATCAGACTCTAAAATGAAACATTTTAGTTACCTAAATGTATGGGATAACAGAGTCTGGAAATGTCTTGACCCAGCATATTTAATGACATTCAGTATAATACTATATCTGTGCATTTTAATCTTAGTTTTTATTATAGTTGCACTGTCATGCAGCAATAGATAACGTTGATCATCCAATCAATGTTAAATACCACTTTAAAATGCCTGAACTTTTTAATGCCTTAAATCATTTGATCTCTTATACTAAAAGTAGCTACATGCTTTAAAAAGTAAAGCCATTCAGAGTTTTAGGAATTATTGATAGGTGGAAAAATATGATAGTTCTATTTCTCCATATGAAGACATTTAGGTAGTGGTAAAGTAAAATCAATCCCATGAATTCCATTGATATTTATCCAGAAGAACCAACCACAAGGGTAACTGTATGCTTGTTGTAATTGTCTAGTACTACTAGAGTGAATGCAGAGGATCAATACTTTGTAGCTATTTCACTAATCTATAGGGTAATTGCGACAACAGAAATTAAAATTCATTATAAAATACTTCAAGGCTATTTCAAATGTTATGGTGATATGAGAGTAGCCTATCTCTTGAAATGCTCAAATTAATATTACTCTTTAGAGAATTTATTTAAAGCATGCAATTTAACCACTGCTGTGGATTGATAGGATAATGCCCTCAACTGACTTATTAGCCAAATAATATTAACCGCTTTACACTGTAAAGACATTCCATTCCATCCTAACAGTGCTGGGCTTTAATGCTGTTAGGATGGTATGGAACATCCTACCTGTTCCTGCATCCTGCTCCTCCTCAATTACCTCCTGAGCACCGGATGTGGTTGGGGGACATGCCTAGCCACTCAGGATAAATTAACCTTTTAACTGCTGATCACAGTTTTATTACTGTGTTCAGCCTAGTCAGTACAATAGTACTGATCAGTACTTAAGGAGTATCATTTGTTTATGTTTTGTTTTTTAGTTGCAGTGAAACCCTTCCTTCCATTTTTTAAGTTTTTCACCCTTTCCTGCCTTTTTCCTGCTGTTGCTGATCACTTCCTTTGTCAGAGATCCTTCCTGCTTTTTTCGCTAGTTTATAAAACAATAAAATAAAAAATTGAGGGGTTTGTAATAGGGGGGATGTAATTGGTGGGTGTCAATTGGGGAGTGAAGTGGGAATTGGGGTTGTGGTGGTGAAGTGGCAATTACTGTTACTGTTAGGAATAAAAATGCCTACCACCATATAAAAGGAGTTGTCCAACAATATCCAATGAAAATTGGCTACCCCCTGATTTAACTGGCCCTTAAATACTCCCATTTACAGCATCTCCTGGCATCACAACCAACTTTACAGTAAATTGTGAGACAATTCATTATTTTAACTTGTTTCTTACAGATAACATGCTTGAGAATATAGCTGCTCAAACAAATTTATATGCCAACTAGTATCTGTCAGAAAATTCACAAAATGTCAGCCAAAAATACCTGGTACTATCTATCTGAAATATCTGATACTGATCTATCTGAAATTAAAAACGTTTGGGTACTGACATTGTTAATGGGCATAGTGAAGAAATCCAGCAAACGTTCCTACTGGAACCAGAACCCCATCCTGGTAACCCCTATTTTCCTTGGGATTATGAACAGCTGCTGCGGTTTCTTAATTTTAACAATAATGCCAATTTCCCCCAAAAAAATGACCCCTTGCATGAAAGGCTATACAAGATACTGCCCCTGATTAACCACTGTGTAATTTTTTTTTACAAAATTACACCCCAGGCCTAAATATCTGTATAAATGAATCCCTTATGAAATTTCAGGGAAGATTTTTTTAAAGCAATATATTCCATCCAAGTGGTCATACTATGGAATAAAATTTTATAAATTGTGAGAACGCACTACAGGTTATACCTGGGCATTTTGCATTTTTGAGGGAAAAGATAGCCACCTCGATTCACCTAGCTGCCCAGATTCAGGGCTAGATTACAAGTGGAGAACTAAATTTGCCCATTTGCGGGCTCGTGATAATTAACCGACCATAAAAAGTGGCTGGTTATTGTTACCGCAAAAAATTAAACAGAATCCCAGAGCCGGTGCAAGGATTTTTTTCTCTACCCTTTCCCTTATAAACTATTTATAGAGCAGTGATTAACCCCTTCCCTGACACAGTGATCATTGGCTTCGTGATACTGCTGAAAGTGACCTACATAATAAAAGGGTCACCCATTCCCATTAATAAACCCATTAATAAACAGGTTAGTGGACAAACATTTAATTTCCTGACAAATGCTAGGAAAAAAACACAAATACAAATGTTTCTTATATTACATGGGCAACATAAGCACACAGACAATGAAAATATGCAATACACTTGACAGAAAGTATGTCCCTGTTGCATGTTACACCTGAAATTTAGGCTTGGTAAAGTAGGTATACAGGTAACCATTATGGCACACATGAATTAGCACTGTCTATCAGTAAAAAGGTGTCAAAATAAACTGAGATAAGAGGCGTCCTTCAAAGGCTTAGAGATTAGCATATGAGCATACCTAGGATTAGGTTTCAACAAAGAATACCAAGAGAACCAAGCTATATTGATGATAAAAGTACATTGAAATGAAAAGTTGTTTAAAATTGCATGCCCTATCTGAGTCATGAAAGTTTATTTTTGACTAGACTGTCCCTTTAATATCCCTTTTATATCCCTAAAATTATATCTCTAGTGAGTAAATGCAGTTATATACCAATCAGCATATATCAGAAAGTGTGTCTGAGGTTTGATTAAACTTAAAGTGACATAAGTACAGGAACAATACTACAAATTTAAACCAACTACTATCAAGAGTTCTGAGTTATTTCTCCCAGGAGCTTTGTATAACTAACACACATAAACAGGTCAGCCTAGTGAGGCTCATGGATATGGTAGGAATACATTAGAATGTGCCCATCTCAAGTGCTACAGATACTTTATAATAACAGACAAGGAATATAGTTATCTAAATGAAATGATTGGGACAAGCAGTCTTTAAGGGAAACTGTTGCTTTTATTGGCTATATGTTGAGAGTGACATTTATCAGTATGAAGTAATGATCATAAGCTGGGTGACGCAAGTTCTGTATACATTTGCATACACAGTCACATACTTATTTACTTATTTACAGAAAGGCTGATTGATGGAATGGACTTCTACCAGAGAATAAGGCCTAGATTTGGAGTTCGGCGTTAGCCGTGAAAACCAGCATTAGAGGCTCCTAACGCGGGTTTCTTACGCACTCCGGTATTTCGAGTTTATTTACCGCCACTCAAAATACACCTAACGCTCACATTTCTACCGCCACCTCAGACCCAGTAGTAAACATATACCGACAAAAAAAACATCCACGAATCACAAAACAAATATTACACAAAGTACACTTACACTCATACAAACACTACACTATATTTATTTTTCATATTTAATTTTTTTTCTGCAAAATACAAAGGATTAAAGTTGCGAGATCTCGGGTGTTTGAAAAAAATCCACACAAATCCATTTTCCCATTGACTTACATGGACATACGGGAAAAGACCCTCATATACCTACATCTAACTAATAACATTATCACAAACATACACTCATCGATGCATACAAACAATATACACCACATGACATACACAAAATATTTATTTATTACAAAAAGAACACGATTTAGTTACTTTTTCACACAAGCTCATGACGTCACTCACTTTACGAGGAAAACCAGTCTTAGAAAAAAAAAATTAGAAATCTTTAGAGCCTCCATTGACTTCTATTGGGAAGACGTGCTCGTGCACGCGAAACCCTCATTTCCCTAACGCACGCAAATAGCGTAGACAGAAAAACTCCAAATACCAGCGCTAGAAAATACATGATTTTATGCGTTAGACCCAGCCATGATAAATAGATCAAGAAATGACTATTTCCCTATGGTGGACTTATGTTTTTTAATTATTAAATATTCACAACACCATAAAATTGTTTCACACTTTTAGATTACATCAACTACAAATACACATCACTAGTAACACATTATTATTTCAATAAAATTACATTTAAAATTAAAATAAAATTCAATAAACATTTCTGGATTCACAAACACTACACAATGGGAAACACCTCTCATTTACCTTTATTATTGCATTTCAGTTATTCAACTCATATGCTTGCAGCAACAGCATATCTACATAGGCTTAACACATAATCACTCATGGATGCACATATATTACTTTTAACATTCACTCATACATGTGCATTCAAATGATGGGGGAAAAACACATTACATTCTCTACAGGAATCACAAAACACAACATATGGATTTGACTGTACTTTTAACATCATGATTCCATCACAATAAACCATTAGGAATTACCTACAAAAAATACATCATTACACCAGATTACAGATGTCACTTTATGGGAAGGAACAACAATGCCAGACCGCTATATAGAAGTCAGCATATGTGGGACACAATCACAATATATACGTACATGTACATAACACGCATCACCCATCACGCAACCACAAAGCACACATTTAGATTTTATTCAGCACACAATAACAATGTAGCACAATACAACAACACAATGAGGATTTCAGAACTACATAGGCAGGTTAATAATATCATGACGTCATTAGAAGATTCAACCATACACATCACAGATTCACCACTGTACCGCCCCTTTAGGAACTTTAACACTCAATACTACAATACAACATATACGTAAACCACACTTTTGAACAGCATTATTATGGAGATTTCAATGGGACAATTAATAAATATTGTCCGATCGCAAATCACTTATATATATATATATATAATACTACAGATGGCAGCCGGAAGTTATTCAGTATTAGTGCAATTTTTATGGGACGCATACAATATTGTCAGATCTAAAATCACTTATATACACAATACTACAGATGACAGCCGGAAGTTCGGAATTATTATTGCGATTTGAAAGGGACGCATACAATATTCACATCTCGGCAATCACTTATATATATAATACTACAGATGACAGCCGGAAGTTATTCAGTATTAGTGCCATTTGAAAGGGACGCATACAATATTGACTGCTCGGCAATCACTTATATATATAATACTACAGATGACAGCCGGAAGTTCGGAATTATTAGTGCGATTTTAAAGGGACGCATACAATATTCACATCTCAGCAATCACTTATATATACAATACTACAGATGACAGCCGGAAGTTATTCAGTATTAGTGCGATTTGAAAGGGACGCATACAATATTGACTGCTCGGCAATCACTTATATATACAATACTACAGATGGCAGACGGGAAGTTCTGAATTATTATTGCGATTTTAAAGGGACGCATACAATATTGACAGCTCGGCAATCACTCATATATATACAATACTACAGATGGCAGACGGGAAGTTCGGAATTATTATTGCGATTTTAAAGGGACGTATACAATATTGACAGCTCGGCAATCACTTATATATACAATACTACAGATGACAGCCGGAAGTTCTGAATTATTATTGCGATTTTAAAGGGACACATACAATATTGACAGCTCGGCAATCACTCATATATATACAATACTACAGATGGCAGACGGGAAGTTCTGAATTATTATTGCGATTTTAATGGGACGCATACAATATTGACATCTCGGCAATCACTTATATATACAATACTACAGATGGCAGACGGGAAGTTCTGAATTATTATTGCGATTTTAAAGGGACGCATACAATATTGACAGCTCGGCAATCACTCATATATATACAATACTACAGATGGCAGACGGGAAGTTCGGAATTATTATTGCGATTTTAAAGGGACGCATACAATATTGACAGCTCGGCAATCACTTATATATACAATACTACAGATGACAGCCGGAAGTTCTGAATTATTATTGCGATTTTAAAGGGACACATACAATATTGACAGCTCGGCAATCACTCATATATATACAATACTACAGATGGCAGACGGGAAGTTCTGAATTATTATTGCGATTTTAAAGGGATGCGTACAATATTTACTGCTCGGCAATCACTCATATATATACAATACTACAGATGACAGCTGTTACTTTATCGTTTACAAACAATATTGCAGCAACATTGATAGATCACATTCGATGCACATTATACACAACTATGCACTTTCATTCATGTTAGCCTGGACGTGTGTTTGTTACTATAAGATCGCGTTTAAGAAATATTGATTACGCATATGATCAAACATTACAAACATGCACTGTATGTGTGATATTTGACACTTTCACATTGAGATTAATTTGGGGAAAACAACATTTCAGCAAACAACAAAAAAACGCCCACTGTGAAAGCATTCGCGCCGCTCACATACAAACAGGTGAATACAATCAGCAATCATTACAAACTCACTACCATTGGACTAATCGTACTATAAATCCCCCAAACAACATGGCCAAAGCATCACTTGTGATCCACATCAGATCAAGTGCTTACCTTGTTACGCTGTTTTGAAAGATGGATGACGATGACATGGTAGACGCTGCTGGTGCTGCTATTGGCGAACTAGCTGTTGGTCGAATCAGGCAGCCTCGGCGGCTCAGACCGAGACGAAGGGGTCGTCTGGTTCGAGGTCCTCCTGTCTACAGGGTGAGACCCACCTTGGAAAACATGAGCGACTTTGAGGTTTTTGATAAGTATCGGCTCGATCGCGAACAGCTCATTGGCCTTTACGAGCTTCTTAAACCTCATTTGGAGCCACGTATACAAATAAGGACTGCTGTTCCCCCCATGAGTAAGATGCTAAGCTGTCTATACGTCCTGGCCTCCGGGAGTTTTCAATCCGGAGAACTGTACATGCATGGCCTGGCTCAAGGTACATTCTCTGTGGTGTTTGATAACTTTCTGGACGCCATGGTACGTATCAGTAAGCAATACATAGGATTCCCACAGAATGATGGTGATTGGAGGCGCCTGAAGCGGGAATTCTTTGATATTGCTCAATTGCCCAATGTCTTGGGAGCCATAGATTGTACCCACATTGCGCTGCGTGCTCCAATTGATGACTTGCCCTTCAGAAATCGCAAACATTTTCATAGCCTCAACGTGCAGTATGTTTGTGACGCACGGATGAGGATTATGCATGTGTATGCGAATTTTGGAGGGGCTTGTCATGATGCCCGCATCCTCTCTCTGTCGTCCCTGTGGAGACAGTTTGAGGAAAGACAAATGCCCCCTGGTTATCTCGTTGGTGAGTATTTGTGCACAACATGGTTAATTAGTTTGACAATTGCCCCGGTATTTTTTAACTGTTAGCGTCATGTTCAGCTATAGGATGCAATTTAACCATTTGTTATTTACCAACGCTAATGTTTAATTTTATTTAAATGCAGATATGTAGCATGTCTTACCTTAAGTGCTCAGATAGAGAATGCAATGTAACCATGTAGTTCGCATTTTACACAAGGTTTGTTTTCAGAACAATACGCATATGTAGCATGTCTTAGCTGAAATGGGAAGATATTATCTCATGCAATTTAACCCTGTCATTGTCTCTTTCCGCTAATGTCTAGTTTTATTTAAATGCAGATATGTAGCATGTCTTACCTTAAGTGTTCAGATAGAGAATGCAATGTAACCATGTAGTTAGCATTTTACACAAGGTTTTTTTTCAGAACAATACGCATATGTAGCATGTCTTAGCTGAAATGGGAAGATATTATCTCATGCAATTTAACCCTGTCATTGTCTCTTTCCGCTAATGTCTAGTTTTATTTAAATGCAGATATGTAGCATGTCTTACCTTAAGTGTTCAGATAGAGAATGCAATGTAACCATGTAGTTAGCATTTTACACAATGTTTGTTTTCAGAACAATACGCATATGTAGCATGTCTTAGCTGAAATGGGAAGATATTATCTCATGCAATTTAACCCTGTCATTGTCTCTTTCCGCTAATGTCTAGTTTTATTTAAATGCAGATATGTAGCATGTCTTACCTTAAGTGTTCAGATAGAGAATGCAATGTAACCATGTAGTTAGCATTTTACACAAGGTTTGTTTTCAGAACAATACGCATATGTAGCATGTCTTAGCTGAAATGGGAAGATACAGAATAATATAGAAAGTTATTTTTTGGATGTTTCTGACAACTTTTAATATGGATTATCGTTTTCACAAAAAATATTTATAAAACAATATACTAGTTTAAGGATTCTGTTTGAATTATGTTCTGTTCAAAATTTATAGGTGATTCTGGGTACATGAGCCGGCCTTGGCTCATTACCCCCTTGCGTAGCCCGAATGATGTGTCTGAGGAGCGCTACAATAGGGCTCATAAGAGAACCAGGGCGGTGGTTGAAAGGATGTTCGGGCTCCTGAAGATGAGATTCAGGTGCCTGGACCGTTCTGGAGGAGCACTCCAGTACAACCCAAAGAAGGTGGCTAAGATCGTTGTAGCCTGTAGCGTCCTGCATAATATTGCACAGCGGGCTGGGATGCTGCAGGCCGTCCCGGTGGACAGAGACCTCCTCAGAGATGAGGAGGATGATCCTGTTCTAGAGGGGGAATTCCAGGACGAGGGACTTGATGTCAGAGCAGACGTCATCAACCGCCACTTTAGACGGTAAAGAATAGAAGTTACACTGGAGTATTTTCAATAGATGTGAACTCTATGGAAATGACAAGTAGAGAATTGTGCAAACATGTTAGGATTGATCAAATGTTAGAATAATTTTTAATTTTATTAATATAGGTGATGCTCTGGGCATTGGGTCCTATAGCGAGTCTTTGCCACCTGGTTTTTAAAGAGGACATCAGATGGTAAGTAGAAATGTATGGACTGTTGCTGGCATGAATTGTACACAAATACATCATATGGCATACATTTTCAAAAATATAATTTTGTTTACACATTACTTAAAATGTACATAATCAGAAAGGGATACTCTAGAATGACTATGGTTCAATGTCACACAGAGGTTTGTTCTGCTCAATATGACTCATCTTCACACTTGATAGAAAATAACACAGGTTCATACACAGGCTTAGTAAGCTAGTGACAGAAATTTATTATGAAATGGGGGGTGGGAGAGGGGTACAGAACTGATTCACACACTTGTATGAATTCTTTAGAAAATATTTCTTCCATTAGGGAGATGACTTAATCTAAAGACTGAAAGGGAACAATTTGAAGCCTGACAGTGAAGATTGCCCAGACTGACAGTGGGGAAAAAGCCAAGATTGAAATTGAAGTATACCAATGGGATCATGTCTGGCATTATCTTTCAATTCTGCTGACCTTGAAAACCATACAAAGACATGTTCACATGGTAAGTGCAAACTATTTGATAGAATAAGGCTGTGGAGACATCCTATTGGAGACACTTAGATGATTTTCTATTTTGTAGATGGTATTTCCCAGTCCTCTATTTAATGAACTGATGAATAAGACACCTATTGAAGATCAACTGTTTACCCCTGAATTGACTTTCAAAGACCATGCATTGTCCAGGTTGGTGCATGCTAGTTAAGAATCACATGAAGAATGTTGATTATTGTTAGCTTACATACATTAGTCATACTTATTTCATCATTAGATATTTAGGGATCACAATCCGAAAAATGAATACATATTATAGTTGATATAGAGGTATTTTAATGGACATGAAATATTACATTTATGTTCAGCATACATATATTGTTGAAATGTGATATACATTATTATGTATAATTTGAATTTTGGATATTTAAATAGAATTTTGAATCAACAATATAATGGTGTATGTATTTCATTAATTTTAAATCAATTTAAGAATTATCTTTAAAAAATGTTGATCAAAGTTAGAGCATAGACACCATATGATTTTAAATGTATTTTATGAATATTTGACAACGTGTGTATTAACTTTGTTCCATTTTTATTATTTGTCATTTCAGATTGGCATCTGATGACTTCCAGGAATATTTAATTATTTTCTATTAAATTTATTTTTACATGTTAATACTAAACATTTTATTATTAAATACATTATTTTGAACAGATTCTACTAAATATCAATATAATATTTAAATAAATAAAACTTGGACTCCCATGACTGGTAGTTGGCTATTTGACAAGCACATGCATAAGATAAAATAATGCATTAATATTAGAAAATAAAATGCTTCCGAGAATATTAAATTAAAATATATGTTATAACATTAATTGGGGAGTCAGATTCTTCAAAGCTTTTCTATTGAAAATGTAGATATTAAAATTATTTTGGATATGTAGTAAAATTTTTATTTTTTAAACTTTTAATAAGGTGAAGTGGTTCAATTACATGAAAGTGACAGTGTTGTTGAATGTAAAAATAATTGTATAAGATCTTGTATCTTCCTTAGGTATCTCAAAACATTATTAGAATTTTTTTTAAAATTATTACATTTATAAATGGTAGGTCATTTAACTTGATATTTTTCCAAAACTAGTTATTGGATGCCAAGTTAATCTATGTAATTTTCTAGTGGAGTCATTTAACTATACTTAGTAATATTATGTATTTATTACAATCTTACCTCTTGGGTTAGACATCAAATATCTATATAGAATGTAAATTCGCATTTTGTTTATTTTGTCAATGTTAAATCAAAATACAAAATGTTTGGGTCCTTAAAGGGACATTCACAAAGTATATTGTGTATAGATTTTTACAAATATCATACAAGAATTTAAACATATTTAGAAAGTACTATAGAATTACATTCAGTCTTTAAATATACTTGTTAAAAAAAACAACAATGCACATATCTTAGTCAATTATATAAGGCATCTATATGCAAACAACAATCAGCATCAAAATAGCCTATGTAGAGATGTATTTAATCCAAGAATATATATAATTACAATATAATGATTGAATAACAAAACATATTAAGTTAGTCAAATATAAGAATATTATACAAAATGCATACATAACATATAGCTTAATGTCCCTCTAAGCTGAAGGCTCAAAAAGACATCATTTAATAAATATATTTCAGTCAGTGTGTAAAACAATCTAGAAGTTAATCTAAATTTGCTTTACTCAGATGTTAGACTAATTTAGCAAAAGGAAGGTGCCTAGGTTTATGATATTTTAAGCATTATTGTGAAATGTTTCTTTAAAGGGGCATGAACTCAAAATATACTTAAAGGTAGACAGTTAAAAAAATACTGATTTATACATTCTGAATGAGTATACTATTTTAATCAACTTTAAAACTTGTCTCATATTATGAATGCTCCTTGTGATGTTGCTATCATTACTTTAAAAATAAGGCAGTAAATAGCTAATTTATTTGCTTCAGTACTCTGGACAGAACTTGATTGTTTGGAATAATTGATACAACAATCGTCAAGGACAACCCAGGTTTTTTTTAAACAATTGTCCGTAATATAAAATATCATTATTGATTTGCAAAGAAACATAACAAGATAACTGTTAACATTTGATAATCGGATTAAATAATAAAGTTCATTAACATTTCATGCTCAATCACCAATGCTAAATTTGTTTGGACAGTGTCCCTTTAAGATATTTAAAGAGGGTATTTACTTATCTTCCTATCTTGACATACTTTGCTTGAAAAGCATATCGAGATCGGCTCAGTAGATGAAGATTGGTGGATGCACAGAGATGCCTTATGTGATTGTCTCAACCATGTGCATTTAAATTTCTTCTGTTGAGGATATATAAATACTAAGAGAAAATGATTTACATTTTAAAGTCTAAACAATCTTCTATCTCTACAGATCATTTGATACAATTGTTTGTAATGTCTCTTTAAAACTAAAGACGCCATTGCACAATAACATATATGAGCACTTCAGACAAATACAAGCTCGAGGTTTATTTGCTAATAACAAAGCTGTAGTTTAATATTTATAAACAGATTATCCAAGTTACTGACATTCTAACCTGAATTTTAACATTAAGAAATATTGCGTGGGAAACGCATCTTGAAACACCAGATTAGCATCTTTAAACATTAGAGTCTAATGTCACGCAATAGCACACAATCAATGTGCATTATAAAGACATTTAATAGAGCAATGTCAATACTTCACAATAAATTTATTTAAAGAACAATAAAGACATACAATATTAAATGTGTATTTGTATTAAAGAAACAGACCGTTATTAAACCGAGAAATGTCGACAACATTTAATAATGTGACAGTATTAGATTTTAAAGAGTATTTAATCATTAAGATTTAACGGATCACGGATATTAAATCTGCGTCACACATATCCGCATGACAGGCCCATGAGTTACAAATAAGTCTACATGAAAAATGAAGTCACAGCACCACCAAGCGGTATGTGTAAGGAAGTTACTAAGATATGAAACATTAAGGAACGGCCAATCAGAGTTCATCACACAAACACAACTTGAGTCAGGATGGTCTCACAGACATTATAACAATATTTCAAACTTTTATCCAATCAGATGTACAGATAAATTGTCCCATGGTGCATCTCATGTTTACTTCACCATATAAAAGTCCATTACACGTTGCCATCTTTGTCAGTTCTCTAATGCCTGCTGGTGTATTTGTTTTTATATATTAAATATATATTATATATACGCAACTCGGCAGGCATGTCAGTTCCCAGGTTCACCAAGGAGGAGAGCGCTGCACTGGTCCACGCCGTCAAGGACTTTTATCCCCAGCTGTTTGGGAACAAGAGGAGCTCGACAGATGCGCCTGTTAAGAAGGCCCTCTGGGAGTCTATCACCAATGTGGTTAGATTGGTGTGTGACGTCCAGAGGACCCAGGATCAGATCATGAGGAGATTCGGAGATATGAGGTTGCGTTTATCGAAAAAAGTCAACCTCATAAGGGACTGGGTACAAGCCCGTAAAAGAGGGGGCCAAAGAAAGGCCCCGCGGAAACTGTACCTACTCCCTTATGAGGTGACTTTATGCGAGCTCCTCAATCTCCGGGTCCCCAAAAGATTTAGATCCTCGCCATCCTCGGCCTCCTCTTCTTCCCTCCCAGCTGCGGGATCTGAAAGTCCTGACGCGGGGGCCAGGGCAGATGCTTCTCCGTCCGGTGGCCTGGGAGGAGATGGAGAATCTGAACCAGGTAATTATCCAACTTCATATAATATCTTAATATTTTTTTTTAATCAAAAAATGTGTATATAGTCAGATACTAAACCTATACAGATCTCACAACATACACTACATATGATGTTTAGATATCTTATTTTAGATTATTGACACATGAAATAGGAATGATGTTTCTTGCGCTCTACAGAATATGCGTCACAGAGCGGAAATGTAATTTCTCATCCACGTTAACATGGGTTTGCGGAAAGTGGCATTGCTTTATACATGTTGGTGAAATGACGGATGCATAATTCCGCTTGGAATCATTGCGCAATGATCGCGAAAATGGCATTTATCATCCACGTTAACATGGCTTTGCTGTAAGTGGCATTGCTTTATACATGTTGGTGAAAATTAAATGGGAATTCTTAGATTAGTGAAGAATACAGTATTCTTATTTTCAATATTATAGCTAATAAAAAACGAAGAATACAAATAAATTATAACATATGGCCATCAATTGATGATTATGAAATAACAAGCAGATATTATTAAAGATACAGTAAACAACACAACTGATTGAAAATAAGAGTCCAGGATATATTTATAATTAATTTAATTGAGGAAACAATTAACTCATGGGACTACCAAAGGATTAATATTTTTCAATTGATTTGTTATTAATGTAAATTTTTTTAACATGGCATGATTAGTATTAATGATATGCAATCCTCATTTAATATATTACAGATATGGATGTGGCTGCTGGATCCTCAAGCCAGGGCTTGTCACAGTATGGTATGTCTCTTTTTAATTGACATTTGTCTTAGAAACATGGACTGAACATTACATACTAAATACACATTGTTCAATATTTATATGTAATGTCTATTTAATAGATGAAAATTAAATAATTATTCGGATATCCTTAAATAACATATTAGATTTGAATTGCATGCTCAATACCATTCATTACATCAACATATGGAGTAGATAATTCATTAACAACAACATTGTGGAATCAATTTAATTTTAGATTAAAGGGATACTGAGCTACAATTATTAATATTGTCATTCAGATACAGTATGCAATATTAATAAACATAAAAATATAATACTATCATCATATGTGACATATTCTATTGCTAAATGTATTTTAAAATCAAGAAAGTACGTTTATGTGCATCTAAATTTTGGTTGACCAACCTGGGTTTTTATTGATGATTGGTGGATACCTTCAACAAACAATATTTATTGAATCCAATATTGCTTATCTGCCTTTAAGATTAAAATCGAGCAACATTCTAATTATAATAGGAGTCAATGTTAAATCATTTTGAACAGTTTGAACATAGAAATCAATTATTTAAATTAATCATGTCAGTGTCCCTTTAAGACAAAATAGATTCATTAATCTTTACATTATTTTTATTAAAAACTATTGATATATAATTCACATTCTCTGTTGGAGTTACTTTATAGATATCTGCATACTCTAACAGCACCATGATTACATATTTGTAATAATCAATTTTGTTTTGTATTGTGATAAATATGTGTTGTGTCCTAAACAAGATTACTGTACATTGCACAAATGGCTCGATGTGACACATGTGTTTGTTTAGATTTGTCAACAGATGCTCTTCAATATGTGGTTTGTGTGTATTCTTTTAACTTCTTAAGGACATATGACGGAATTATTCCGTCATAAAACAATTGAGCAAAGTGAAAGCTGTGTCCTTAAAGGGTTAAGAACATTGATCAATGGGTATATTTAGATATGCAATAGCAGAATCTGAGATGAATTTGATGTCTAATGTAGTCTGACATTAAACATATGTTCAATACAGATATTTTAACAGAATCCCCTTGATTCAATCAAGCATTTTCTGGTGTAATGACTGCTCTATTCTTCACATTTTAAAGTTGATTAATGTTAAAATTCGAGACAGATGTGATTTAGTGATATCCCAAATGTGTTTAATAATATATATCTATATCATTCATAGAGAGAGTTGGTGTGGTGAGCCCACAGGAATCCAGCAGTGACATAGAGCCGCCTTTGCGGTCTCCTGGTAAGTCCATTGACTCATTTATATGTAATTGAAGGTGTATTGCTAATCAATATTATGATCATGATTCTGATGAAGCATAACATTATAAAAATTCAAAATATTTCTCTTCTGATTATATATTAATTTTCTTTTAATATTGAACGATTAATAATTTCAACTTTATTAGTCTACACATTTGTTATTCCTAAGATGTATAACATATGTTTGTTTCCATTTGATTTTTTGACAACAGTCATCAAGTGATACACACATGAGAAATCTTAAATGTTCTATGTACTATGATTTTATGAATTTAACATTAATACAAACAATACATTTAAAATCAGATTCATTGACAATAACAAATCTATTGTCATTTGTATGCTCCATCAAAATGATGTAAATCATAACTTTGTGTGTATATCTTTAATGCAACATTGATGTGCGTATTTGAGCAACAGTAACATATGTTATAATATCTGATCTTAACGTGTACACAACATGTTATGTTTTACAGAGATTGATGTCACATGTGGGACGGAGGAGGAAGAGGCTGCCTTGGAGTCTGATGGTATGTGAAATATATCTATCATGTTTCCAACATGTTTCTTTTTTGGAAATCATTTTATTGAAGACATTCAAAGTCTACAGCTTTTGCCCTTTAAAAAGGAATATTATTTGTCTGTTCAAATACACTACTGCCCCCTTTCTATATCAGGCAGCATGAAAATCTGCTTGTATATTTTTTATTAAAAATTTATAATTCATGCCATCATTATGTCACATGCATATTCCAGGCCAAAACACAATAATAAGGTTAAAATTGTACACACAGTCATTGATATTCATCTGAGTGCCTATATACATACCATATCCTCATTTCAGAATTGTTTACAAATTCAAACACACTTCAAAGTATATTGAAAACATAATCAATTTGAAATGCGTTGATTTGATGTCAGGATGTATGAGATGTTAATATATTTTCTTTACATTTTCAGATGGATCCACCACTTCTGGTCATCTGGTTTCCGCCCCTGCCCAGTCACAGACCCCTCCCCATGCACACACCCCTGACCATGGCCAGACCCCTGCACAGACCCAGAGCCCTTCCCATGACCAAACTCCTGACCATGCCCAGACCACTGCCAGCCCTTCCCATAGTTCATATCCTGTCCCTCCCAAAAAATGCCCATACACCCCCCTTCGCCACTCTCCCCGTATTCTGGCCCGTACAGCTGCCCAGACCCAAACTCCCCACTCCCCAGCTGTACGGCCTACCCCGGAGCGGCAGCTCAACACTCCCCAAGCCATTAACATCCCTCCCCAAGCCACTCCCATCCCTCCCCAAGCCAATCCCATCCCTCCCCCCTGTCTCAACCTTCATTGTCCTGGGTGTCGGATTGTCCTTCCCAGGCACAGCTGTAAGTATCATTCTAAATACACGTTATAAGATACTTAAAGGTACAGTGAAGTTAAATTTGTTAAATTGTGATTCAAATCCAGCATGCAATGTTAATCAAATTTATAATTTAATACTCTTATGAATTATTCGTCATTCTCTTGATATATTTTTTGAAACAAAGTAATTCCTATAATTAGTTTAAACAATAAAATAAATCTGGCCATCATTTCTTTATTGTTGGATGAATGTATCCATCAACCAGCAGGCACAAACAAAGTTGATAAACAAATATTGGCTTCCATAAAAAGCAACATTCTTGCATTCTAAATATAGCTTGAGAATTAAAACATATAATGAATATGTGTAATTTATAAAGATTTGTCATGTCATGCTCTATCTGAATCAGTCCATTAAATATTTAGGTTCAGTGTCCCTTTAATTGGATATCACTACATATACCAAACACCACTACTTGGATCCAACTATTTATGTACAAATGTTGATACATTATCTCTTGTCTAACCCAGTGGGAATGTAATTTCTTCAGGTTGCTATGTTTACACAGCTTGTCCTCAATGCCAAAATGTTTAAGGATAGGTGTGCCTACCACAGTCTAAATTTAATTTTTAAATTGCTGATGTAAGTACAATGTAAATCCTTTAACAAGATTTGATACACTCAAGCTGTATAAGTGGATCATCTAAAACCAATTAAAGGGGACAACATGTTTGAGTAACATGTCCCTTTAATGATTTCTGTCTGTCTGAATAACCTAATTCATGTGTAAAGAATAAATGTAAACTAATTGATGTAAATAATTATTTGTCTTTATGATGACAATGTATGTAGTATAAATATTTAGTCTGTTGTGTAATTATCCTTAATATTTAATTTTATTTTATTTTAGGCTGTGACTCAGCATGGCTCATGCTAGAAGGTATAGCAAGAGTAGAGCAGGCCGTGTTGAGGAACGCAGCTGTCCTGAGAGGGATGAACGACACCATGCAGGCCCAGCTCCGGGTTCAGGACTTGACTCTGCGTGCAATTATGCGATTAAGTTCAAGGCCTGAATCTGGAGCTGGACATGCACAGGACAATGAAGAGGATGACCAGTAAGTGGAGGATCTGGATATGCTCCATGGTGGCAGATAAGAATCCTCCGTCCACATGTTGAATTTGTATTTTTATTGTTGCCATTTGGCCTTTTTAAAAGTTTATTGTTGTGCCTGTTGCACTCTTTTACCTTGTCATATGTCTCCAATGGGGCTATGCTGGCCCTTGGCAACTCTCTTCATGGACTGTGATGCACTGTGTTACCTTGTCATATGTCTCCAATGGGGCTATGCTGGCCCTTGGCAACTCTCTTCATGGACTGTGATGCACTGTGTTACCTTGCCATGTGTCTCCAATGGGGCTATGCTGGCCGTTGGCAACTCTCTTCATGGACTGTGATGCACTGTGTTACCTTGCCATGTGTCTCCAATGGGGCTATGCTGGCCCTTGGCAACTCTCTTCATGGACTGTGATGCACTGTGTTACCTTGTCATATGGCTCATATATTCCTTATTTTTACAAGATTATTTATAAACGTTGTGTATGTTTTCTTACATACTAATAAAATACATTTTATTTCACAAATCTTTGTCCTCATTCTTCCTGTTATTTTTTGAAAGCTCTAGTTTATGTTGTTGATCCTTAAAGGGACCTACCAAATATATTTGTTATAATAAAATCATATATGTAAGACAATAGTAAATGACTTTAAGATTAACATCTCCAATGTAATCTTATTATTTGTCTTTATATTATTTTCTCTTAGCTTTATCATTGCCTGATTATGATTAGCATAGTAATTTCTTTATATATGTATATATAGATTGGTATTTGTGTATATATGTATATTTCAATGTTCAGATCCATGTGTGTATTTAGAAACTCTGCTTGAATTGATGCACCTTTACCAAATGATCTGAGTATTGATACAATGATATAATCCCTGTAAAGTGTTAATTTTATTGAAATAGTATTATCTATGTGTATGCTCTTTTTAAAAATCAAAATAATGTCCCTTTAAGTGATGTTGATCACAATGGTTAATGAATGTATTTCCATTTGTAAAGCATTTTTGTCCTTTTTACAAGAACAAGGACATATAATTTTATTAATAAACAATCTTATTGTAATGTTGACAGCACCTGTATTTCATTTTAAAATCTATATTATTGTAAAAGTGTAACCAAATAAATCTCTGTGTGTAATGCAAATAATTTAGATGATGAATATTAGTTAACTAATATGTTAACAAAATACATCTCCTCCCATATATGGTTATAGGTAGGCTGACAATAATTAAACTTGAATAAATGACACGTTTAATCAATACATGTATAACTATTGTTATTCAACAACAATCCAAGCATATCTTAAAACATCAATGGCATATGTATTTCTCATGTGTATCTTTTAAATGTTAAAGATATACACCATAGCTATAGTTCAAGGGACAGTCAAGTCCGAAAAGATGATTCATGATTTGTTGTCATTCCTAGATAGCAATCTAAACACATACTAGTTCCTAAAATATAAATACGTTTCTTAGTGATATGCCAAGATGTCACTGAGTCCTTGTATTGTCTGCGGTTTTTCAGCGATCTCGGATGCGCCATGTTGCTTAAGACGTCACCTGCCAGGCTGTCCAATGATTCCTTGTATTGACTGACGTTCTTACGTGATCAGGAATATGCCTTTTATTGGATTGCGTTTTGACGCGATCAAGGATGCGCCTTTTTTTTTGGGCGTTCTTACGTGATCAATAATGTGCCTTTCATTGGATGGCTTTCTTACGTGATCAAGGAAGCGCCATGTTAAGATGGCACATGTAAAGGTAAAAAAAGTCTGATTGGATTACGTAGTCCCGCAATATTTGTGCACGTTAAAAACGTTTGTGACTGCAGCCAATTTTAAAAAGCTTGCGAATATGTATTATTTGCATCATGTTACATTGTTGACCCGTAGCTGATAAAGACCACCACATTCTCTTTTGCTGGATGTCTGGTTGAATCAACGAACGAAAGCTAAATGTTTTCATGCATAGGATATTTCTAGGCAAGTGCAAATCTCTATAGTCCATGTTTAATATGTTTGTCAACAATATGTTCCTTTTTCTGAAAAATTAATGTTGTGTTTAATGTTGAATATATCTAATTAATAAATATGCGCTATTGTGTTTGAATAAAGTAATCAATATGCATTTATCTTTATCATATGCTAAATATATGATGCCGACTTCTTCTAAATGTAATTTCGTTGTATATTTTATTAAAGGTTCATTAGACACTCACATTATAAATCAAAAGCTTTGATTTTGTCTCTAGTTAGATAGTCCATTGTTTAACCAATACGTTTATTTTTTCTTCTGTTCTAAGAAAATGTAAGTCATTTTCTGACTCCTCGCAAAGCCTCTGAGTTTCATGTGAGTACCATCTCCAGCTTTCTCCAGTTTGTGTAAAGGGTCTTTTCATATGTTAATGATGGGGTATTGTGTTGTTTTACGGTTGTAATGGGGGTTCATCTATATTTTCAATATAGCTAACCCTATTTTATTTTCAAGTGTTTGAAGCTTTTTAATATTGATATCAGTATATGTTAATCTTGTTGTTTGTAGTAGTGTCTATTACATACAGTTATGTTAAAAATATAGGATACTGTCCCTTGAATGCAAATGTTGTTTTTTGTATCATGTATGAGATCCACATAGTTTAATCTTCAAATATATTATTGTTAGCATATTTTCACCCCCCCACTCCTAAAAGGACTTTAAACCATATTCATTATTAAAAAAAAATGTCTTTACAATAAAATATTAACACAATAATGTCTCTTAAAGAAAATAGACTTTATTTAACACGTCAATATAAATGTGATTTCAATATTTATTTTTTAACAAAGTACATGTAGATATACCAACAAGCTTAAAATATGTGTTAGCATATGTAATGTTGTTAAAGGGACAGTTTAGAAAAAAAATAATGTTTTTCATTATTCTAAAAGTCAATTCTGTAATATCAAGGATATCAAATGTTTCTCAACAATTGAACATTTGTCTGGGTTTATTTAAATTTGCTATCTAAACCTATGAGGTTGGTGTGCTCATTTCTTCAATCTTGAAGAGTGCTTGTAATCATTATACAATTTGAGCACTAGAGGGCATTTGGATAGCATTTGTATATGTAAAACCTTGTGCTCATACAGCATATTATTGACCATGTATTGATCATTGATATCTAAAATGTTGTTATGTATGAACAACAAATAAGTGGTCATTTTTCATAGTCATAGATACAAGGGTAAGCACATAAGTCACACATGTATTTCTCCATGTTTTGTTGTTTCAAACTTTATAATGCGTAATACAGTGTTTTCTTTGTAATCAATAATTTTCTGACTGTCCCTTTAAGCTGTGTTATTGGCATTCAAACAGTAATATGCCATCATGGATAATTGTTATGGTAATTTAGTTAGCGATTCGGGAAACAGTTTGGACATCACATCACAGAAACCAATCAATATCATGAACAAGGATAGGTATGTGATGATGTGGTTTTCACACACTTATAACCCACACTCTGCAAACAATCTGCCTCCATGGACCCGGTCCCATAGAAGTAGATTATATACAGAGTGTGGTCCACAAGTGTATGAAAACCACATCATCACATACCTATCCATTACACATTAAATTAAAAAAACCAGTGAAGAGGAAAAAAAATACTTACTTCCTCTTCCTTCCCCTCTTCCCACGGGGCTGAGGCTCTGGGAGAGGCAACTGCCGACTCCGAAGAGTCCTCCTTGGAGCTGTTGTGGGAAGAGTGGAAGGAAGAGTACTGGGACGACCAAGGTGAGGAGTAGATGGCTGAGGAGGAGAAGATGGATGAGGAGGAGAAGATGGCTGAGGAGGAGTAGATGGCTGAGGAGGATGAGTAGATGGCTGAGGAGGAGGAGTAGATGGCTGAGGAGGATGAGATGGGCCGGCAGGAGGAGATGGCCCAGCAGCAAGAGGCCCAGCAACAAGAGGCACAGCAACAGGAGGTAGACCAGCATGCGCCTCCCGGAAAAAAGTGAACATTTCTTGGTGAAGCTGAAACATTCTGGTTTGTCCTTCTTCTATTCGATTCAGTATGTTGATGATTTCATTTTGTCCTTGAATAATTTGATTTTGGCCATCAAGTATTCTGTTGCGTCCTTCTATATTTTCTATCCGGGAGGTACGCCTCTGGTCTATGTAGTAAAGTAGAACCCGCACCTCCGCTATTTCCTCTTGTTGTGCTTGTTGTACCCGTGCACGGCGGGGTGCCCGTGCACGGCGGAGTGCGGGTCTTTGAGGGACCTCGGGTTCCGCGGGTTCCGCGGGATCCTCCTGTGCTTCCGGGGCCTCTTCATCATCTCCCGTGCGCTGTTCGTCACGGGGGGCCTCTTCCCTCCGAAGTGGAAATTCCTCACCACCACTCTCATCCCGGGGAGATGCAGGAGGCTGTGCTGCCTCGTCCCCAGACTCTGTATATTAAAAAAAAAAGAAAAAAAGAAATGTATATATTAGCATATTTGCAAATAAAGGTTTAAATGACTTAGCTTACGATACAATTACAAATGCAGAATCATTAATCCACTTTGAAATCTAACAAACAATCAATACGATTTCCGCTTTTTATAAACCGTGTTTGTGATATCTGTGGTCAATGTGAAT
This sequence comes from Bombina bombina, assembly GCF_027579735.1. Classification (NCBI taxonomy): domain Eukaryota; kingdom Metazoa; phylum Chordata; class Amphibia; order Anura; family Bombinatoridae; genus Bombina; species Bombina bombina. The sequence goes on from NC_069503.1 coordinate 565,953,181, forward strand.
GTTTTTGCGTTTGTTTTCAGTCTGTTTAAATGCACACCTAACCTATAGCCTAGATACTGATATAACCGCAAAGTAATTGAATGCGTGTAAACAACGTTATAGCATTAATCTGATCCTTAAAGGGACATGAAACACAATGTTTTATCTTTCATGATTTAGAAGCATACATTTTGTATCAACTTTCGAATGTACTTTTCTTATCTAATTTGCTTAATTCTCTGGATATTATTTGTTGAAAAGCATATCTAAATATGCTTCTAAGATGCTGATTGTTAGCTGAATATAGCTGCCTCCTGTGATTGTTTTACCGTGTGCATGGCTATTTCTTCATTAAAATATATCTCAAGAATGAATCAAATTAGGTAATTTAAGTACATTTGAATGTTTTGTCAAATTGTATTCGCTACCTCAATCATGAAAGTAAATGTTTGCGTATAGTGTCCATTGAAATACATTCGTATGTGAAATTATTGTTCAATGAGCTTACCGTCAGATGAGAGTGGCAGGTTCCCGGTATCGATTCCTCCGATACCGACTACTTCCACCTCGGAGATGCTGGGCCGCAACATTTCCTCCCATTGGCAGTACTCTATTTCAAGGGCAGGTCCGCCACCGGTTCCTGCGGCATGTCGGGCCTCCAGGCTTAACTTTTTTTTCAGTTCCAGTTTACAGTCCCGGTAGCGATGTTTGATCGAATCCATATCTCGGTTCCGGCCACCCACTGCATTGACTGCATTCCTGATCTCGTTCCAGAGCCTCCTCTTGTCAGTCGGGGTGGTCTTTTGGTGCTGCAGCATCCTATGCCTGGCCATATAGGCCTCTACGAGGGCCTCCTTCTCCTCCATCGTAAACCTTGCCTCCCTAGTCGCCTTGGCCTTCCCCTGTGACGATGCCCTCTGTTTCCCGGACTGTGAAGCCCTACTCTGACCGCCACTGGGCCCAGCCACTTGGTCATCTTGAACCAAGTGGCTGGGTCCACCCACCGCTTCCACCCCCGCTTCCTGCCCCCCTTCCTGCCCTGTTCCTCTCCCCCTCCCTCTACTCCCCCCTCTACCTGTCCCCTGCCTGGCCTCCATCTCTTCCCTAAACTAAACCCCAAATAATCAAACAAAAAGTGAGTGTGATGAAATTAAAGGGGGGCAAAATAAAGAACTAAAAAGACAAAAAAGGTGCTTAAAGTGTGAGAGGGATGTAAAAAACAAAGAGGGTAAGGAGTATTTAAATAAACGAAAAGAATAAGACTAAAAGGAGGATATGTAAACTAAATGTAACTAGGGGATGGGTATGGGATGGGTATGGGGTATGGGATAAGAGTAAATGGGATGAAAGGGAATGGGACTACAAGGAATGGGGTATGGAGTGTAGTATGAGGGGGTAGGGGGTATGGAGTGTATGTAGTGTTATTGATAAGTGTATGTATGTATTGAATGTGTTTGCGTGTAAATGTGTTAAGTGTACAGAAAAATCACTCGCTCGCTAACTCACACTACTTCTAATTCTCACTAACAAACACTCCCACTAACGCTCACTAACTACCACTAACTGACGCTCCCACTAACAACTCTCACTAATAACTCCCACTAACTCACTCACGCTCCCACTAACAGACTCTCTCCCACTCCCACTAACTCCCACTAACTCACTCACTCTCTCACGCTAACACTAACTCACTCTCAAAAATTCTCAAACTCTCTATTCTTAAACCTCCAATCTCCAAAGACCCAACAGCAACACAGTCAAAGAAGCTCTGCTTGTGTGGTGCTTATATACCCTGTGTAAATGTTTAATGATGTCCCAATTTCCGTTGTAAATAGTGTTCAGGTGTGCTTTATTAGCAATTAATATTATTGCAATGTGTATTAAGTGTGTGAATTTGCGCATGCTCATTTAGAGTTGGTATTTGTGGAATGTGTAGAATGTATTTGTGGAATGTGTAGAATGCGATGATGTCATAGTGTTCGTTTTAGCTTTCATTGTCCAAAAGTATTCTTTTTAAATGTGAATTTGCGATGGTGTGTTGTTCGTGAAGTGTTGTATATGTATGTTTGTCATAATTTATAGTGATATTGAATGCGATTTTGTTTCGAGTGTATGTATATATTTTTTAATCCTTGTTGTTATTTTGCGATTTTCCGCATCTTAAAGTATATGCGTATTCCCCGTATAAAATTGTATTAAAACATCCCCCGCTTGTGAATGTGTAATGCTTGTGTGCTTTGTTGATTGATTGTTGTTGTGACATTTGCGGCGTGTTATTGTTGTGCATGATGTGGTATGCGTCATATGACCGAGCTGTACGTATTCTCTCGAGATCGAGTGTTAGGTGAAAAAAGCAATTTTTTGCATTTCCCATTGATCTCTATGGGAGACTGTCTAACGCGGGCAGTATTACGCATGTGACATACACGCGTTAGGAGCATCATTAGATGGTCTTATTTTAACTCTAAATACCGGAGTCAAACAATGCCGTGCGTTAGACATAAACACGCGTGGCGTTAACAACCCATCTACCGCCGAACTCCAAATCTAGGCCTAAGACTGAAAGGGAATTCATGAATACTTTGCATACTCATAAAGCTACGCTTAGAATTAATAAAGCTTAAACTTCAGAAGGAAATAAAGAAAAACTCATTTGTTTTTCTGTTCCTTATTTACCACCAAATGTCATGTTTTATGAAAGGTTGAGACAAGGAAACTCCGACTGACACCAAAATGCCAACTCATCATCCAAAACTCCATTCCTGAACAAACACAGTGTGCTGAGCACTTAAACAAACTACTCACGTTTCTAGTAAAGGTTCTCAGATTACAGTGTGAGATCTCAGTATTGTATCCGAGAACAGATCAGCTCCAGACAGCCAGGTTAAAAAAGAGTAAAAACAAACTCTCTATTTAGATCAAAAGCAGCAAATAATAAACAAAATCTCCAACTGAGAGGAAGACGTCTCTCTACCTTGACAGATGTGTCAGATCAGCAGCTGCTTTATGTTCAAACAGAATAATTACATCTTATTTCACTGCACTTGCTAGGCCCCCAGACCCCGCCCTTCTACCTCTTCACTTCAGAAATCAAGTACTGGTCCAGGCTGGGCATCACTCAGTCATGTCATGCAGGATGCAGTGCCAGACATCCACCTTCTGATTCCTGCTCTGGCGCATCTTAATGATGTGTGCTCACTACAGGTAGCCACATTGCATTAAAAACATTTTCACTATGTGGCGCCAGTGGATTTACCTCCTGATTTCCTGATCTCTGCACCCCCCTGTTGGGGGCGCCCTAAGGTGGCTGCCTGTTTCGCCCTATAATTTCTATATAAATATTTGATGGTAAAAGAAAGACCTTTTTGTTCTCTAAAAACAATATATTATAAGTGTGGGTGAACTTAATGTGAAAGAGGTAAATTACGGTTGAACAAACATATAGCTAAAATTCTAGGTTTTGTTTATGTTAAGAACTTGGACAATTGCCTCCATCTTGAAGGGGTTAAAATTCACTCAGTTTATTTACATATAATCTGAAAAACTAAACATAAACAAAAAGGCAACATAAACCTCTGCTCTTTTTATTTTAAAGTAAAATCAATATAAAAAAATGTTAAAGTAAAAGTAGGCTTTAAATTCAGAATATTTCTGGTTGGTTGAACAATATAAATTTCTACTAAGGACCTCATCGCAAACACATCACAAGGATAGACCTATGGAGGCCCATTTATCAAGCTCCGTATGGAGCTTGTTGGCCTGTGTTTCTGGCGAGTCTGAAGACTCGCCAGAAACGCACGCTATGGAGCAGTGGTCTAAAGACCGTTGCTCCATAACCCTGTCCGCCTGCTTTGAGCAGGCAGACAGAGATTGCCACAATTCAACCCGATCGAGTATGAGGCCTATTTACCAAATGTCTGTCGGACCTGATCTGACAGTGCGGATCAGGTCCGACAGACATCGCTGAACGCTCTTGTGAGCTGCTTGTGCAACGCTACCCCCTGCAGACTCATGGCCAATCGGCCGCCAGCAGGGGGGTGTCAATCAACCCAATCGTACTCGATCGGGTTAAATTCCGGCGATGTCTGTCCGCCTGCTCAGAGCAGGCGGACAGGGTTATGGAGCAGCGGTCTTTAGACCGCTGCTTTATAACTGGTGTTTCTAGCGAGCCTGCAGGCTTGCCAGAAACACGAGCCCACAAGCTCCATACAGAGCTTGATAAATGGGCCCCATAGAATTAATTTATATCTAAAGCCTTACTGATAAATCTATTAGCAACTTCTGTTGATTGAAAAGCTTTAGAGCCTAACCTTTAAACTTTCCATCCTGTCTTACATTTTTCAGTTTATGGTGTCTTTTTAAAATGTGTACATTTTAAAAATCATTTTATTGTCTATTAATGCAGAAGGATGTGAAAACATGTTATGCAGAATCTTCTAATTTTCCATTTCTAATAGTTATTGAAAAAACTGGTGTAGAATACTGATTTTATTTTTATTGAACGTTAACCTGATTCATATTGGTTTTAACAATATAAAAAGTACAATATTGTGTTTTTGTGTGTTTGGGAAGATGTTTGCTGATAACAATAGGGTATGGTTTGTGTTGATAAATCATTGAAGTACTAAACTGATGTTAAAATGTAATGAGTGCTATAGACAAAAAGCTGTCTCCTAGGGGTTTAAAATGGATTATCAGAGAAAGGGTTAAAATACAAGTACAATCAATTTAATAGGTAAATCAAGTCACTTAAAACCGATGTCAGTTGCACTGTGATAGATTGCAAAGTAGGCTGCAAGACAAAATTTATAAGTGGTTATCACAAACAGGCACTATTAAGTACATGTAATGCTACATCATAGGTTTAGTCCATCTCTGCAGAGGTACATACATACAATTGTCCATGGACATATGCAGTGTTGTTTCCAATGGAGACACCAGACATGGCACAAGTCAAGAGTCAAATGACATGGGCAGCTTTGTTTATATTCTCCTGGATCCTGACTTTTGGCTTTTCTTGGTCTACACACTTAAACCATACACACTCTAACCATACACACTCTACACTACCTCCTACTACTAAGTGGAATAGATTTAGCATTGATAGCTAGTATGAACAATGACTTGTCCCAACAACTGTCAGATTTAGCTTAGTCTATTCATAAGCTGCAAGATGAATTTGCTAGAGAGAGTAGGAGGTTTACAATTTCAGACACAAGCTACAACCATATCTTCTAATGACTCTGCTATTCCAGCTTCGTCAGCCTCAGCAGGGTCCGGTCAGGTGGCCTTTATTTGCTTGCAACAGCTTGAAGCCCCAAATGGTTTGAAACCAAATGTCTATTTACTAGAAAGACTCAGTGGAGATTGATGTCAGCATTCCAGATCCTGATCTCTGTAAAACCTTAGACTTATTAGCCTTGAATACTTAGGAATCATTTGTTGAAAGAGCCTATTTCTGAGATTGTTTCTGTAGACTTTAGACATAAAGAGAGCTTTGAATTTGATATTGTGTAATCACCTCTCTGTCCACTAATCTTTATACTTCCCAGGCTGAGGTAATGTAATCCGGTTATAAAATGAAGCATTGGTAACATTACTTTGCCTCTGTCTTTTGTAATTCCTCATGTCTGGAACAGTAAATTGAAATAAATATAGATTTTATAATGTTTTAGAGAAAAAAAGAAAGGACCTTATGCTTCTCCTATTGATTTAGTCCCTGGTGCACTAGTTCTATCCCATGTGTGGATTATTGGGAACTTCAATAACATAACAATCACTGAAATCCTTTGCCCTAAATCTCTGAAACACTGGACTGAATCAAGGGAGAAATTTTTTTTTAACAAAAATTAAACTAAGTGTTTATTATAATTTAGTATGTTTTTGAGAAGGGAAGAATGGAAGAGAGCTTTCTGCACTCACAATGGACACTTTGAATATTTAATAATGATGATTGGTTTATGCAATGCCCATGCAACCTTTTAGGATTTTCAGATATATATACAGATATATAGACTAAATTCTTATTTTCTACTTATCCCATAAAGTATTTATGACCCATATCTGATCTGTCTTGTCTAGATTTAGTGGCAATCATCTGTTTGGCAATTGGGAGAAGTTTCGTTTTTCCCATTCCCCTGTTGAATTATAGGTATACATATTGTCACCATGTCACATTACTATGAATCCAAAGAAGGTTACAACAATCCTTCATTGGCTTATTCCCTACACTAAAAAGTCAGTCCAGAGAATCATTTGATATGCTATTTTTTTTTTAATGTTTAATCAATAATTTATTTGGCACCTGTGTCCCTAATACTCATTTTACTTTGAGGCAAGTTACTTTCTCTTGGAGACCTGAGGCAAAGCTGGCGTTTGATAATTTTAAGAGTTTATTTACTTCTGCTCCATTTCTGATACAACCAGATATTTGGACGCCATTTTTTTCCTGGAAATTATTTATTTTAATTCTGCTATGGGAGCCACCCCGAACCATAAACAGAAACAGGAAACAGATGCACCTAATTGACTTTTTTCCAGACAATCAACCCCTGCTGAAGAGAATTATGATGCGGGTGGCCATGAACTGCTAGATTTAAGTGTGCTTTAGAGGAGAGGAGACATCTTTACAGACCATCAATATTTCTAATACCTTTATTCTGCTAAGAGACTGCATCCCAGGCAACCCCATTAGGCTCTTTTTGAATTGCTATATTGAGTTATTTCTCCAAAGCAAGATTACAACTATCAACTGGTCAAAAAAAAACTTATTTGGAATACTGCACAAATATAAAACATCTACAATGCATTTATAGTTTGCATGTCAAATGTATAATATATAGAAAAAGTACAGGATTCATAATCCATAATAGGGTGTAAATGTACATAAAGATTACAAATATTACAAATGCACTATAAAAGAGTCAGTGTGTGCAATAACAATCAAATATCAATACAAGCCAAGATTCCTGTAATCCCTTATAACCTGATGCTAAAACAAAACACAATAGAAAATCTGGCACTCTCTTGTAAGCAAAATAAAAGAGTTACTTACAACATTCGGCCAAATGGTTATAGGCCCAGGACCACGTCAAGGTTTCTTCCTCACTGGGTCCCACATAAAGTATGCCTTTAACCAAACACACTAAAATACAAAAAAGGGTGACACAGGCCCTTTGTAATTTCCCTAGACACATACAAAACAAATAGACTGCATATCTCAAACCAGACATGACCCTGCAAACCTCACAGCCCTGGGAGCTTACCAGCACTCACAAGCAGCTGCACATATACCTCAATTGAGGAGGGGAGGGTCATTGCAAAAAGAAACTTCTACAACTGGAGTTGAGATAGATCTATTGGGGACATTACACCCCAAATGTTCAATATGTAAATTGAATGGCACTGCTTTTTGTAACCTTTCCATACAACTCATGGGTTGACTGTGTGCAACACGTGGTGGTGGTGGTAGCTGACACAGGGAGTTGGGGGATAGAGCTGAATGATATTTGGACAATCTGTGGTTGCTTTAGATCCCTGTCATTATATTGACAGTCAATGCAAGGTAGCATTGTTTCACCTATATAACCATCATTTTGTATTTCATTTAGTGTATAGTAAATATATACATACCTAACTGCCCTTTACCAACATAATCCAATGAGTTTCTTTTAAGATGATTGCTGACCTTTGACACGGCATATTGTTATTTGGTTATTTGTATTCACTCAGCATATTAATATGTTCATTAAAATACTTTTACATTGACTTCTAATGTAGTTTGTAAGGTGCTCTTTGGATACCTGGCTGTCGTTTAGTATTACTCATAAAGCATAATTTAACATTATAACATCACTGAGGCATATACATGATTAAACATTTCATGCCACATTAAACTCTTCTGATGACAATTCAATTCTGGTAACATCTGTTCTATTTGATGATGCTATTACGTGATAATCTGACCCATCAAGTAAAACTCATTGAGCAACATTGTTTTTATTGTAACACTGCCACAGTTAATATAGATTCTTTCATATTAGACACATGATTATTTTGCTTTCTGTGTGGGGAACTCTGAATAGTGATTAGGGTCTGACAGTCGTAAAATGTTTTTGATAATGCTGTCATATGCGCTTACACACTTTCTCCGCAGGAAGCACCACAGTTGTGTGAGGTTTTCACAAGCCCACTGGGCTGTTGTGTCCAGCGGGAAGGCAATATTGGTTGGTTTTCAGCTGCCTGATGTTTGACAAGCCCAACAGACTGCCGCTTTGTTCAACAACAATAATGTTAATGCAATATGCAGCATAAGTGTTGTGAGTCAAAACATAAGATAGATTACATATAGCTGAGACTTGAAGAGTTTGGACATGACCAATAATACTGCACGGATCATCTGTAATCAGCTCATACAATTGCATAGCAAGTGGCCAGTCTGAATAGCAATAATAATCTAAGAATAATATAATAATATAAAAGTGATGGTAAATCCATCTTAAACGCTAGGTTTTACCAGTGCTATAAATAAAAGGGACTTTCAGTTACCTATTTTTTCAATAAGGTGACATTTTCACCCCTTAGCCAATATATATATAATTTTTTATATAAACACACACTTTTAAATGTTTTTTTTTTATGCTTTTATTGAGGTTATATAACTTATGAACAGAAAAAATCTTACAATACAGTTATGGACATAAGCATATGTCTACACATTGGTAGGACTGTCAGATAGAGTCCATTATTTATACCCAGATTCAAAATGTGGTGCAGAGTTTTTGAGTTAGAGCTACATATTGGTGAAAAAAAAATTCAACAGTACACCCTTAGTATAGTATAACATAAAAGGGGAATAAATATTTTTAAGCATAAGCACATCTGATTAAGAATAGGGGGATATATATGTACAGAAGCAAATTATGGACCAATTTTTTTAGTGCCCGGTGAAATATTAATAGAGTCCCTATTATAGTCTGACTGGTCACCGTTCCGTGTGGTTGCTTCGAAAGTAAATTATATGTAATAGTGGTTTGGGGATGTGAGCCATAGGATATATTTTCCTGTGTTTAACAAGTAAACTATGGAGGGAAGGCAGAGCTATCAGTAAAAATGAATTGGAATGTTAAGGAGGATAGGAATGATTAAATAATCAAAAATATGGGAGTCAGGTAATCTACTATCTAAGAGACATCAGTTTAGTAATAGAACATACTATGATACCTTCCTAAACTATGTGACAAAATGTAATACAGTATATAATATGCAATAAGACAAAGCTAATATTGACTACTATTTAACTTTCCACTTTCATCATCGAAATAACAAAAGTTCACAATGTAAAAGTCACAATAGCCACTCTCCTATAATGTTATATATATATGTATCCCAGAAATAAAGATCACTCGAACACATATAGGCGAATAGATGAGTTCTGCATTACACCTATATCTATAGCTAAGCTTTGAGTCTCGCCTAGTGGTGAGAGTTTACACTGGGTAAGAGTAGAGTGTATAAGAGTGTAGTCACAACAATGCTTCAGAGTTGTCTCATAATTTTGCAATGTGATTGTGGTATCATGTCCAAACATATATGTTAACATAACAGATGTAACTATGGACGTGATCAAATTATATGGGTAGCCTGATGAATATTTAGACGTCTTTTTAGGGGGTTACTTAGTATAAATTAATAAACCTAAAAAAGAACCTTCAGCCTCTGTCTTATATGCCAGCATACTCTAAACATTCCAATGACTTTTTGAAAAGAACAACCGGTTATGACAGACTAGTTCCCTATAATAAATATACTTTTAGTAAGTTCTATAACTGTCTAATATGACACTCTAAACAGAACATATGTATTGAGTTTGCAGTATGGAATAAGCATTTGGTAACAGAACTAAATTCATAGTGCTGTCAACTATATTTACAATCTGAAATTAGGAATACAGTCACATTAACCAAAAGATGAAGTCTCTATGTGGGACTTAGCGTTCTACCCCACTCCATCTTTTTTTGTGGCTTGTTTCAACAGAGTTGTGCAAGATTTCTTCCATTTCATAGAAGTGGTGTAGGCTGTTATCCAAAATTGTAGGTTAGAGTCCCCAGCTGTCTGGGAGTAATATGCTGGTAGTAAGGCCACTGCCACACATATCTCTTCTCTGTGTAGGCCTTGGGCAATTTCTTCTATATTCATCTGCTGGACAGGTGCTAGGCGCTTTCTGGTCAAGAAGTTAGGGCCCCTCACTTCTGACCGTCACAAAATATATGAAAACGCTATGTTGCCTTGTGGCTCACCGTTTGTATCAGCTAAATCTCCAGTTCGGTAGATTAGGTAATCTGAGACCCGTTCCCAGGGATCGGCCGCACCCCACAAGGCCAGGTCAGTCCATCTATATGTAATGCGCCCAGCGTTTTGCTTCTGTTTTGTGGTATGCAAAGGCACTTCCTGAGGTGGTGGTACAGAGGCTTTAGTCAGTAACTTCTTATTCTGAGTTGTCGGTAGGAGGTTGTGAATATTTCTGAGCATTGCCACTTCAAAGTTATCGAAGATGACTTGCAGGCTTTGCAAAATTTCCTCCATGTGTAGAATTGTAGAGGTTTGAATAAAGTAGCCGTGACTGTAACAACATATAGTATTCACTTCAGTAACCCAGATAGCTTGAGAAATTGATGCGTGGCAGCTCAGACTTATTCAGTTAGCAACACCCTTCTAACCTCTTAGGCCCCACCACAAGAAAGCTCATTCGGTGGCTAAAAAGTTGTTTTATGACTCTATGGTCAGGATAAATGGGAAACGATAGTGTCCCTGTATTCTTCAGTAGTTTTGGCAATGTTAAAATTGCAGATAAATAAAGATATTAGCTCTTAAATTTAGTATATAGTCAGGAGCTCTTCAAAACTATGTCTTGCTGCTTCGGTGTCAAGCTCCGCCCCCACTTTGAAATGTTTATTGATACAGATATTTTCATTGGAGTAGCCATGTTAGTTTAGTGATTTAGATTCCAAATACAAAATAGTTAGTCCAAAAGAAAAAGTATCATTGCTCAATGCAATATCTTGTTATTTTGGATATGGATATATATATATATATATATATATATATATATATATATATAGTAAAGAATGGGGATGCATTTGCCAGGATTTACAAAGTTACATTTAATGTAACGTTTCAGGGTGTTACCCCCTTCGTCAGACAATACAAAATAACAATACACAACCAACTTACCACCGTGCCTTTTAAACTAACCTAAGTGATACAGTTCCAGGTCATCACCTGTGATGCCACTCCCAAAATCAGCAATCAACAGGTGATCTCTGATGAAGCGCATGTGAGCATGCGGGAAACGCGTCAGATCCAGCCCTGCACACTGCGACTGTGTCTTTTACTTGTCTGCTCATTAAACTAACCACTTTGGAATAGAGTTTGCAGTTCCTCGTTTTTCTTTCTCCTAATACTATATATATATATATATATATATATATATATATATATATATATATATATATATATATATATATATATATATATATATATATATTTAAGTCATGATAAATTGTTAATTTATGCTTAAAACATTTTACAGAAATGTAATAGTAAAAAAAAAAACCAAAAAAAACATAAAAATAAATTATATTTTGTTCCAACTAGAGACAGTGTTGAAAAAAATTTTTAAAATCATTTATATTATAAAACATAGAAAACATATTATTTAAAATAATAAAAAAAATTGTAAAAATTCCAAACAAAATATTTCATTAACACTGACAAAGTCCATGATATTTCCGGCATTATGTAAAGACTTCAGAATAAAAAAATAATAATAACTATTTCATATTTTATTGGAACCAAGAAAACAAGAAAGAAAACATACATAAGCTTAATTTTTAAAGAAAGAGTAAATGAGAAATTAAACTAAATGGTGACTAATAAAATCTCCAATTATTCATTAATTGTCCTAGAATACATGACTAGGTATATCATTACTCACTAAATTAATACAAGCACCTGTTCTAATAAGTGCACATCATCACTAGTGATGTCGCGAATTGTTCGCCGGCAAATAGTTCCCGGAGAACATAACTTGTTCACAGCTGTGGGCGAACATATGCGATGTTTGATCCGCCCCCTATTCGTCATCATTGAGTAAACTTTGACCCTGTATCTCACAGTCTGCAGACACATTACAGCCAATCAGCAGCAGACACTCCCTCCCAGACCCTCCCATTTCCTGGGCAGCAGCCATTTTAGATTCATTCTGATCCTGCATTGTTAGTGAGAGGAGGGACAGTGTAGCTGCTGCTGATTTTTTAGGGAAATTGATAGCTAGGCTAGTGTATTCAGTGTTCACTACAGTCCTGAAGGACTCATCTGATCTCTGCTGTTGGGACAGCACCCCAAAAAGCCCTTTTTAGGGCTAGAACATCAGTCGTTTTTTTGGGGGGTTTTTTTTTGCCTGTGTAATTTTGACTGTGAAACATCAGTCTGCTAGTGTAATCTAATTGCAGTTGCCTGCCTGCAGTGCCACCACTCATATCTGTTGTAACAGTAGTGTAAATTTAAAAAAAAAAAAAAAAATTTGGACTGTGAAACATCAGTCTGCTAGTGTAATCTAATTGCAGTTGCCTGCCTGCCAGCGTGTGTGCCAGGCCCACTTACTAAGTGCCACCACTCATATCTGTTGTAACAGTAGTGTAAATATTTAAAAAAAAACTTTTTTGACTGTGAAACATCAGTCTGGTAGTATAATCTAATTGCAGTTGCCTGCCTGCCTGCCAGCATGTGTGCCAGACCCACTTGCCAACTAGTGCCACCACTCATATTTGTTGTAACAGTAGTGTAAATATTTTTAAAAAAACTTTTTTGACTGTGAAACATCAGTCTGCCAGTGTAATCTAATTGCAGTTGCCTGCCTGCCAGCGTGTGTGCCAGGCCCACTTGCTAAGTGCCACCACTCATATCTGTTGTAACAGTAGTGTAAATATTTAAAAAAAAAACTTTTTTGACTGTGAAACATCAGTCTGCTAGTGTAATCTAATTGCAGTTGCCTGCCTGCCAGCGTGTGTGCCAGGCCCACTTGCTAAGTGCCACCACTCATATCTGTTGTAAGAGTAGTGTAAATATTTAAAAAAAAACTTTTTTGACTGTGAAACATCAGTCTGGTAGTATAATCTAATTGCAGTTGCCTGCCTGCCAGCGTGTGTGCCAGACCCACTTGCCAACTAGTGCCACCACTCATATTTGTTGTAACAGTAGTGTAAATATTTAAAAAAAAAACTTTTTTGACTGTGAAACATCAGTCTGCTAGTGTAATCTAATTGCAGTTGCCTGCCTGCCAGCGTGTGTGCCAGGCCCACTTGCTAAGTGCCACCACTCATATCTGTTGTAACAGTAGTGTAAATATTTTAAAAAAAACTTTTTTGACTGTGAAACATCAGTCTGGTAGTATAATCTAATTGCAGTTGCCTGCCTGCCAGCGTGTGTGCCAGACCCACTTGCCAACTAGTGCCACCACTCATATTTGTTGTAACAGTAGTGTAAATATTTTTAAAAAAAACTTTTTTGACTGTGAAACATCAGTCTGCTAGTGTAATCTAATTGCAGTTGCCTGCCTGCCTGCCCTCGTGTGTGCCAGGCCCACTTGCTAAGTGCCACCACTCATATCTGTTGTAACAGTAGTGTAAATATTTTAAAAAAAAACTTTTTTGACTGTGAAACATCAGTCTGCTAGTGTAATCTAATTGCAGTTGCCTGCCAGTGTGTGTGCCAGGCCCACTTGCTAAGTGCCACCCCTCATATCTGTTGTAACAGTAGTGTAAATATTTAAAAATAAACTTTTTCTGGGAAATTATCTATCTATCAAATTTATCTATTTATCTATCAAATGATCTATCTATCTATCGAATCTATCAAATGTATCTATTGATGATCTATCTAATCTATGTATCTATCTATCTATCAAATCTATCTCGTGGCCGGACCGACCAAGCATCTTTTTCCATCTCCCGGTTCCTAAAATCCATGCCATATACACGTCCCCTGATAGGAGAAGTAACAGGGATTAAACTGATAGGAATAGTACTACTTAATACACCTTATAATAACGCAGAGAGAGGAAATGCAGAGAGAGGAGTCTGAAGAAGAGGAGTCAGGGGAGGAAGGTGGCTTTGAGGAGGTGGAAGACCAAACACAGCAGGCATCCCAGGGGGCTTGTTGTCACCTTTCGGGGACCCTTGGTGTTGTACGTGGCTGGGTCTAGGAAGAGACCTTCAATGACATCAGTGAGGACAAGGAACGGGACATGGCTAGCTTGGTATCCAACCTTGTGCAAATGGGGAGTTTTCGGTTGTGCAAATGGACTGTTTGTGGTGCGTTAAAGGGACAGTCTAGGCCAAAATAAACTTTCAGGATTCAGATAGAGCATGTAATTTTAAACAATTTTCCAATTTACTTTTCTCACCAATTTTGCTTTGTTCTCTTGGTATTCTTAGTTGAAAGCTTAACCTAGGAGGTTAATATGCTAATTTCTTAGACCTTGAAGCCCACCTCTTTCAGATTGCATTTTAACAGTTTTTCACCACTAGAGGGTGTTAGTTCACGTATTTCATATAGATAACACTGTGCTCATGCACGAGAAGTTATCTGGGAGCAGGCACTAATTGGCTAGACTGCAAGTCTGTCAAAAGAACTGAAAAAAGGGGCAGTTTGCAGAGGCTTAAATACAAGATAATCACAGAGGTTAAAAGTATATTATTATAAATGTGTTCGTTATGCAAAACTGGGAAATGGGTAATAAAGGAATTATCTATCTTTTAAAACAATAAAAATTCTGGTGTAGACTGTACCTTTAAACGGGGAGTTTGGTCTGTCACAGTGAAGCGGGTGTAACTACATGATCGATACAACATCATACCTGATGTTTTAAAGCATGTTATTCCAAACTATTTAGGAATGTTAGGTGATTTATGCCCTTCATGGCTTAACCAGACTCTGCATCGACTATGTAATTTTCCATGGGAGTTTTGCCATGGATCCCCCACCGGCATGCCACAGTCCAGGTGTTAGTCCCCTTGAAACAACTTTTCCGTCACTATTGTGGCCAGAAAGAGTCCCTGTTGGTTTTAAAGTTTGCCTGCCTATTGAAGTCAATTGTGGTTCACCCGGTTTGCTGGTTCGCTAACAGTTGTGGAAGTTCGAGTCCGCCGTTCACGAACCGAAATTTTTAGGTTTGCGACATCACTAATCATCACTTAATCAAACCTTATTTAGTTATTTAAACTTAGCTTCTTATAAACAAATGTTAGTTTTTATTTAAACTTAGCTTCTTATAAACAAATGTTAGTTTCCAGATACAAAAATCAGTTTAGCAAGTGTATCTTGTCTGTTATTGAAATTCTTTACCTTTTAAGAATTGTGTCACAAGAGAGTAAGATATAAAGTTTGTAAAACAACAAGTATTGGCGCACATCCAAACATTTAAGTCTACATATTTATAACATATTTATATATGCTGCAAAAAATATTTTTGCTTGCTAAATATTCTTAAAATTGTTAAAATAAAATTGGGATCATTGTCATATATTTATGCTGCAATTTTTTTTTGCCTGTATGCTTTTTTTTTTTTTTGCAGCATAAAGAAATATGTTAAAAATATGTGGACTTAAGTGTTTGGATGTGCGCCAATACTTGTTGTTTTGTGATTATTTTGGTCACTTTGGCAGCACTCCCACAATATGTGTGCTAATATATAAAATGTTTTTTGGTGTGCTTAACCAAACCCGCTTGTTGTTGTATATTTCTTAAATAGGGAGCTGACCAAATCCCTTTGGTTAAAGCACACCACCCTGCCTAGGTGTGTTCCAGACAATGTGATTGTGGTGTATATATATAAAGCTAGGGAGTTTCATTCTGTGCAGTCATGATTTGAGGCATAGTACTGCAGTGTTGGAATTCTGTATTTGAATATTAGAATCGAATTATTCAGCCCAGCAAAGCTAAACTGATTAGTGTTAGGACCAGTCTATTTTGGGACACCTTGTAAGTGGTGACTGGCTTAGCAGAATATGGCCATATTGTGTGACTAAGATCCCAACTTTATTTAAAAAATTTAAAAGCATACAGGCAAAACAAATTTGCAGCATAAATATATGTTAAATGTTGATAAAGCTCTGAAAGGAGTGAAACGCGTAGAAAACACTAGTACCACATATTGAATCATTATCAGACAGAGGAAAAGTTATCAACCCGGGTTGTAATTCTATCCTTTTCTATCCCCTGGCGGATAGCACCAACAGAGGTTGCATGCTGAGCAATAAGAGCAATCTCCAACTGTTATTCAAGCATTAAGAAACGGACCAGACAACAAAAGTTAAATAGACCGAAGCCCACGGAGGCTCTGGTTGGCTGGGAGAGACGGGCCCTTGATTCAGGAACTGTGATGTCAGACGCCAAGATCTCGAGGAACATCCACGAAGCACACTGAGCAGAGATTAACTACCGGTAAAGTGTTATCACAAACACAAGACGTTTAACTTGCTTAATTTCAGATAAAGTGCAGAGGCTTATACCTGCAAATAATTAATAGACCGGTTATCAAGAGTCTTTACAGTTTTTACAGACTTGACATTTGAAACCAAAGATAGACACTATCCGATTAACGGCAATGTCCTAAGGAATGACCTTTTTAATATAACAGTATCCACCACTGCACTCTGGTATCTTTATATATATTGTTTCATTGATAAAAGTGTAATTGTGAAGTTATAGGGAGACGTCCCTTTTAAATATATTATTTTTTATGTATGCTGCTTTTAAATTTATGTTTGTCTAATCTGATTTTATAAAATTTATATATAGTCTATTCAAGTCCCCGGTCAATTTTTGTCTTTAATCAAGCTTTTTTAGGGGTATCTTAAGCTTTTCTAGCGCCCTTACTTCTTTTCCCAAATTTGCCTCATAAATACATGTTAATAATATTGTGTGACAATGATCACAATTTTATTTTAACAATTTTAAGAATATTTAGCAAGCAAAAATATTTATAAATATGTTATAAATATGTGGACTTAAGTGTTTGGATGTGCGCTAATACTTGTTGTTTTGTAATTATATATTTTGTAAAACCAATGGAGAAACATTCAGGATTAATGTAATATGCTTAAAATATTCAGGCAAGATCAGTATAAAGTACATAACTCCAAATAATCTGTTTCTGATGAGATGTTTGGACATAAATAATCACATGCCTAGGGTAGCTTTTTTTTTTCTTCCACTGGTAAAATGTGTTGTATCTTCTAATTTAATATCTTGGTTTTATGTCCTAAGGAAGTGGTTAGAACTAAGTTGCAGAGCAAATTGTTCAGGCTGGTAATCTTTCATCACTTTAGAGATTCCATGTGACCTTCATGCCATTTGCTATTTTCCAAGTTGAGTTATCTTAGCCTTAAGAACCATAATTGATTTAATGGATTCTTAAAGTGCCTGAACAATTTTTTTTTATTTATTTCCCTTTTCTCAATACAGATTATTTCAGACCTTTGAGGTTATTTTCCATTACAATTTTAAAACTATTATGATAATTTTGTAGACAATGTTGACAACAAATTAAAGGGACATGCTTCATAATTTAGATAGAGATATAGAATTTTAAACAACTTTCAAATTTACTTCAGATATCAAATTTGCTTCTAAAATCTCTAACATAGTTGCTAGGAAATAACTAATAAACCTATGTGAGCTGGGGGGATTGTGAGGATATTATATATATGTATACAGTTTGTTATATGGATTATTCTGTTAATTACTATATTAGGTATTTAAAATAAGTTTGATAGTTAAATAAACATGTTTTTAACTTTTGCTGAGTTATTTTCCTTTTAGGAAGAAGATTTCATGTACAGAATATTAATATCACAGAGGAGATAGATGCTGTAGTAGCCATGGCTTTTTAGTTTTACACTTAAAGATACACTGTGGCTTTCTATGCTTGTTTAACCACAAATTGTATCAACTTGCATCATCCACCACAAAAACTGATATAATAGCATTCTTGCTCATTAGTATAATTCGATATACAGTCTCTTTTGGCAGGTAATCAGGATATGAAATTATTCTCGGGTGCTCGGCTGTTAAAGGGACATTCTAGGCCAAAATAAACTTTCATGATTCAGATAGAGCATGTCATTTTAAACAATTTTCCAATTTACTTTTGTCTCCAATTTTGCTTTGTTCTCTTGGTATTCTTAGTTGAAAGCTTAACTTAGGAGGTTCATATGCTAATTTCTTAGACCTTGAAGCCCACCTCTTTCAGACTGCATTTTAATAGTTTTTCACCACTAGAGGGTATTAGTTCACGTATTTCATATAGATAACACTGTGCTCGTGCACGAGAAGTTATCTGGGAGCAGGCACTGATTGGCTAGACTGCAAGTCTGTCAAAAGAACTGAAAAAAGGGGCAGTTTGCAGAGGCTTAGATACAAGATAATCACAGAGGTTAAAATTATATTATTATAACTGTGTTGGTTATGCAAAACTGGGAAATGGGTAATAAAGGGATTATTTATCTTTTAAAACAATAAAAATTCTGGTGTAGACTGTCCCTTTAACACTCATGTAATAAAAGTAAATAAATAACATGCAGTGTTAAATGTATACTCCTTCAGCTGGGTTGTTCACAAACACACTTTTTATACGTTTTATATTGCTCGCTCAGCTCGGACTTCAAGTAAATGTGTATAATACATTGTATTCATAGTAATAAATATAGAAGTCTGAGATTGCGGTTAAAGACTTCATGTGCTGCACAAACAACTCCGGGTTACTCACTGTTCTCCGGTCCCACTTCGCAGGATGGTGGATAAACTGTAACATTCCTCCTCACCGGACAGTGGCCCATATTTATCAAGCTCAGTACGGAGCTTGAAGGGCCGTGTTTCTGGCGAGTCTTCAGAGTCTAAAGACCGCCGCTCCATAACCCCGTCCACCTGCTCTGATCAGGCGGACAGGAATCGCTGGAAATCAACCCGATCTAGTAACTCGCCAGCAGGGGGCGGCGTTGCACCAGCAGCTCTTGTGAGCTGATGGTGTAATGTTAAATTCGGAGGGCGTATTGCTCTCGCATTTAGCGAGGTCTTGCGGACCTGATCCGCACTGTCGGATCAGGTCCGCAAGACCTTTAATAAATAGGGGCCAGTGTTTGTTCAGCCCAGGACCCATGACAACATCAACTTCCACTGCTTTCTCCAATGCCGTAATTTAACTTGTATACTCAATCAAATGAGAAAAAAAAAGCAGTCTGCAGATAAAGCTGTAAATCGTTTCAGGTATTTGTTATAACGACAAAACCACAGGTATACACCACTCCTCACACCTCAGCTACATCCGGCGCATTTCCTGACGCTAAACAGCACTTCGTCAGGGATATTCTCAGCTGTTACGTTGCTCCCTTTATTAAGCACACCGCTCTCATACAATTTAAAGGTACATCACTATTTACATAGCAGTTTGTTTAAAGGGGTACAATCAAACAGTAAATAAATAATACAAAATAAAATTATAAGTATAAGTCACAGTTCAAATGCTTTGTGAAGATCTATTTCTACATGCTTATAACAATAATATATAATAATGCATAGTATGATCAACATGTTATTTAGACATACATAGCAAATTATACTAACGTGATCTTTCATCATCTATAGGTAAAATGATAAAGGTATAGGATTTATGAATTTTAAATTTCAAAATTAACAAGGACTTAATTATACATTAATGAATTAATGAAGGATATTTTATGTCCCTAAGATTACCAAAAACTATTATAAAGGCCACCAAAAGGTCTGTTTTAGATAGGAATAGTTAATATCTGAGGTGTTGAACTTAGGGCAAAGATTCTTACATATTACCAAAAAACAAAAAGCAAAAGGATATAATGTAGGATGTAACATGCATAAATAATACATGGATCTAATTTCTCAAGGATTCCATTCATAAAACACCTTATTTCTAAACAGAATATACATATATCCTTAGCTATATTAATTCCCTATATACAACTTGACATCAGAGTTTTCATATATACCGTAAGGGCTCCCTGTCCTCAAAGTATAGATCCAATATACCTCACTTTTATTCAGTGTTCGTACTCTATTTCCACCTGTATTTTGTTTTGGTATATGATCTATACCTTGAAAGCAGAATAGAGTATTGATATAATCCAATTCCTGTTTATCAAAAACAACACCTCTTCTATGTAAAGTAAAATGTCTAGACACCGGTGTCCTCGGTATATCACTCTCCAGATATAGGAGATGCTCTCTTATCCTATCCTTGAGCATACGTGTTGTTCTGCCTGTATATTGGCTAAAACATAATTTACAGGTAATTAAATATACCACATATCTGGAATTACTATTGATATGGTGGTTCAATCTATATTCATTACCAGTGACCGTAGAGGCAAAAATGTCACTCCTCTTGATATAGCCACATGATTTACATGGAGTTCCACCACATCTATAGTTCCCATTCTTTTTCCTTAGCCACATTTTACTATTCCCCATCTGCTTAGTCAAAAAATTCCACTTTAGATTATTCTCTATTGTTTCTGATCTCCTTGAGACACATCTGATACCTTTGTCAATAACTGTCTTTAATTTCGGGTCATTTCTTAACAAAGGACTAAACCTTTGAAAAACTTTACAAATATCTGTATATTGCCTACTATATTTAGTTGAAAATATCAACCTATCCAGTTCGTCCCTCGTTTTTTCCTCCTTTTTGTCTATCCTGCAAGAGAGTCTTTCTGTCCATAGCATGGACTTCTGTCATTGTGTTCTCCAGTTCCCTCTTTTTATATCCCCATCAAATTATTTGCCTGGACTTGGTATTCTTCATTATTACTACAATTTCTCCTCAGGCGCATAAATTCACCCTTAGGAATTTCCTTTTTCACACAATAGGGATGACCTGAATCTGCCCTTATAATAGTGTTACCTTTCTAAAGGCTCCAGTATTGAGGAGTCTTCTATCACTATCACCTTCTATTGTCAAATCCAAATAGTCAACACTTATCTTTGAATAACAGTATGTAACATTTAGATTGTAATCATTGTTGTTAAGATATTCAATCAATTATTCTATATTTAGAACATCATTTTTCCAGATAATCAAAAGATCATCTATAAATCTTGTGTAAAATTGAATATTCTTTTGAAATGAATTGTTACTTGTAAATATTCTATTAGCCTCAAAATAACCCAGATACAATTTAGCATATAAGGGGGCAAATTTCGCCCCCATTGATGTTCCCTGCTTCTGCACATAATAATTACCTTCAAATATAAAGTAGTTGTGTGTTAAAAGGAACCTCACAATCTCCACAATATATTTAATAAATTCAGATTCAAAATTAGTATAGATATGAATCATCTCACTAAGGGCAATAAGTCCTTCCTTATGTGGTATACACGAATATAAAGACACAACGTCTGTTGTTAGAAAATGGGACTCTGCGTCCCATACACAATCTTCCAATTTCCTCAACAGAT
This sequence comes from Bombina bombina, assembly GCF_027579735.1. Taxonomy (NCBI): domain Eukaryota; kingdom Metazoa; phylum Chordata; class Amphibia; order Anura; family Bombinatoridae; genus Bombina; species Bombina bombina. The sequence continues at coordinate 565,974,712 of NC_069503.1, forward strand.
GTTTTGTATCCCTCAAATATCCTGGAAGGCTCTTAACTATGGGCTGTAAAAAATCATCAACCCATTTGCCTAGGTTCTCTCCTATGGTACCTATAGTAGATATTATGGGTCTCCCCGGTGGTTTAGATACACATTTGTGAATCTTAGGCAAATGTTTGAAGACTGATATAGATGGACTCTCATTAATCAGACATTTCGCTTGTACCCGTGTAAGAAAACCTTGATGTGTACCTTCATCTAATAGCATTCTAAGTTCCCTCTTATACTGCTCCGCAGGGTTATAGGTTAGTTTATGATATGTCTTCTTATCTGACAATTGACTCTCTGCTTCAAGTACATAAGCTGCCCTATCCTGCACTACAATACTGTCCCCTTTGTCAGATTTAGATATTACCAAATTCTTATTTTCTTTAATTTCCTTTTGTGCTGCTCTTTCACAAACAGATAAATTATCCATTTTTTTCTTATTTCTACCTTCACCTTTCACTTTGTAGTTATATAATTGTGTTAATTCTTCTTCTACCACTGTATGAAAAACTTCAATAAGATCTCCATTAGCATGTATAGGATAAAAGGTACTAGTATGCCCTATTCTTTGTGCAGAACTAGGAATACATAAATTAATTGGATCATACCTTAGACTCTCACTATTCATAAATTCTTAGACTGTTAGTATCACATAATTCCTCAAATTTTAGAGAATCTAAATTTACAAAATCTTCACTATTATTGACAATGTCAGCCCTGTCACTATCATCAATGGATTGTGGATCCTCATTTGAGAAATGTCTCTTTAATGTTACTTTTCGCACAAACTTATTAAGATCAACTATGGTGTTAAATAAGTCCATGTCCCTTGAGGTTTTTACCAAAGGGCTTTTTTTCAGCTTTGTACTATGTAAAATGTGTTTTGAGGAACTGACAGATTTTTTTTTTATATATATTTATAGTCATTATAAAACTTTTCACTGTACTGTACGTGTTACGTTCTAATATTGCATCCACACTAACAAACGTGTTCTATATTAGTAACACGTTTGCTAAAGTGTGGCCACAATATTAGAAGTAAACCTGTTCAGTACTGCCTAAACTTACTTTGATACATTTCTTTTACAATTGCACTAAATTAAACATATACTTAACAAAGAATTACAAAAATGAAAAGTATATTTATAGACAGTGAAATACAACCCCAATTCCAAAAAAGTTGGGACAGTATGGAAAATACACAAAAGCAAACAAAAAAGAGTCATTTGAAAATTCAATTCCCCCTGTATTATATTTATATTGAAAACACATTATTAACACATTATTTGATGTTTTAGTTTGTGAATTTAATGTATTTTTGAAAATATACAGTCATTTCAAATCGGATGACTGCATTACACTCCAAAAAGGTTAGGACAGGGGCAATTTAGGACTAATAGTGATGTGACAAGTTGAAATAAAAAGGTGATGTCAAACAGGGGAGGCAATTGTGTAATCATAGTATATAAGGAGCCTCCAAAAAAGACCTAGACCTTCAAGAGCAAGGATGGGTCAAGGCTCCCCAATCTGCCAACAGATGCATCAGTGAATAATCCAACACTTTGAGAACAACATTCCCCAAAGACAAATCAGTAGGATTTTGGGCATTTCACCTTCTACAGTGCACAATATAATTAAAAGATTCACAGAATTCGTTTAATAAGTGTTTTTAAAAGAAAAGGCAATGTTACAAAGTGGTAAACAGTCGAATGTCCCAACTATTTTGGAGTGTGTTGCAGTAATCAGATTTGAAATGAGTGTATATTTTCAAAAATACATCAAATTCACAAAGTAAAATATCAAATAATGTGTTAATAATGTGTTTTCAATATAGTACAGGGTGAACTGAATTTTTAAAGGACTTTTTTGGAATAGGGGTTTTATTAGAAAATATACACTTAGATTAGTTTTGCTTTAGAGGCTGTGTGGTGCTAACAAGCAGTTTATGCTCACCGCTCACTTACAGACAGCGCTGGTATTACAGGTTTTTACAAACCAGACAAGAAGTGAGCATTGAGCAAAATTTTGCTCATTACCGCACTCCAATACCAGCACTGCTTACGTTAGCGGTGAGCTGGTGTAACTTGCTTGTGCACAATTTCCCCATAGGAATCAACGGGGAGAGCCAGCTGAAAAAAAGTCTAACACCTGCAAAAAAGCAGCGTAAAGCTCCTTAACGCAGCTCCATTGATTCCTATTGGGAAATACATTTTATGTCTACACCTAACACCCTAACATGAACCCCGAGTCTAAACACCCCTAATCTTACACTTATTAACCCCTAATCTGCCACCCCCAACATCGCCAACACCTACATTATAATTATTAACCCCTAATCTGCTGCTTTGGACACTGCTGCCACCTACATTATACTTATGAACCCCTAATCTGCTGCCCCCAACATCGCCAAACCCTACATTATATTTATTAACCCCTACTCTGCCGCCCCCAATGTCGCCGCCACCTACCTACACTTAGGATGGATGAAGATAGAAGATGCTATCTGGATGAAGACTTCTGCCCGTCTGGAGGACCACTTCGCCCGGCTTGGATGAAGACTTCTCCCGGCTTCGTTGAGGACTTCGGCCCGGTTGGATGAAGACTTCTCCTGGTAAGGTGATCTTCAAGGGGTTAGTGTTAGGTTTTTTTAAAGGGGGTATTGGGTGGGGGTTTTTTGTACTTTAGATAATTTTATTTAATTGTATTTCATTTAGGGAAATAATTTAATTATAGTGTAGTGTTAGGTATAATTGTAACTTAGGTTAGGTTTTATTTTACAGGTAACTTTGTATTTATTTTAGCTAGGTAGTTATTAAATAGTTGATAACTATTTAATCACTATTCTACCTAGTTAAAATAAATACAAACTTGCCTGTAAAATAAAAATAAATCCTAAGATAGCTACAATGTAACTATTAGTTATATTGTAGCTAGCTTATGGTTTATTTTATAGGTAAGTATTTAGTTTTAAATAGGAATTATTTAGTTAATGATAGGAATTTTTATTTAGATTTCTTTTAATTATATTTAAGTTAGGGGGTGTTAGGGTTAGGTTTAGACTTAGGTTTAGGGGTTAATACATTTAGTATAGTGGCGGCGATGTTGGGGACGGCAGATTAGAAGTTAATAAATGTAGGTAGGTGGCGGCGATGTTAGGGCCGGCAGATTAGGGGTTAATAATATTTAACTAATGTTTGCGAGGCGGGAGTGCGGCAGTTTAGGGGTTAATATGTTTATTATAGTGGCAGCGATGCCCGGTTCGGCAGATTAGGGGTTAAAATTTTTATTTTAGTGGTTGCGATGCGAGAGGGCCTTGGTTTAGGGGTTAATAGGTAGTTTATGGGTGTTAGTGTACTTTTTAGCACTTTAGTTAAGAGTTTTATGCTATGGCGTTGTAGTGTAAAACTCTTAACTACTGACTTTAAAATGCGGTACCAGTCTTGACAGGTGAGGGTGTACCGCTCACTCTTTGGCAGACTCGTAATACCTGTGCTATGCAAGTCCCATTGAAAAAAGAGGATACGCAATGTACGTAAGTGAATTTGCGGTATTTCCAAGTCTTGCCATAAAAGTCAGCGGTACACCTGTACCTGCAAGACTCGTAATACCAGCGGCGTTAAAAAGCAGCGTTAGGACCTCTTAACGCTGCTTTTTAGACCGAACGCACAACTCGTAATCTAGCCGATAATTTGTAATATATTCTGTAAAAATAAATTCATGGAATAGAAAAAAACCCTCCATCAAGCCACTCAACCCTAGTAGCAGTTTCTAATATATAATTAGTTTTCAAAAAAGTAGTGATTTGTTTCTGATTTAGTGCATATAACTTTTGTAAAGAATACACATTTGTCTATAAATTTTGCCATTCTTTTTTCTTTCTTTTATGTTTTAACCCATAAATGTCTCTTCCTACCAAAGTTTGGCATATTTTTATAGCTAAAGACCAAATTAAACAAACATGAAAACAGGCAATAGTCTTGACGAGTGCCTCTTTATAAATGTATCAATACGGACATTAATTTATATACTACTGCCATAGGGATAGAGTAAATATTCATAATACCTTGAAGAAATATTTCTGCAAAACTAAAGTGAGTTAAACAAATGTTTCCATAAACTCTGAAGGCCCTTTCCGCATCTAGTGTTAAGAGAAAGGCCTTTAACAAGCTCATATTATTAAAGGTGCAATGTTTCTTAAAATAATATTTCATATTTTATATTTTTTTATCTGAGCACCCAGCTTATACAAAACCCATCTAATCTGTGTGAATTAAATCAAGTAACACTTATTTTAATATTGTTGGTAATTTGTTAGCTAATAACTTGTAAGTAACTTTTATAAAGAGAGGATGGTAAAATGATATCAAATGTAGATCTTTAAATAAAACTTATAACTATTGTATTTGCACAAGAAACATTTTGTGAAGGTTTCATTGATTTCTGATTTTCTATAAACTTTGCAATATACTTTATTTATTTATTTTGCCCCTTGTCATGTAATTTAGCTCTGTAAATAAAGGATTTTCTAATTCTCAGAATGTGAAATACACCCTGCAAAACAATGAATTTTATACTAACATTATGACCAGAGCTTTTTTAACTGCACATGTTGTAAGAAGTGAGGTTAGTGAGGTTGGCAAGTCTGACATTAGCTTAAGTCTCAGTTCACACAAACCTCTGTCACTTGTATGTATTCATTTTCTCACTAGTGTAAACTGAGCTAAACGCTGCATAGAAAGTACTATCTAGCTTATAATTTGAATTAGAATCTATCAATTTTATATTATTTAAGATGGATATTTTTAAAACTATAGATACATTATTGTTGGCCATTGATGCAGCTATGGAGAGTAACAGCCAGATAATAGAAACCCTGTAAGCTTACCCTAATGTGGATATAAATATCACTCTCAATAACCTTGAGAATTTACTTACTAAAGAACTAAAGATAAAAACAGAATTGAAATTCATGGAAAAATATGTAGAGGTAGGGATGGTACCAAGGGGTTTAAGGTTGAAAAAAGACTGTACTTTCGAAATAAAGACAGACCTGAAAATTAAATGGTTCGATGTACTGGAAAAGGCATCACTTGATTTAATTAGAATTATTATTAAAGCAAGGAATATTGCGATAAAAGAAATTAATGAGAAAATAACCGAATACAAAACACTATTAGACATGAAGAGAAAAGATAGTAAATCTCAGGGAAAAGAAAGTGAAATTATTAAAAAATTAGGAGAATTAAACACTGACCTATTGAGCAACAAATGGAAAAAGTTCCAGAGGGACAGAGATGATCATAAAATTGATGAAAATAATTCTGAAGATCAGGGAGAAGGCTCAAAGAAAAGCAGCGTATTATTTAGTAAAAAGAAAGAAAATAGACCACAGAGCAGACAAGAGGTATCACTCATAAAAGATTTACAAGAACAAGACCAGAGACAACAGGCAGATAGATATGAACATAAAAATAATATGAACACTACGATTCGTGAGGAAAGAGATCATGAACAACTTAGAGACCAGACAACTGGGAGAAGAAGGTTTAATAATCAACCATGGGTCAATTATAATAAACAAGATTATTCAAACAGGGGTAGAAATAAATATAGAGATCATAGACACAAAGATTATTCGTACCAACAAGAATTTGTGAATAAAGAAAACTATTATCCAAATCGTAGAGATTACAGTGAACAGTATTCTAATCACCAAAAAAGTTAATATCAGAGAGACACAAACAGATACTATAGACAATATGAAGATAATAGGCAATACCATTGAGGTTGGTACAATATGAACAAAGATTTCCATGAATCTAAGATAGGAACAAAAAAAAAGATAACAGAATCAGCACAGCAAAATTGGCGAATTCCAACGCATAATAGATTTAACATACTAGACAATTAAGTAGAACACTCACACCCCAGAGCAGGTACATCAGCTAATTTTTTAGAGGTGGGCCGAGAGAGAAACCACGACCCACCGAAAGGAAAAAGGAGAAGAGAGGGAGAAGAGGGGGAGGATCTAGAGGATTATTAAATGATCCAAAAATTAAGGATAATAAGCAGGGCAGTGTTGAAATAGTCAATAATGGCATTTTTAATCTTAGTGATACAAAATTGACCACAACACAAGAGAAAATATTGAACAAAGGGTTATCGTTCGCTCCTACATCTAAATTAAATAAATTCGAACATTACATCAATATCAACCAATTTGTAAGAAAATTGACCCTAAAAATGTATTTTATAAAAAATCCAATTGTAAATGATAAATCTGTTGAAATGAACAGCAAAGAATATATTCATACTGACTTTAGACCTAAGTCCCACTTCTTTCCCACACAGGAGAAGGGTAATTATATAGAGTCTTTTGAAAAACTGGTTAAACAGGATTTGGAAACTATTAATACAAACCATTTGAGTCTGAAAGAAAAAACAATATTAAAGAATTTACAAGTGAGAACTGATATTGTGATAAAGCAGGCAGATAAAGGGGGGGCGTAGTAATTATGAACAGTGGATATTACACGACCGAGGCCTATAGATTAATCAATGATAAAACAACATATAGAAAATTACGTAGTAATCCCGGTGATGAATATCAGGGGAAACTAAAAGAAATGCTTGATGAAGCAAAGGCTATGAAATTATTAACAGAATTAGAATACAATTTCTTATTAATAAAAAACTTTAGAACACCAATCTTTTACTTTCTTCCGAAGATTCACAAGAATATAAAAGAACCACTGGGACGCCCTATAATATCAGGCATTGATTCGATTACTTCTAATTTGTCCCAAAATATCGATTATTTTTTGCAAAATTATGTAAAAGAACTACCCTCTTATATTTCAGATTCTGCGCATTTCTTAAGAATTTTGAGGGATATAAAATGGGAAGACAATTTTGTGCTGGTCACTTGTGATGTCAGCTCTTTATACACCAATATAGAACACACATTGGGAGTTGAAGCTATAAAATATTTTTTCAGTAAAGACTCAGAAATGACCGGCACTCAGAGCGAATTTTTAATAAATTGTATCAAATTTATATTGAGTAAGAATTATTTCAAATTCAAAAATGGGTTTTATTTACAGGTCAAAGGTACGGCTATGGGCACAAGGTTCGCACCGAGTTATGCTAATCTTTTTATGGGGGTATTTGAGAGTGAGGTCATAGACCGATCCCCCTGGGGTGCGAACCTTGTGCTCTATAGACGTTATATCGATGACTTGTTCTTCATATGGAAAGGTGATACAGAATTGCTAAACTTGTTTATGGAGGATCTTAACTCTAACCACTTTGGACTTGAATTTACTTATGAAAGTAGTCACCAGAGAATTAGCTTCCTCGATATAGAAATAGAGGTAAAGAACAGTGAAATAAAAACTAAGACCTATTTTAAAAAGGTCGACTCCAACAATTATATAGATTCTAAGAGCTGCCATCATACAAGATGGAAGAGTAATATCCCAATGGGTCAACTGTCATGTGTAAGAAGGAATTGTACAGACCTGTTCGACTATGAAAAGCAGTCAAATATTTTAATACAACGATTTGGACAAAAGGGATATAATACTGAGAAAATTGCAGAGATATCCAATGAAATTAAATATTTAGATAGAAATGAATTACTTCAAAAAAAGGTTAAGCTCCCAAGCAATGACGAGTCGAATAGGATATTAGATGTACCAATAATTACAACATATTTGGCCCAACACAAACAGTTCCAAAAAATTGTCAATAAACATTGGCACCTTCTATTGAAAGACCCATTAATAGGGCCAACTTTTGGAAAAACCCCAAGATTCATTTATAGAAGGGCGAAAAATCTAAAAACAATACTGGCCCCTAGTGAATTTAAAGGTGGAGGAAAGATGTGTAATAAGGGTTTTAGAGACCTTAAAGGAGAAAGAAATGAAGGGTTCTATCCGTGCCACTATTGCAAGTCGTGCAAACATAGCAACAAATTAAAAGAAATTAAGTCGGAGAAAGATGGGAGAATTACTAAAATAACAGATATTATTAGGTGTACTGATATAAATATCATATATATGTTACAATGTGAGTGTAACTTAAGATATTTTGGCCAAACAGGGCGGAAATTGAAGGACCGCATACGGGAGCATATACTAGCTATAGAACACCAGAGGGAAGACACGATTCTCTATAAACACTTCAAGCAGATCCATAAGGGGAAAGTGGAAACAATGAAACTTTGGGGGATTAAAAAAGTATCTCAGGATGGAAGAAGAGGGAACATTGGGAAGAAATTACTCAAACAAGAGGAAGAATTTATTTTTAACTTTGGAACATTACATCCCAAAGGATTAAATAGTGAACTGGATCTCAATTCCCTCTTCTGATGGATTATTGAACCAAAGAGTAATTAACATTTGACATCTAAATTAATATGAACAGAACTCCCTTGATATAAACATATATTTGAGGGTAGCCTAGTGGTTAGAGTAGCCAGCCCTGAACCGAAAGACCTGGAGTTCAAAGCCAGCATAAGTTGAATTTATCATTTATATATTATGATATCTATTTGACATCTCAAGTATATGTAAAGAAATTTAAATTTGTAGAAAGATAAGGTGGCATAGTGGTTAGAATGTTGTTCTTTTATCCCAAAGTCTCTGATATTGAATCTAGCATAGGACTATTATTATTAATTAGTGCTTGTCACATATATATTTTTTATATTTTTTTGGGCTATAATCAGGTTGAATCAATCAATCCCCTGAAATAGATATACCTATAAGTCTTTTAAATTTTAAATCCCAGACTATATAATATATTTACATAGAAGAATCTTGGAAAGATAAACACATAAGACTAGATAGACATTCCTGAAGAGAGGAATTGTGTGTATGTGTGTTGTAGATAACATCAATAGTTTTCAATTGTTCATCTAACATTTCGAAAGTATTATGAATAGAGAAACCATTGTAGCACAATGGTGTAGTCATAGGTTTCCCACCCCATAGGTCATTAGTTCGAGTCCAACTTATATTATATGTATCCTAAGTTTTGAGGGTAAGTTAAAGACAGTATTATTAACTCGTGAGTTTCTAAGTTTTTTAGAACGTTAATATAATGTATCTCTATTTTTAGTTTATATATGTAACTTTTTCTGCATTTTATGACTGTAAGTCGTTTATAAGTTTGTTGCTAAATGCAAATTGCTATATGACTAGGTAACTAATTAACAAGCAACAGCAATCCAATTGTTTTGGTTTTAGACTTTTGTATTCCATTGTGTTCATTTTGTCCGTTTAGTCTTTTAATGATAGGACAAGGATCACTAATATACTTTACGGCACAAATATAAAGGATACATGTAAGTCCTTTTCTAAGAAGAATTAATCACCAAATAACAAACAAAAAACAAAAAATGAACATTCAAAGGGTTAATCCAAAAAAACCTTTAAATAGAGGAGAACAGCCGGAAACAGGTATCTTGACAAAGGTTCCCTGGAGAGCTGAAATGCATAGAACCTGTTACCCAGCATTACTGAAAGAAAGATGCTCAGCTGATTGATTGCTACTTGCTAGAACTCCCAGAACTGCCATGCCAACTTGTGATTACAGTCGTCTTTCACAAGCAGGGAAGATGGTAGGAGTACATCTAAGGATCCTAGGAGATTATCGTAAGTGTGCACACTGAAAAAAAAGAGAGACATTTTTACAAATCTTTTATTTCAACTAAATTGGATCTTTCTTAAACAAGCGGCAGAAATAGAGACTGCGCCCACACAGCTGATACGCTGGGTAAGTGCGAGGAACGCTTGAGGATATTTATCATCAGATACGTTGAGACCTTGTTTAAATCCCATGTCCTAGAAGACTCACGTTTACAATAAGTGAAGTTTCTAAGGGAAGTGCTAGGGGAGTAATGAAATGATGAAAATTGCGGCATAAGCAAGAGAAGCCGCATATTTAGTTCTCCTATTGCTAGGGGACTCATTTCTTAGGGGGGGAGGAGGCCTTATAATAGTTGTGGTGGTTTGTAGGGATAGGAAGCATGGACCAATTTACAGCTGGAGCAGGGGAAGACTTACTTGGAATTAAGTTAATCAGTGTGACATACGCTTGGAGAGGAAAAGATATAAAACTAGTTTTACAGAACTGGGATTCAACTCCTGTAAGTCCCACTAAAACAAGAGATACTAGTATATTTGTTGTTCTTTATCTGTTTTCATATTGATAAAATTCAAATGTATAAAATCTCAAGATGCAATATAGAACTACATTTTAACATTAACATTAAGGATTCAAGCATATAGTAAGGGGCTAAGTGGCCCAGATACGAAGGGTAGTGAGAAAATGTTTAGCCTCTCAATAAAAAAGACTATGCTTAGAACTATAAACCATAAATAACATGTTTACACATTGAACCAAAAGTTACTAGATAGTATGGGCTGCCTAACTTTCCTATATAAATACATTACTTTTAAGCTCTTAAGAAACTTGTTAATCTCTAGTAATGGGTTAACTCGCCTCTTGTGGTGGGTTGGAAGCTGTATGCTTAATTGTGAAACCTTCCTCATTTGCAGCTATAATTAGATATATATGTCTACAGCAATTAAATCTTCTGCTATCAGGCTAAAATGTCTACTCAGGTGAAGAGAGATAAAAATACCTCCAAAATTTTAAACATAGCAATTGGTTAGGCATTATAATGTAAATAGGGAATATTATTTTTCCACATGCCTGGAATTTTTTTTTTTTTTTTTTTTAAACTCCGCTGCCTGGGCATGGGCCCTATGCCCAGACAGCAAGTAAAGCAGTTATATGCACAAGTGTGTAATTCAAATGGATGTTAACTTAACTATCCCTAAGTTATTGGGAAAACGTTTTTAATGCCTATTATGTTAGATAGGAGGTCTGACTCAAAAGATTTAGATCAGAAGACAATCAAAGAGGGAATTCCAATGGGCTATACATATATAAACATCAAAACATATGAAGTACATAACAAGCATTAACAACAGGAAACAGGCTTAACAAAATACCGATAAACAAGTTTGAGCTTGTGCCCCGACATATAACCAGATAATTAAAGAGCACTCGTTATAAGCAGTTCAGCCAATACCTAATTTGTCTCTAGTTTGCCCCAGAATCGATATAAACCTACAGTGCTGGATACTGTTGGGGTAGTTATTCTGTGGAGTAGGGCTAATTAGATGTCTTCTGCCAGAAAGCTGGCTGCGGTCCATTAGTGCAGAGTGTCTGCTGTCCCACACAGGCAGACAGGCCATAATCGGTTTTTGCAAGTCTGATTCTCCATACTTAGCACTGACCTGTCCACAAGCATATTGCTGCAAGAAGATCCCAGGCAGTGTACAGTCCGGTTCAACTTGGTGCTGCCCCATAGGATTGAAACACTCCTCCGGCCATGGGTTCCTATCTATGTGATCAGAAGCAACAAGCTCCAGACCAGCTTTAACCTCACTCGGTAAGATGGCATCTGTCAGGCAGTAAGACTCCATCCGGGAAGAGCTGGTACATCTCTGAGACTAGGGGTCCGGTAAGAAACCAGGTGGCGGCCGCCAGGATCCTAAACCAACACTATCATGGGGCTCACTGATATCGCCGTTACTGGCAATCATTGGAGGGAGGGTAGTAGCGGGTAAACAGACCGCAGTTGTGAACAATGATGCGAAGGCCTATCTCCCGCAGCATTGCAGTGGGTTCCATACTGTACAATAGTCACCGGACCTAGATAGGAGTAGTATCTGAAGGATCCAGCTGCAGGGCCTCTCCTCAGTGTGCTAGTCTTCCTGAGTATAGTATAGGAAACTGATAATTAGGTTCCGTGAGTCTCGGTAAGGCTTTGCTGAAATGAGGGTATATATGCTCAGACGCCTCGTGGCTTCAGAGAATCCCAGAAGTAGTGGTCATAATCTGCGTTAGAGCTTCAAAACTTGGCATAGCATGTCATATATCAGTGTCATCTGTCATATTAGGTATACTCTCGGGACAATATATCTCTTTATGTGAAATAAGCCTTAAAATCTAAAAAAATTTAGCAGGAGCTCTTACTCCATGCCACCTATCTCTTCGACGGTTAGCTCCGCCCCCATAAAGACTTTTTCTAATCATTCTAGTGATCGTTATATTGTATAGCAATCACCAGCTATTTGTGGAAAAACAATTGGATATTGTTTGTCAGTCTATTCAGCTACATGACATATTAAAGTGATCCAGAGAGGATAGTTCTACTGTCATATGGTTTTGCCGATTACAACTATACTAACGTTAATATTTATTGTGATTTAGTATATATTAATCTGGAAGTATTTTAGTTACTATTTTAGAGTTAGCTTTCATTTTTATTCTAACATCAGTGTTATTTAGTTAGGAATGACCCTAATCAGAGATCTTTTATCATCAAGCCCGCATTAAGAGATTGAAGAAAAAGAACAAAAATCCAGCGAGCCACTTAGGAAAAAATGTGGTAAATTTTAATGATAAAAAATGAACACATTCAAAAATACACTCAAAAAACAACGGGGTAGTCAGAAAAAAGAGTAAAAAAGATATGCCATTACTCCACAGTTTAGCCAGTTGGTCTTACGCGTTTCGGCTGGTAGGTAGCCTTATTCATAGACCATAATGTGTATCCGGTTTACACGCTTAAATAGCCTGGTCAATTCAAAGCATAAGAGTGTACAGCTGTGGAGTAATGCATACTTGTTTCAAATAGATATGGCATATTAATTAGAATATTTAATCTTACTTCCAATCATGAACTTAGACATTTGACTAATATGATTTAGCAGTTAAATTATGCTTTTGTCTAATACTTTCTTCGAATGGATAAAAACCCAAATCAAGATGTAAATCTGGAATTGAATTATCTTACAATGTGACAATGCAAGAGATGCTGATGTTATATACCGACTGGGACTAACACAAAAGACTGCAATAATTACATCATATGAATATTACATCGTGTAAATATTGTATAAATATTTTGCATACGGCTTATCAAAAATATAAGGAAACCTTGTCTTTTGTTACACTATACAGTGAAGAAATATTGATACACACTAAACAGTGAAGAATAATTTGAACATTTAAAGTGCTCAATTGGTTGTATGAGAGAGAGGCACCGTCTGAAACCATTTTTAGGTTGGACCCACTATTAATTATTTATATCGCCAGTGGTTTATGATGTCGCCTACTGCATTAAAACCCTTTGGTCGTCTTGTTTGTAAAGTGAATATCCAGAATGCTTCTCTGTGTAATAATTTATGCAATCTGTCACCACCTCTGGGGTTCTGTGGAATACTCTCAATAACCTGCCATCTAAAGGAGATGACAGATTTATTATGTTCATAGATAAAGTGATGTACTAGATCTGACACATCGATGTCCTTATCAATGTTGTTCAAATGTTCTCTAATACGCGAGCGTGCTTCTCGTGTGGAGCACCCCACGTATTGCTTCTCACATTGTGTGCACTCTACCAAATAGATAAGAAACTTGGGATGACAGTTAGTACAACTATTTGAAAGAAAAAATCTCTGTGTAGATCTAGATTGAAATCTATCTGTGGTATTAGCATGGCTACATGCTATGCAATTGTGAAAATGACACTTGTAATGTCCCTTTATTAAGAGCCAGCTGCTACCTGTCTTGGCTTCTTTTCTTAGAAGGATAGGGGCTACCATGTTTCCTATCGTGCGTCCCTTCCTTGAGATAAAGTTTAACCCATCCTTAACAATATCCTTCAGGCTATCTTCTCCTGTTAGAACTGGGAGATGTTTGTTAATAATTTGACATATTTGCCCAAATTGTGGGCTGTAATTAGTGATGAACTTTGTTTTTTTCTGATCAAAAATAACATTCTTATGACTGTATTTGGATTGCAGCATTTGTGTTCTATCTAATCTGCTAACCTCCAAAAAGGCTCTGTTGACCACTTTTTGAGAATATCCTCTTTCATAAAGCTGTGTTTTAAGTGTATCTGACTCTTTTAAGAAATTCTCATTGGATGAACAATTTCTTTTCAGCCTTATGAACTGCCCTTTGGCCACCCCAAAGCCTGTATGCCTGGGGTGGCAAGACTTGGCATGCAGAATGTTATTCGATGCAATCGGTTTCCTATAAAGTGTAGTCATGATTTTGTGACTGATAGGATCACCTATCAGATAAAGATCTAAGTAAGGCATTACTGTTTCATCAAAGTTGAACGTAAACTGTAAATTGACACTATTATGGTTTAAATAAGCCACAAAGCTTTCCATTTCTCTTTTGGTTCCCAGCCAAACGAACAATAGATCATCTATGTAACGTTTATATGATCTTATTAAATGCTTAAAGGGATTTTGTTCTCCAAAGACGTGGGTTCTTTCCCACCAGCCCATAAAGATGTTAGCATAGGCTGGGGCAAATTTCGCCCCCATGACGGTCCCACGTCTTTGGAGAAAAAAAGAATCACCGAACTTGAAGTAATTGTGGCCAAGAAGAAATTCCAAGGCCTTCATAATGAAACTTTTCAATTTAGTGTCATAGTTACTGTACATATCCAAAGATAAAGAAACCGCCTCCAAACCAAAGAAATGGGGGATACAGGAATAGAGGCCCACTACATCTACAGTGAGCCAGGAGCAATCGGCATCCCAGGTCACTTTGTGCAAACTTGTCAATAAATGGGTGGTATCTTTTAAGTAAGATGGCATCTGGTGGACGATGGGCTGCAGGAGGGACTCAATCCAACCTGACATTTTTTCAAAAAGGGAACCTATCCCTGAAATGATAGGTCTTCCTCTCACCTCCTCCAAGGATTTATGTACCTTGGGGAGGTGATGGAATATGGGAATGACCGGAAATTCCACAAAGAGATAGTCAAACGTGTCTCTGTCAATTGCCCCCTCCTGCAGACCATCGTCCAGCAAATCCAAAAACTGTAGTTTAAATATATTAGTGGGGTCCCTGGGGAGAGCCAAGTAAACCTCGTCATCTGTTAGCTGTCTCACCGCTTCTCCTATATAAGCCTCTTTGTCCAGCACCACAATGCTGCCCCCCTTGTCCGCCGCCCTGATGACAATGTCCTCTCGTTTACTCAGAGCATCTAGTGCTTGTTTCTGGGCTTTACTCAGATTTGGGGGGGCAGCATTGTGGTATCTGGAAAGGATCTGTATATCTTCCTCCACCCGACGGTGAAAGGCCTCTAAAAAGGGGCCCCTATCTTTCGTGGGGTAGAAGACTGAATGTGGTTTAAAGCCCCCATGAGTGGTTTTTAAAAAAACCATTCTGGGTGTGAGATTCAAAGTTTAAATCATGTAGGGTGAGGTAGTCACAAGCTTCTTCAAAATTCATAATGTCCATAATAGGACTTATCTCACTCACATCATCCCAAACGTCCATGCAAGCTGGTGTGTCGGTAAAGGGCCTGTCAGGGTCCTGGCCCCAAAAATATTTCCTCAAAGTAAGGTCTCTGACCAATCGATTAAGGTCTATAATAGTCTCAAACACATTAAAGTTTGAACTGGGCACAAAGCCCAGACCAAGGCCCAGAACCGACTCCTCCTCAGCATTAAGAATGGACTTAGAGAGATTTATGATTTTTATATTAGGTACTTGTTGTGTTGCCCTCTGTCCCTGCGTCCCCTTTGATTTTTTCCTCTGCCTCTTCCTCTTCCTCCTCCCCCTTCTGTTTCCCTACCTGTCCTAAAGGGTGTTGGATGGATTGGGTATTAGTCTTTAAACAAGATTTTGTTTGTACATTCATTATGGGAGTCTCACTCTCATTATCGCTAAGAAATTCTCTGCGCATTAAGAGATTGTTTTATATAAATTTAGAAATTTGATGTTTGAATAAACCTGAATTTATTTCATTACTATAGCAATTTGCATTTGTTTTATTTGCATAAAGGCTTAATTATTTAGTATTTTTTTTATTAATATTGTATATATATATATTTTTCAATACTGAATTATTAATTGTCATATACTGTTGAACGGCCATAGGTACCACCTCCATCCTCTGTTTGGTTTTAAAAATTATGACCAGAGCTAGCCTTGTTATCTGCAGACTCAAGCACCAATTGATTTCTCCAAATAAGGCAAATGGTGGGGAGCTATTGAAAAATAATCACAGTAAAAAGGATGCTAGTTTGTTTCAACTTGACTGATAGGTCATTCTATAGCACTACATAAATGCCTTGTAATTACATAGAAACATAGAAACATAGAATTTGACGGTAGATAAGAACCAAAAAGGCCCATCAAGTCTACCCATATTACATGTTACTTTTTCCTTAGGATAGCCTTATGCATGTCCCAGGCATTTTTAAATTCCTTTACAGTCTTTGTGTTTACCACCTCAAATGGAAGTTTATTCCATGAATCCACCACCCTTTCTGTAAAAAAATGCTTCCTCAAATTTCTCCTGAATCTACTACCCTCTAACTTTAGATTGTGACCCCTTGTTTTGGCATTTATTTTTTTGTGAAAAATGCTTTCAGCTTCTATTTTATTAAGTCCCTTCATATATTTGAAGGTTTCTATCATGTCACCGCTTTCCCTTCTATACTCTAAACTATACATATTTAGATCATAGAGTCTTTCTTTGTACGTTTTATATTTTAGACCATGTACCATTTTAGTAGCCCTCCTTTGGACAGTTCTAGTTTATTTATATCCGTCTGAAGATATGGTCTCCAGAACTGTACACAGTATTCCATATTTGGTCTAACTAATGATCTGTAAAGTGGCATAAGAACCTTGCTATTTCTGCTACTAAAACCTCTTCCAATGCAACCAAGCATTTGACTGGCCTTGCTGGCTGCACTGCGGCATTGTGTACCAAATTTTAAATCATCTGAAATAATAATTCCCAAATCCCTTTCTTCTTTAATTACAGTCAGTAATTTACCATTGAGACTATAATTGGCCTTTGGGTTTTTGGATCCTGTATGCATAATTTTGCTCTTGGGAATATTAAATTTCAGATCCCATTTATTTGACCAGTCCTCTACTTTATTAATATCACAGTTCATTTGATCAACTCCTCCTGGAACATCTACCCTGTTACAAATTTTTGTATCATCAGCAAACAAGCAAACCTTCCCCTTAAGCCCACTT
The DNA here is from genome assembly GCF_027579735.1 of Bombina bombina. Classification (NCBI taxonomy): domain Eukaryota; kingdom Metazoa; phylum Chordata; class Amphibia; order Anura; family Bombinatoridae; genus Bombina; species Bombina bombina. The sequence continues at coordinate 565,991,845 of NC_069503.1, forward strand.
CCAATATCACTTATGAACATGCTAAACAAAACAGGCCCAAGAACTGACCCTTGGGGAACACCACTAGTAACTGATGCCTCATTTGAATGTACTCCATTAATTGAAACCCTCTGTCGTCTATCTTTAAGCCAGCATTCTACCCACTTAACAATCTTAGCATCTATTCCAAGGCAATACATTTTGTGAATAAGTTTGTTGTGTGGGACAGTGTCAAATGCTTTGCTAAAGTCTAGATATGCAACATCTACGGCTCCTCCCTGGTCTATTATTTTAGTTACATGGTCAAAGAAATCAATTAGATTAGTCAGGCATGATCTTCCAGCAATGAAACCATGCTGTCCTTTGTCTTCTAAGTTGTTTGTCTGAATGAAAGATACAAGTCTTTCCTTTAAAAGAGTTTCCATTAATTTCCCTGCAATTGAGGTCAAACTGACTGGCTTATAGTTAGCAGAATCTTCCCTACTACCCTTTTTATGAAGAGGGACTACATTGGCAATTTTCCAGTCTTTTGGAACAACTCCTGTTAGAAGTGACTGATTAAATAAATCAGCTAATGGAGTAGCTATTACGGATCAAAGTTCTCTTAGAACTCTTGGATGAATATTATCTGGACCCACAGCCTTATTAACTTTTATTTTTGATAAAACCCTTGAAACCTCTTCCTCTGTAAAAAGAAAAGTACTACTCACATTATTATTTACAGTAACATCCCTTAATAGAATCTCACTATCTTTACCATCTGTTGTAAAGACTGAGCAAAAGTAATCATTTAAACAGTTTGCTATTTGTTTATCTTCTTCCAATACTCTATCCTCATTCTTGAGTCGAACTATCCCTCTGTTAGTTTTTCTCTTTTCACTGATATATCTAAAGAAGGTTTTGTCACCGTTTTTTACAGATTGTGCTATTTTCTCTTCTGCATCAGCTTTAGCCTTTCTGATTAACTGCTTTGTCATCTTTTGATGGGTTCTCCATTTTTCTTTATCCTCTTCTGAGCCAGTGAGTTTGAATTTTTTATAGACTGTCTTTTTTGTCTTAACTGCATGTGCTACTTCTCTTGAAAACCATATTGGTTTTCTTTTTCTTTTACTTTTACAAACAAGCCTAATACAGTGTTTAGTTGCATCTAGAATAGCATTTTTAAAATATCCCCACTGTTCTTGTACTCCTGTAATCTGTGCCATCCCTTTTAGGGATTCATCTAGGTATCTGCCCATGTAAGAAAAATCAGTTGATCTAAAGTCTAAGACTTTTGTTTTACTATGGTTGCTTAGTACCTTTGCCTGAATATTAAACCATACAGACTGATGATCACTAGAGCCTAAGTTCTCACCCACAGACACCTCAGATACTATATCACTGTTTGTAAGTACAAAATCTAATATAGTTCCTTTTCGTGTTGGTTCTTTTACTAGTTGCTCAAGAGATTCCCCTTGTAAAGATTCCAGGATATATTTACTTCTAGTTGATTTGGCAACAGGTACTTCCCAGTCTACATCAGGCATATTAAAGTCCCCCACTACAATAACATTGCCCTTCATTGTAATTTTGGCTATTTCATCAATTAATAAATTGGCTGATGCTTCATCCTGTAATGGTGGTCTATATACTACTCCTATTCTAAACACCTGTTTCCCTTCAGTTTCTATAGTTACCCAAACACTTTCTACATTGTCATTTTTTTCTACAATTTCAGTTACTTTAATATTGTCTTTCACGTACAAAGCAACTCCGCCCCCTTTTTTACCTATTCTATTTTTTTTAAACAAGATGTAACCAGGTATGACTGTTTCCCAGTCGTGAGAGTCATTGTACCATGTCTCTGTTATAGCTACTAAATCCAATTTATCTTGAATCATTATTGCAGTAAGTGTAGGTAATTTACTTACTAAACTGTGAGCATTTGTGCACATTGCACGTAGAATATTTTTAGAATTCTCAAATCCTTTTGCATGGTTAATACAACCCCTGCCTACATTATTCAAAGTCTTATTCCTTAAAGTAATGTTTTTTTTCTTAAATAAACAAGAATCTAAAATTTGGTTGACTGTCTTGGCATGTTCTGGGGGACAGATGGGTATATTAACTCTGTCCCCCTTCATTAGTTTAAATTGCTACTAATAAAGTTTTTAAATTCTTTACTCAATACTCCTGTCCCTTTAACCCCTTAACAACCAAGGACGTACGCCATACGTCCTCAAAAAAAATACACTTAACGCCTGAGGACGTATGGCGTACGTCCTCGGTCTGGAAAGCAGCTGGAAGCGATCCTGCTTGCTGGGTGCGAGGGGGCGAGCGCGGGGGTAGGGAGCTGGTGGGAACCGCTACACTACAGAAAAATGATGGGAGAAAAGTGGCAGTGAGGGCCAAATATATGTAAATATATGTCGATCTAAGAGATCTGGGAGGGGGTGGTAGGTTGGTCTTTGGGGGGGGGGGGGGCAAGCTACACTACAGAAAATTATTTAAAAAAAAGAATAAAAACATGTTTTACTATAAACTGGGTACTGGCAGACAGCTGCCAGTACCAAAGATGGCTACTAATAAGTTAGAGGGGGATGGGTAAAGAGCTGTTTGGGGGGTATCAGGGAGGTTGGGGGCTAAGGGGGGATCCTCCAGAGCAGCAATTTTTATCAAGGATAGCTTTTTTTTTTAGTACTGGCAGACTTTCTGCCAGTACTTAATATGGCGGGGACAATTGTGGGGTGGGGGAGGGAAGAGAGCTGTTTGGGAGGGATCAGGGGGTGTAATGTGTCAGGTGGGAGGCTGATCTCTACACTAAAGCTAAAATTAACCCTGCAAGCTCCCTACATGCTACCTAATTAACCCCTTCACTGCTAGCCATAATACACGTGTGATGCGCAGCGGCATTTAGCGGCCTTCTAATTACCAAAAAGCAACGCCAAAGCCATGTATGTCTGCTATTTCTCAACAAAGGGGATCCCAGAGAAGCATTTACAACCATTTGTGCCATAATTGCACAAGCTGTTTGTAAATGATTTCAGTGAGAAACCTAAAATTGTGAAAAATTTTACTTTTTTTTTATTTAATCGCATTTGGCGTTGAAATGGTGGCATGAAATATACCAAAATGGGCCTAGATCAATACTTAGGGTTGTCTACTACACTACAATAAAGCTAAAATTAACCCTACAAGCTCCCTACATGCTCCCTAATTAACCCCTTCATTGCTGGGCATAATACACGTGTGGTGCGCAGTGGCATTTAGCGGCCTTCTAATTACCAAAAAGCAACACCAAATCCATATATGTCTGCTATTTATGAAAAAAGGGGATTCCAGAGAAGCATTTACAACCATTTGTGCCATAATTGCACGAGCTGTTTGTAAATAAATTCAGTGAGAAACCTAAAGTTTGTAACAAAATGTGTGAAAAAGTGAACAATTTTTTTATTTGATCGCATTTGGTGGTGAAATGGTGGAATGAAATATACCAAAATGGGCCTAGATCAATACTTTGGGATGTCTTCTAAAAAAAAATATATACATGTCAAGGGATATTCAGGGATTCCTGGAAGATATCAGTGTTCCAATGTAACTAGCGCTAAGTTTGAAAAAAAGTGGTTTGGAAATAGCAAAGTGCTACTTGTACTTATTGCCCTATAACTTGCAAAAAAAAGCAAAGAACATGTAACCATTGGGTATTTCTAAACTCAGGACAAAATTTAGAAACTATTTAGCATGAGTGTTTTTTGGTGGTTGCAGATGTGTAACAGATTTTGGGGGTCAAAGTTAGAAAAAGTGTGTTTTTTTCCTCATATTTTATATTTTTTTTATAGTAAATTATAAGATATGATGAAAATAATGGTATCTTTAGAAAGTCCATTTAATGGCGAGAAAAACGGTATATAATATGTGTGGGTACAGTAAATGAGTAAGAGGAAAATTACAGCTAAACACAAACACTGCAGAAATGTAAAAATAGCCTTGATCCCAAACGGTCAGAAAATGGAAAAGTGCTGTGGTCATTAAGGGGTTAATATCCAGATGCAAACCATCCTTCTTATACAAGCTGCTATCAAGCCAAACAGGGCTTTGATGGCTAACAAAACCATATTTTCTCTCCCTACACCACCTCTCTAACCAAGAGTTAAATTCTATAATACGCTGCATTCTTCCTTCTTCCTGTCCATACACAGGTAAAACAGCAGAAAAGGACACAGATGCAGCCACATGATCTAAACAACTTCCTAGTTTAAAAAACTCACTTTGCACAGCAACAACATCATTTCTAGCCAGATCATTTGTACCTAGGTGAACAATAACATCTAACTCACAGTCTTTTCTAGCTGCTTTAACAATTCTTGAAATACGATCTAAATCTCTGTGAGCAGTAGAACCTGGAAGACATCTAACCTCTCTCAAATTACCATTATCATCATCTATCTGTACATTTCTTAAAATGGAGTCACCTATTAACAAGGTCTTATAGAAATTAACCTTTGCAAATCTTACCTTGGATTTCTTGTTTGCAGATTCAGACACCAGAAACTCAGACCTCCCTGTTACACTGTCAGAAGTACTAGCAGTTGTGCTCTCTTCTTCACAGATGCCAGCAGTAATAGCAGCATAAGAGTTTTTCAAAGGCAGAGGATGAGGAGTATGCCTTTGTTCTACTGTTCTTACCCTTCCTGTGCCAACAGTTGTCCATCTCTTTTTTCTTAGTCTCTGAGGTAGAGGTGCAGCTTCCTTACGAGGCTGTTTTGAGCAAACAGACATGTTATTTATTGTATCTTTAAGATAAGCTATTTCTTTCCATAAGAGAGAACACTGCTTACACACTGGGTGCCTACTGCCCCTTTAAGAATCTTACAGAAATTAGATGGATACCCATCAGGCCTGCTGCCTTATTTGGAAATCTACTATTTATATTATGTCAAACTTCATGTTTTGAGATCAGTGCATCCAATATAGATTAGAATCACAACATTAATGACTGTTTTCTTCATGTGATGGTGCTTGTACTTTATACCAAAACTTGAAATGCACACTGTTGACTTAGCAAGGCCAACCCCGCTGCATATATTTCTCCAATTAGCTTTAAGTGGTAATAACTGCAAAACAATGTACTTTAAAGGACAGTAAAGTCAAAATGAAACTTAAAGGGCCACTAAACCCCAAATTTGTATTTCATGATTCAGATAGAAAATACAATTTTATACAACATTCCAATTTACTTCTATTATCTAATTTGCTGCAGCAATGCACATTGGTGATCCAATCACATGAGGCATCTATGTGCAGCCACCAATCAGAAGCTACTGAGCCTATCTAGATATGCTTTTCAGGAAAGAATATCAAGAGAATGAAGCAAATTAGATAATAGAAGTAAATTAGAAAGTTGTTTAAAATGGTATTCTCAATCTGAATCATGAAAGAAAAAAATTGGGTTTAATGTCCCTTTAAACGGGTTGGATAGAACATTTAAAAATAAAAAACTTTCCAACTTATTTCTATCATCAATTTTGCTTAGATCTTTTGGTAACCTCTATTAAAGAGTAATCCTATGTGAGCTCAGGAGCGTGCATGGGTCTTTAGCCATCTGGCACCAGTGTTTGTAACAATATTTATAGCAATGTTATACGTAGTTGCAAATACTACTACAGACACTTTATGGCAGTAGTGTTTGCAACTATGTATAACATTGCTATAAATTTTGTTGCACACACTGCTGCCAGGTGGTTAAAGACACGTGCACGCTCCTGAGCTCACAAATGATTACTCTTAAACAAAGGATATCAAGGGAACTAAGCAAAAGAGATAGTAAAATGGAAAGTTGTTGAAAATTCAATGCTCTTTCTTCATTATTCACGTTTAACATTGACTTTACTGCCCCTTTTAAAACTAGCATTATAATTGGGCTTGCTTTTTTCTCTGTAGGCTAAAGCCAAGATTGGCTCCTCCAAAGAGGGCAATTGGTGGGTGGAGTTTTGCTATTGAAAAACAATAAGAGTAAAAAGAGTGTCAATGTGTTTTAAAAATGGTTAGACTTGGCTGATATGTTATTCTATAGCAACACAATAGAAATATCTTGTAATAAGAAGATGTTTACTGTCTCTTTAATCTTGTGTCTTTCTCTTAATCCCTTCTCTTTGAGCTTTCTCCACTTACTATACCTTCTTTATTTTATTCCCAGTAGTTTAAGAAGTTGTATTTCAACTTTAAATGTCCTTATATTTTTAACTTTAATAGATTCTGTGAGGCCAAGTTGTCTTAAAGGGACATTCCTTTCAAAATTGGAATCCACATGGATGCATTTCAGTTTTGAATCAAATACATTTTGTAATATACATTTATAGGCAAAAATGCTTCTAATAAAAACTATAGCTGTTTCAAACGTGTATTTAAGTATGTACCGTGCACCGGCATTTTAAACACAGCACTTGCTTGCAGAATCTAAGGTGCTTGTGCCATCTGGTAATGACTTAATTAGTTAATTACTGACATTATACAAGCCCTACTGGCTCTCTAAGCAGCTGCAGTATTTTAAATGCTGGTGCACTGAGAATATCTAGCTATGCTTCACATGCACATGCAGAGAAAAATGTTAACACTAAAACAGTGCTAATTGTTTTAGCAGAAGCATTTTTACCAATTTATGTATATTGCAAATATGTTTCTATGCAACAATGTAATTCATCTATGTTCATTTAAATTTTGACCGGAATGTCCATTTAAGTTATTTTTCAGTTAAGTTGCAGAGTGAAAACTAAATTTAGATAATTCTTTTACTTTCAAACTTTGTGTGAGTTGCAAATCGTCAATATCAGATATCCTCTGTTCTGCATGATTGATCAATTCTTTAAATTGTTTAACTTTCAGTGATAAAGTGTCTGTGATAAAGTATTTAGATCCTTTTGTAAGCAGTCAATTTTGTGGAAAAGGTCTGATATTTTAGTACTTAACTTTTGCAAATCCTTTTGCTCCAGAGTTAAATCAGTTATTTAATGATAACTCTAAAGCCTTATTAAGAGTTTAGATTTATTATCATCTATTTTAAATTTTGGTGGCATTTATGTATTCATACAATATTTTTCCATGTACTATTTTTAATATTTTAAATCTTTACTCTTGACTACATTTATATTCACAACTGTGATTTAACCAAGACAGACTATTGCTCTCCATTAAAGTGATACATTTGCCTGTTCATCAAAATCCTATGGGGTAGATTTAACAAGCAGCTTTTGCTGCTTTCTACGCCCGAAGTTCTCGGCTCGTCAGAAACATAAGTTAAAAAGCAGCGATTGTAAGACTGCTGCTCCTTAACTTCTCCGCCACATTTTAGGTGCCAGACTGCAATCATCCTGATCTGATAAGGATGATTGACACCCCCTGCTAGCAGCCAATTGGCCACAAATGTGCAGGGGTCCGCATTGCTCAAGCATTTCACCAGAAATGCTTGTGCAATGTTAAATGCCGACAGCATATGCTGTCAGAATTTAGCGATATCGGGGGGGGGGGGGGACATGATTTGCTACAGCGTATAATGTCTGTTCGGCATTTAATAAATTGACCCCTATGTCTTGCAACTCCAGTAAACATCCAGTGCAAACCACTCATAATTTGTAACACCGACTCTGAAAGGTTACTTTAAATGTGCACTATATTCTTCATTCTTATTATTTAGTCTATCACGATGTATTTAAACATATAAAAGTTTTAAAATTAGGATATAACAGATATTAACTCCATCCTTCTGAATTATTTACATCCAAAGACCAAAACATTCTTGCCCTTGACTAAGACATCATTAGTAATTAGAGTGTAACTCACTTTGCTTTAATCTGCCATATTGATCTTCTTATGACAGAGTTTCCAGACACTGCACTTTTACCATAGACTATTCCACAGGCATTTCCTGTACAGTGAAACCAGATTGCTGCCTACACACTCAACTAGTTGTATCCCCCTATTAACCAGGGTTAGCTTAACAAAGTGACAGCAGTTATGTTCCTTGAAGTAAGACCACCTACTGGAAGCCTCAGTTTACTTAAATTTTTTAGCTATTGTCATGTGGAGGTTTGCTCCTTGCTATTAAAAGAACAGTGGAAGGTAACAGTGGGAGCGTTTGTAGCAACTTTGCTCTTTAATCTTTATAAATAAAGATTTTTGTATATGGAACTTTGGATGCTGTTCTAACTCTCATGAGTGTCAGTATCACTTCCACACAGACTAACCGGATGATATAGCCTATTGTAAAGTTAAAGATCTTTCCCATGCCCAGTTACCATGTTAATAAATAAGATAATTTATTGATTCATCGCTATTGACTTAATTATCTGTAATGGTTTGCTTTTTATTTAACCACATATCTTTTTCCTCTATGATTATTTCTGAAAATTCTTGCCAAAATATAATTTTCATCTTCTACTTTTATTATAGTTCTTATTGTTTTTTTGCTTGTATACTCATGTGTTTAATCATATTTTGCATTTATTTATAATTTCAACAATTTTTCTAATGAAGTCCTTTTTATTGCTTTAAAAGTGCCCCACTCCCCCTCATCTACCAATGCCCTGAGAAGCTGAGACAAGTTATCACGGCTTCCATAGTGATCACTTGCAAATTACATAGGGAAGTGACTTATTTAAAAGAGGAGATTCTTCCTTTTCAAAAGGCCACTTGTCCCTAGATCAAACAGTGGATGAGACAGAGACTCAATTATAGCTCCCCCTTCAGGAAATACAATAGTTTAACTGAAATTAGAGGTGAGTGTACATTTTACTTTTATCACAGCTTATAGAGATGTGAATCTACAAGATATACCCTTTTCTTACAGATTTTCAGAGTGGTTTACAGATTTTCAGAGCCTGTGCTATATATATATATATATATATATATATATATATATATATATATATATATATATATATATATATATATATATATATATATATATATATATATCTGACCTATATAGAACACAAAGTGGGCTTGAGTTTGACCACAAACCTGATAACACTATGCAATCAACATACAGTTTAAAAAAAAATATTGGTTCAATGTGAAATGCTGTAGAATATTGTCCACAAAATATATCTTATAAAAATTCACTGGTGGAAGTGTAATGGTGGCCTCACTCCTCCTCACAGAAGACTCTGGAAGAACTGTATAATAATAAAAGAGAGAACAGAGGGGTGCATCATGTATAGAACAACCAGATAAATGTTGATAAATTAGTTGATGAAGCAGAATGGGTACTCACATTTAGTCAGAGCACCCTTGTGTGCTAGTAGACACAGACTGATATTAAAGGGCGCATAAGTTCACCCACTCCAGTTGCTCCTCAACCAGGTGTAGCTATGAATGAAGGCTAAGAAGCAAAGGAACACGACATGTGCAAAACTACTAGATCAATGTTATGTAAATAATGAAATAAGCCAAATGGGTACTCACATTTCAGAAAAGCACACTTATGTGCTGGTAGCAGCAGACTGATAGCTTTGAATGAGGGTGTATCAGCTCACCCACTTCAGGTGCTCCCAATGAATGGTGGAATGTACACGATGATATATAAAAGTATCCACTAATGGATAATGGAATGTAAGGTGCTTCCACTAAACTTCAGTTGAATTAAAAACTGATTTATTAAAAATTAAAATTACAGTAAGAACAAACACAAGTAGTGGACTGGGGGATATCAAAGTAATCCCCCAGTAATCCCCCCAGCTTAGTGGAAGCATCTTACAGATTTTCACCTTGTTTTCTTTTTATTATTTTTTTGCCTGTTTTTCATAACTTAATCAATGAGGTTTAACTGAAATTGATTTGAAATACATAAAGAAATACATGATGAAAAAATTCAAGCTGCTAAATTTTGTTCCCATTTACACATTCAAACTGATCATAAGAGAGATCAGTATATTTTTAATTTTCACTGCTTTTCTTGTGCATGTTAGATTTGTTTTAGTTCAATTTCCATTCGTTTTGTGGGTTTTTATTTGTAATATTTTTAAATAAACATTGCATCTAAATAAAAAGGCAAATGATTATTCATGATTCTAAAAAATATTGTTACTTTTACCAACACAGAAAACTATTAGCTATTGTAAAATGTAACACAATTGTTTGGGTAACAGTTCATTAGACCTGACATTGACTTTTGCATACCTTGCATAATTCATAAAGGTTAAATGAACCCATTATGAAAGTTGACTCCCCTGTCTTTCTTCCTTACTAGATATTTAACTCCTACACTTTCTTATTGACCTCTTGGTAATTTGTAAGGACATAGCTGCTGTATACAATCAAATTCTGGAAAAGGATTCAGACATAATAAGGCACCACATTTGCTATACAGGTGACCTGTTTCAGCAGTTAATGATTTTAAGGCAACGTTTTTAAATGACATGATTCTTCTTCCATATCAACACTTTCCATTTAAATGTCACATGAATCCATTCAAAAATGTCAGAGACAATTTCATTGCATAGTACATCTATGCAATCTGAATACCACTGTCATTCTAGAGGCAGCTGTTACATATACAGAGAATACAAACTAGCAATTATTAAGTTTATATTCAAATGCCATACAAGTGCATAGAAAAATATAATATATTTTGTAACTGTATTGTTTGTATTGCAACAAATTTCCCACAAAGGAAGCTGTGCATTTAACCAATTAGCTGTAGCTAATAATAAAATAGGAATTATTACCCAGATTAAACTTTAAATTATTTCGAAATATGGTAAATATATTAGTCAAGACCTGAAATTAATATCATTGTTATTACTTACTTTAACAATAAACTTTCATGTATTTTACACTACAACTCCCTATTTGCATTTATGATAGCTACTTTATCTGGAGATCACAAACACACACACTCACCCATATACACACACTCACACTAACACATTTACACACTCATGCACATACACACACACATACACTGGACTTGCTCAATAGATACTTTTTAATTTGACATGTAGGGCTTCCTTTTTTTCTGCATTAGTGGCCTCAAAATGTTATATTATAATTTATCACGTTTTCATTAATACCAGAGAGTGCTGAATATTATAATTAATTATAATATAATTAATATATTTTCATGCACTCTTCTGGTTGGACATTTATTAAACACAGTTATAGACCATAACGATGATTGCAGCATTTTAGATCACCAGCCAATCCATTTTTATTCTTCCTTGCTAAATATTCCACAAAGAAGATCTCTTTAATGGATGTATAATAGTTCAACTTAAAATTCAGTAAGAAAAAGCATGATTATAACATTTAAGGATAATATAGCATATGAAAAGTATATACACATATGATACTGAAATTAATGTGATCCTTAAATATGTTTTATCTTAATGATGGAAACAATCAAACAAAATATTTTATTAATAAGAACTGGTTAATTTTAGTTATTGATCCGATCTTTAGGTGAAAAAAATTCTGATTGACCAAGAATTGTTTTCAAAAAAGCTCCTGCATAAAAAAAAATACAGTAATTATTTCAAGATCAATTTTTGTTGTCCCATTGTGACATTCTCTAGTAAAACAATACCTTTAAGAGGAACTAGGACGGAAAACCTGGCACTACATAAAAGTACCATAATTACTCCTCATCAATGAAACTCCAAAAGAAAGGGTACTCCAGCCTTGGCAATTTGATATAAAATACATTTATTGTGCTATGGTCCACAAAAAAAAATAACGTTTCAGACCTATAATAGGTCCTTAGTCATGTCTACCTGAATATACAGAGAGACTACCTTTATAACAAGTACACAGGTGTGAATCAATTACGCAGGTGCACATCAACTACACATTGATTGTAAAACAGCGCCATCTAGTGCTGACAATTTTTATGACATTTAAAGATATTACACATCTTAAACAAGCACTGTGTAGAGTGTGTAGTGACAAAGCTACAAAAATGCGCAATTAAAACATATACATATAATCCCTATGCATATAATTAAAAAATGAGAAGCTACATTTGCAATAATCAAAAATAATTATAATAATAAAGCAGAATTCAGAAACAGTCCTAGTAAAAAAAAATATTAGAGAATAGCAACAATCATGTATGCAGCCATGCAGGTACAAAAAATGTGAATAACACACAAATATATATGCAAAAATATGTTAATACATGTGGTTCATGCTAATATCATAGGTACCTCCATATCAATTATAAATCTGTACAGGCATCAGGATCAGCATATGTTACATACAGATAGAGTATTTGTTTATCTGAAGAGTGACCAATCAAAGTCCTTGTTAAGGCCCTTTAGTTTTAGAGTTTGTAATTTGTTGATCCAAAACATTTCCCTGACCTTAAGGAGAAATTCTCTATCACCACCCCTCCTGGGGATATCTACTCTCTCTATAATCTGGAAGCGTAATTGGCTGATGTTATGGCCAGCTTCTATAAAATGTGACGAGACAGGGGCATCCTTATTTTTACATCTTATATTGGATTTGTGTTGTGTAATCCGCTCTCTAGCTTCCCAAAAGAACTCACCAATGTAATAAAAACCACACGGACATTTAATAAGATATATTATAAATTTGGATCTACATGTCAAGTATTGTTTGATCCTATATTTTGCACCCTGTGTGGGATGGTGAAAACATTCACCTTTTATTATAGAATTGCAATTACTGCAACTTAGGCATGGATAACAACCTGTCTGTCCTGGACCTATAGTTTTCTGAATATTTATTTTATCACTACCTATATCTGCTCGGACCAAATAGTCTTTAATATTTTTATTGCGTTTGTACGCTGACATAGGGGGATTGTCAAATGTTCTCACCAACGGATTAAGATCCTTTAGAATGTACGAGTGTCCTCTGAGTATACAGTTAATTTTATTGCTGATATGGTTATACTTACTTATAAAAATCAACCTATCTTCCTTATTGTCCCTTCTCTGCTCAGTTGCCTTTTGGAGCATAACCGCTTTTTTCAGTTTATCTATTAGAAAGTTAGGAAAACCCCTTCTCTTGAATTTTTTACCCATCTCTTCCAGTCTATCATGGCATAATTTAGGGTCTCTAACTATCGTCTTAACCTGTAAAAACTGACTTTTTGGTAAAGCTTTAAAGACATTTGGAGAATGATGGCTGTAATACCTGATTAGGCTATTCCTATCTGTTGGTTTAGTATAGAGGTCAGTTTTAAGAAAACCTCTTTCTTTGTAAACTACCGTATCTAAAAAGTTAACAGAAACTTCACTGGCCGTCAATGTGAATTTTTGTCCCAAGACTGATCTGTTCAAATCATCTACAAATGATAATAGGCTCTCAATGTCGTCCCCTCCATACGCCAAAAATATTGTCTATGTACCTCCACCAGGAGGCGCCATAGCGTATGAACAGCTTGTGAGGATACACAAAGTGCTCCTCACAGCTGCCCATAAATATATTGGCATATGTAGGGGCGAAATTGGAGCGCATAGCAGTGCCCTCTCTATGCTGATAGAAAATATCCTTAAAAAGAAAATAATTCTGATACAGAATAATGTCAAGAAGTTCTATAAGGAAGTTGATTTGATCCTCGTCATAAAGACCTTCAGTTCTTAATAATGCCTGTACAGATGTTGTACCAGATAAAAAAAAAGGAAAAATCCCAGATATCCAAAATAGAAAAATAAAAATAGGAGCTTTATTGGTCAATCTTAAAATACGGACATGTGAGCACACAAACAAGAAAGGGTTTTACTCGTTTCGGCGTTAGCCGTACTCATAAACCTAGATAGACTGTTTGAGACGGATATATGGAATTATAAAACTTTATCGAACATGATAAGAGGTCCTGAGACTATAACAATTAATATAAATAAGTTTATCTGAACTAGGGGAATGATGCATTAGATATGTTTCTTGTCTTCCTTTCTGACAATAAAGATTATTTCAACTAAAAAGGGTTGGTATAGACTGGTCATTGGTTGATGTTAAACACACCCCTATTAACCAGTTAGTTGTCTGAATATACTTGAAAAACTCAGCTTAGTTAAAAGGATAACATGATTACACAATATTATACAATATTATCCAAATATTATGCTTTAGAGGGATACAGTACTCAAACTACAGATATATACATAATATGACAAAGCTAGCTCATATTCATAATCGTGACAATTGTAGAAAACCACTGTACAAAAAGAGTGTAAAGACATATAATACACATTATGCATAAGCTTACATGTATACCTTATCTTGATAAAGAGATGCATATATATATATATATGTGTACACATGCATGCACGCGCACACATACATACATGTGCACATACATGTACACACATGTACAGTGGGTAGATTAATTTCTAAAAATGCTGTCAGTAGTATAAAGAAATAACACATGAGACACCATAGAATGCAATGCAGCATGAGAGCCATAAAAATAATAAGAGCATGAAGGCACTGTACTCATATCAGGGCAACTATATGAGTTTTAGCCATACTAATAAGGATATGTGTGGGCATGTGCAGCTTTAAGTGGACTAGACACCATTTACCAGATGTATATGCAGCATGAAAGCTAACATCTAAAAATGTATGAGTGTATCAATGTGTAAAACAATGAGCACTTAGGACTTGAGGGTCAGAAGAGAACTAAAAGGAAACTAAGATGGAGCAAAGAGTGGGGGGGGGGGAGAAAACAAGAGATAACCCATTCATTTTATTTTGGGAATCATAAACTGGTCTAAATTCTTATAATAGGTTATACTACTGCAGAAAGTGTATACATATCTGTGGAAAAGCGAGGTGCATTGGACCATGAAACCACTACTGCTCGTCATGCCCACATATTGTTTGCAATGTTCAAGGCATTCAATGAGGTAGACAACATAGTAACTAGAGCAATTAATGCATCCTTTAATCAAGTAGTTTTGTCTGGTATGGCACAAATAAAATTCTTTTCCCTCAACTATGGTATCACAGGCTTTACACCTGTGATTACCACATTTGTAGGTTCCATTCACTTGCAGCCAAGAGCCGGTGTTACTCTTTTTTGTGGGTAATTGACTAGGGGCTAAGATGTTACCCAGAGTAAGTTTTTTTGAGTAAACACACTTGAATCCCTTCTCTACTGTGGTTTTTAGTTGGGTATCTCCCAAAAGAATTGGGAAATATTTTTTGATAATGTCGCATACAGTAGTATAGTCTGATGAATATTGTGTGATAAAAGACAGAGGTCTGTCTTCTCTCAATTCCTTGTTCCTAGACTGTGTTAGTAGAGTTTGCCTTCCACTCAAAAGTGTTTTGTGAGCAAGTTGATCTAAAAGTTTGGGTGAATAACCTCTACTAGATAACCTATGTTTAATTTCCTTGCTCTCCTTGATAAATTCACTTTCCTTGCTTCTGGCTCACAGGAATTGGCTTTTAGCTATTCCTTTGAAAACATGAGATGGATGTCCACTTTTTTGTGTAAGATTGTATTTCCTGATATAGGTTTTCTAAACAATTTAGAATGAACTCTGTGCTCTATAGAATCACCAACTAGGGTAATGTCTAAGAAATTGACAGTGTTTTTGTGCCACTTATATGTGAATTTCAAACCATGTTGACCATCATTTAGGTACTGTAGGAACATCTTTGCTCAATCCTCTGTGGACGACCAGATAAAAATCAGGTCGTCGATAAAACGACGGTAGAACACTACTTCTGTTTTGAAGGGGTCATCCGCACTGTAAATGAAAGTACGTTCCAGCCACCCCATGAACAAATTTTCATATGAGGGGGCAAATTTTGCCCCCATGGCTGTACCCTGCTTCTGCAGGTAAAAGACCCCTTCAAAATAGAAGTAGTTGTGCTCCAACAAGTACTGTGTGACAAGCAGGAGATATGTGATGAGATTGTCTGTTAAGTATGCACTGAAAGATAAAAAATGTTTAATGGCCTTCAAACCCATGTGATGCGGTATGCTGGAATATAGAGAAATCACGTCAATCGTGAGCCAACTATTGTGATGGTTCCATTCAATTTCTTCCATCATACCCAACACATGTGGTGTGTCTTGTATATAGCTTGGCAGAGCCAAGACTTACGGTTGTAGGACTCCATCAAGCCAATCACACAATGGCTCTAGTAAGGAGCCAATCCCAGACACGATCGGGCGACCCTTAATGTTAATCAAACTCTTATGAACTTTCGGCAGATGATGGAATATGGGAATGATGGGATGGCTGACATAAAGAGAGTCAGCAGTTTGCTGATCCAAAATTCCCAATTCAACTCCATCATCCAAGATCTGCGCAAGTTCATGTTGAAAAATTGTAGTGGGATTATGTTTCAGGACGGAATATGTACACTGATCACTCAGTTGATGTATTGCCTCCCCCTACATAATCAACACGATCCATAACCACCACACTCCCCCCCCTTGTCAGATTGACGTATCACAATTGAATCATTGATACGTAATGAAGCAATAGCTTCATCCTCTGACTTGGAGAGGTTGTGTGGTGTGGATGCAGTTGATTTATTAAGTTTGTGTAAATCCTCCACTACTCTCTTGTGGAACACCTCCAAAGACTTACCCCGATGATGTATGGGGTAAAAACTGGAGGCGGCCCTTCTTCGAGGAAATTTAACACTAGTAGAATCAGCTGGTTGCATTGACTCTCTCTCCAAATTCTCTAATGAAGTGATACTACAAGCTTCAGAGAAAGTGACAGGTCTTTGCTGCTGTCTGTGTGTAATTTCAGCTGAGCATGTGTTTGTTTGGGTGTCATTTGTCATCTGGAAATGTTTATTTAACGTGATCTTCCTAACAAAGCGGTTAAGGTCTATAATAGTCTGAAAAAGATTAAATTTCCTGTTGGGACAAAAACCCAATCTGTATTCCAAGACTCTAATTTCCGCTTTGTTAAGGATATGGGAAGACAAGTTAATCACACTCTTAGACTCAATTATGTGGTGACTTTGGGATCTCTTAGAGTATACCTGTGTTTGGGGGTCTGTTTCCCTCCCCCTCCCGTGTGTTTTTGGGCCACGTGAAAAACCTGTGGTTGTGTTGGGTTTTGTTTATTATTTATGTCAGAGTGGGCACTATGTTTAAATGTTTCATTCCCTTTAGATGAACCATTTTCCACAACAATCTGGATATTTTTTGGTCTAGCCCCCAATCTGGTCAAGTTTTCATTTATAATCCCTTCATTAGATGGTGGTGGAGGAATGATATCATTTCCACCTTCTCCTGAATCAGTTTCAAAGTCAGTGCCTGAGCCCTCATCACAAGAAGTGGATGCCCCCTGAGAGGACATATCATCGTCAGCAGTCTCAGGATCAGAGAAAGTTACTCTCTTTTTGGCCTTATTTTTCCTTTTCTTGTGATGGGGGAATGGCTGTTCAGTACCTGAAGAAACAATTGCATTATGGCTTGTGTCAGGATGGTTTACATTTATAATGCTATTATTCTTATTGTTAGTATTCTTTTGTCTATTATTGGCAAACTTTCTTCTAGGTCTTTTTTGTTTCTGCCATATAAAGACCTGACCATCAGAGTAATCTTTTTGGTCACGTAAGAATTTCGTATGCTTAATGTAAATCAACTCCTGTCTAGAAGATTCAACCACATCTCTCAGTATGACATCAAAATGTACATATTCCTTACATGATTTAAAATGGTTAAGGTCAACTTGCAGTTTAACAATGTTATTTCTAACTACAGCCAACTGGTCAGTTTTATACTTAATGAGCATAGCCATGAGTCTCAAAGAACAATCAGAGAGTATAAAGTTCCATTCCCGGATGAATTCTTGATCAGAAACCTCAAAATTCAGAAACTTTTTTACTCGTAATCCCCTTGGGATCATCTGTAATGCCAAATATTTATTGAGGATCCAAGTGTCCAGTTTCAATCTAATTTCTTTTAGCCGTAGAATCTCTAGGTTATGGAACAAGTCCCCCAATTTTATATCTGTAGATACTGTAGAGAAAAATTCTTCTAATTCCAGTCCCTCTAAATCATGGTCATCCAAGTTAATCAGTGAGTAAAACTGTGTAGATTCTAGTGCATTATCCATGTCCAAAGCTCAAACAAATAGTGTGCTACCCCCTTAAATAACGGTATTATTGCAGAGTAAAAAGTCCAGAGTCTAGGATAAATGTAAGAAGAAAAAAGCAAAGTTCTGGATTTATACAAGGTGCAACCGTATAATAATAAAAGCAGTCACCAGCTCCGTAACTCAAAGGTCTATCATCTAATGTTTGAAGCACGCTAGCAATAGTGCCATAAAGTGCTGTGTGTTGAATGGTTTGTTAGTAGTAAGATAGAAGTGAACAAGCTGTGGCTCAAAAGAGCACTCACCTAGTATGTATGCCGAAAGCTCCTCCTCATCAAGTGGGCATCCACCAAATGCGGAGATGGAATGACAAAGTACTCACTCCGACTGCCCATTGCGTCTTTATCCCCTTCAGCAGATCCCTAAGCCGCCACCAGTTTCAACTTTGCTCCTGCAAAGACCAATATTCGGCGGCTCTCACAACCTCCACTCGGTTCTGGGACTCCCTCACGGATGTGACGTAGGCGATCGGTTCCTCCAATCCAGGTGGAGGAATGGTGAGTCACTCTAGGCAGCAACCAATAACAGTGCTTCTAAACTTGCAGTCAAAGAATTCAACACAGACCTAATACAGAGCTGTATATGTATAAGTAATGAGACCGCCGGGGGTAGCCACTAATGCAAATGGATGCGGGATGAGGAAGGATTCCTAGTAATCCAAAGTAATAGATAAAAAAAGTAAAAGAAATCCCAGATATCCAAAATAGAAAAATAAAAGTAGCAGCTTTATTGGTCAATCTTAAAATACGGACATGTGAGCACACAAACAAGAAAGGGTTTTACGCGTTTCGGCGTTAGCCGTACTCATAAACCTAGATAGACACCAGTGCGTGTAATTTAAAAAGGGTTGGTATAGACTGGTCATTGGTTGGTGTTAAACACACCCCTATTAACCAGTTAGTTGTCTGAATATACTTGAAAAAATCAGCTTAGTTAAAAGGATAACATGATTACACAATATTATACAATATTATCCAAATATTATGCTTTAGAGGGATACAGTACTCAAACTACAGATATATACATAATATGACAAAGCTAGCTCATATTCATAATCGTGACAATTGTAGAAAACCACTGTACAAAAAGAGTGTAAAGATATATAATACACATTATGCATAAGCTTACATGTATACCTTATCTTGATTAAGAGATGCATATATATATATATATATATATATATATATATGTGTGTACACATGCATGCACACGCACACATACATACATGTGCACATACATGTACACACATGTACAGTGGGTAGATTAATTTCTAAAAATGCTGTCAGTAGTATAAAGAAATAACACATGAGACACCATAGAATGCAATGCAGCATGAGAGCCATAAAAATAATAAGAGCATGAAGACACTGTACTCATATCAGGGCTACTATATGAGCTTTACCCATACTAATAAGGATATGTGTGGGCATGTGCAGCTTTAAGTGGACTAGACACCATTTACCAGATGTATATGCAGCATGAAAGCTAACATCTAAAAATGTATGAGTGTATCAATGTGTAAAACAATGAGCACTTAGGACTTGAGGGTCAAAAGAGAACTAAAAGGAAACTAAGATGGAGCAAAGAGGGGGGAGAGAAAACAAGAGATAACCCATTCATTTTATTTTGGGAATCATAAACTGGTCTAAATTCTTATAATAGGTTATACTACTGCAGAAAGTGTATACATATCTGTGGAAAAGCGAGGTGCATTGGACCATGAAACCACAATTTCCAATGATTGATAATATCAAACTCAGAGGTAAAACCAGAAGGAAAGTGAGTGTTCAGTTTCATGATCCAATACACCTCCTGTCTAGCAAGAAGCTGATCCTTGTTTCCTCCCCTGGGAGGCAATCGTATGGTTTCGATGCCTCTCCATTTAAAAGCTCTAGTATCCTTGCAGTGCACCTCTATGAAATGCCTTGAAAGTGCAGAGCATGGCTTCTCATATTTAATATAGCCAAGATGTTCTCGGATGCGAGTCCTGACATCTCTGCTTGTCATGCCCACATATTGTTTGCAATGTTCAAGGCATTCAATGAGGTAGACAACAAAGGAACTAGAACAATTAATGCATCCTTTAATCAAGTAGTTTTGTCTGGTATGGCACGAATAAAATTATTTTCCCTCAACTATGGTATCACAGGCTTTACACCTGTGATTACCACATTTGTAGGTTCCATTCACTTGCAGCCAAGAGCCGGTGTTACTCTTTTTTGTGGGTAATTGACTAGGGGCTAAGATGTTACCCAGAGTAAGTTTTTTTGAGTAAACACACTTGAATCCCTTCTCTACTGTGGTTTTTAGTTGGGTATCTTCCAAAAGAACTGGGAAATATTTTTTGATAATATCGCAAACAGTAGTATAGTCTGATGAATATTGTGTGAAAAAAGACAGAGGTCTGTCTTCTCTCAATTCCTTGTTCCTAGACTATGTTAGTAGAGTTTGCCTTCCACTCAAAAGCGTTTTGTGAGCAAGTTGATCTAAAAGTTTGGGTGAATAACCTCTACTAGATAACCTATGTTTAATTTCCTTGCTCTCCTTGATAAATTCACTTTCCTTGCTGCAAATTCTTCTGGCTCGCAGGAATTGGCTTTTAGCTATTCCTTTGAAAACATGAGATGGATGTCCACTTTTTTGTGTAAGATTGTATTTCCTGATATAGGTTTTCTAAACAATTTAGAATGAACTCTGTGCTCTATAGAATCACCAACTAGGGTAATGTCTAAGAAATTGACAGTGTTTTTGTGCCACTTATATGTGAATTTCAAACCATGTTAACCATCATTTAGGTACTGTGGGAACATCTTTGCTCTATCCTCTGTGGACGACCAGATAAAAATCAGGTCGTCGATGAAACGACGGTAGAACACTACTTCTGTTTTGAAGGGGTTATCCGCACTGTAAATGAAAGTACGTTCCAGCCACCCCATGAACAAATTTGCATATGAGGGGGCAAATTGTGCCCGCATGGCTGTACCCTGCTTCTGCAGGTAAAAGACCGCTCCAAAACAGAAGTAGTTGTGCTCCAACAAGTACTTTGTGACACGCAGGAGATATGTGATGAGATTGTCTGTTAAGTCTGCACTGAAAGATAAAAATTGTTTAATGGCCTTCAAACCCATGTGATGCGGTATGCTGGAATATAGAGAAATCACGTCAATCGTGAGCCAACTATTGTGATGGTTCCATTCAATTTCTTCCATCATACCCAACACATGTGGTGTGTCTTGTATATAGCTTGGCAGAGCCAAGACTTACGGTTGTAGGACTCCATCAAGCAAATCACACAACGGCTCTAGTAAGGAGCCAATCCCAGACACGATCGGGCGACCCTTAATGTTAATCAAACTCTTATGAACTTTCGGCAGATGATGGAATATGGGAATGATGGGATGGCTGACATAAAGAAAGTCAGCAGTTTGGTGATCCAAAATTCCCAATTCAACTCCATCATCCAAGATCTGCGCAAGTTCATGTTGAAAAATTGTAGTGGGATTATGTTTCAGGATGGAATATGTACACTGATCCCTCAGTTGACGTATTGCCCCCCCCTACATAATCAACTCGATCCATAACCACCACACTCCACCCCTTGTCAGATTGACGTATCACAATTGAATCATTGTTACTAATGAAGCAATAGCTTCATCCTCTGACTTGGAGAGGTTGTGTGGTGTGGATGCAGTTGATTTATTAAGTTTGTGTAAATCCTCCACTACTCTCTTGTGGAACACCTCCAAAGACTTACCCCGACGATGTATGGGGTAAAAACTGGAGGCGGCCCTTTTTCGAGGAAATTTAACACTAGTAGAATCAGCTGGTTGCATTGACTGTCTCTCCAAATTCTCTAATGAAGTGATACTACAAGCTTGAGAGAAAGTGACAGGTGTTTGCTGCTGTCTGTGTGTAATTTCAGCTGAGCATGTGTTTGTTTGCGTGTCATTTGTCATCTGGAAATGTTTATTTAACGTGATCTTCCTAACAAAGCAGTTAAGGTCTATAATAGTCTGAAAAAGATTAAATTTCCTGTTAGGACAAAAACCCAGTCCGTATTCCAAGACTCTAATTCCGCTTTGTTAAGGATATGGGAAGACACGTTAATCACACTCTTAGACTCAATTATGTGGTCACTTTGGGATCTCTTAGAGTATACCTGTGTTTGGGGGTCTGTTTCCCTCCCCCTCCCGTGTGTTATTGGGCCACGTGAAAAACCTGTGGTTGTGTTGGGTTTTGTTTATTACTTATGTCAGAGTGGGCACTATGTTTAAATGTTTCATTCCCTTTAGATGAACCATTTTCCACAACAATCTGGATATTTTTTGGTCTAGCCCCCAATCTGGTCAAGTTTTCATTTATAATCCCTTCATTAGATGGTGGTGGAGGAATGATAGTATTTCCACCTTCTCCTGAATCAGTTTCAAAGTCAGTGCCTGAGCCCTCATCACAAGAAGTGGATGCCCCCTGAGAGGACATATCATCGTCAGTAGTCTCAGGATCAGAGAAAGTTACTCTCTTTTTGGCCTTATTTTTCCTTTTCTTGTGATGGGGGAATGGCTGTTCAGTACCTGAAGAAACAATTGCATTATGGCTTGTGTCAGGATGGTTTACATTTATAATGCTATTATTCTTATTGTTAGTATTTTTTTGTCTATTATTGGCAAACTTTCTTCTAGGTCTTTTTTGTTTCTGCCATATAAAGACCTGACCATCAGAGTAATCTTTTTGGTCACGTAAGAATTTCGTATGCTTAATGTAAATCAACTCCTGTCTAGAAGATTCAACCACATCTCTCAGTATGACATCAAAATTTACATATTCCTTACATGATTTAAAATGGTTAAGGTCAACTTGCAGTTTAACAACGTTATTTCTAACCACAGCCAACTGGTCAGTTTTATACTTAATGAGCATAGCCATGAGTCTCAAAGAACAATCAGAGAGTATAAAGTTCCATTCCCGGATGAATTCTTGATCAGAAACCTCAAAATTCGGAAAATTTTTTACTCGTAATCCCCTTGGGATCATCTGTAATGCCAAATATTTATTGAGGATCCAAGTGTCCAGTTTCAATCTAATTTCTTTTAGCCGTAGAATCTCTAGGTTATGGAACAAGTCCCCCAATTTTATATCTGTAGATACTGTAGAGAAAAATTCTTCTAATTCCAGTCCCTCTAAATCATGGTCATCCAAGCTAATCAGTGAGTAAAACTGTGTAGATTTTAGTGCATTATCCATGTCCAAAGCTCAAACAAATAGTGTGCTACCCCCTTTAATAACGTTATTATTGCCGAGTAAAAAAGTCCAGAGTCTAGGATAAATGTAAGAAGAAAAAAGCAAAGTTCTGGATTTATACAAGGTGCAACCGTATAATAATAAAAGCAGTCACCAGCTCCGTAACTCAAAGGTCTATCATATAATGTTTGAATCACACTAGCAATAGTGCCATAAAGTGTTGTGTGTTGAATGGGTTGTTAGTAGTAAGATGGAAGTGAACAAGCTGTGGCTCAAAAGAGCACTCACCTAGTATGTATGCCGAAAGCTCCTCCTCATCAAGTGGGCATCCACCAAATGCGGAGACGGAATGACAAAGTACTCACTCCGACTGCCCATTGCGTCTTTATCCCCTTCAGCGGATCCCTAAGCCGCCACCAGTTTCAACTTTGCTCCTGCAAAGACCAATATTTGGCGGCTCTCACAACCTCCACTCGGTTCTGGGACTCCCTCACGGATGTGACGTAGGCGATCGGTTCCTCCAATCCAGGTGGAGGAATGGTGAGTCACTCTAGGCAGCAACCAATCACAGTGCTTCTAAACTTGCAGTCAAAGAATTCAACACAGACCTAATACAGAGCTGTATATGTATAAGTAATGAGACCGCCGGGGGTAGCCACTAATGCAAATGTATGCGGGATGAGGCAGGATTCCTAGTAATCCAAAGTAATAGATAAAAAAAGTAAAAAAAATCTCAGATATCCAAAATAGAAAAATAAAAATAGCAGCTTAATTGGTCAATCTTAAAATACAGACATGTGAGCACACAAACAAGAAAGGGTTTTACGCGTTTCGGCGTTAGCCGTACTCATAAACCTAGATAGACACCAGTGCGTGTAATTTAAAAAGGGTTGGTATAGACTGGTCATTGGTTGGTGCTAAACACACCTCTATTAACCAGTTAGTTGTCTGAATATACTTGAAAAAATCAGCTTAGTTAAAAGGAAAACGTGATTACACAATATTATACAATATTATCCAAATATTATGCTTTAGAGGGATACAGTACTCAAACTACAGATATATACATAATATGACAAAGCTAGCTCATATTCATAATCATGACAATTGTAGAAAACCACTGTACAAAAAGAGTGTAAAGACATATAATACACATTATGCATAAGCTTACATGTATACCTTATCTTGATTAAGAGATGCATATATATATATATATATATATATATATGTGTACACATGCATGCACACGCACACATACATACATGTGCACATACATGTACACACATGTACAGTGGGTAGATTAATTTCTAAAAATGCGGTCAGTAGTATAAAGAAATAACACATGAGACACCATAGAATGCAATGCAGCATGAGAGCCATAAAAATAATAAGAGCATGAAGACACTGTACTCATATCAGGGCTACTATATGAGCTTTACCCATACTAATAAGGATATGTGTGGGCATGTGCAGCTTTAAGTGGACTAGACACAATTTACCAGATGTATATGCAGCATGAAAGCTAACATCTAAAAATGTATGAGTGTATCAATGTGTAAAACAATGAGCACTTAGGACTTGAGGGTCAGAAGAGAACTAAAAGGAAACTAAGATGGAGCAAAGAGGGGGAGAGAAAACAAGAGATAACCCATTCATTTTATTTTGGGAATCATAAACTGGTCTAAATTCTTATAATAGGTTATACTACTGCAGAAAGTGTATACATATCTGTGGAAAAGTGAGGTGCATTGGACCATGAAACCACTATTTCCAATGGTTGATAATATCGGACTCAGAGTTAAAACCAGAAGGAACCTGAGTGTTCAGTTTCATGATCCAATACACCTCCTGTCTAGCAAGAAGCTGATCCTTGTTTCCTCCCCTGGGAGGCAATCGTATGGTTTCGATGCCTCTCTATTTAAAAGCTCTAGTATCCTTGCCGTGCACCTCTATGAAATGCCTTGAAAGTGCAGAGCATGGCTTCTCATATTTAATATAGCCAAGATGTTCTCGGATGCGAGTCCTGACATCTCTGCTTGTCATGCCCACATATTGTTTGCAATGTTCAAGGCATTCAATGAGGTAGACAGCAAAGGAACTAGAACAATTAATGCATCCTTTAATCAAGTAGTTTTGTCTGGTATGGCACGAATAAAATTATTTTCCCTCAACTATGGTATCACAGGCTTTACACCTGTGATTACCAGATTTGTAGGTTCCATTCACTTGCAGCCAAGAGCCGGTGTTACTCTTTTTTGTGGGTAATTGACTAGGGGCTAAGATGTTACCCAGAGTAAGGTTTTTTGAGTAAACACACTTGAATCCCTTCTTTACTGTGGTTTTTAGTTGGGTATCTCCCAAAAGAACTGGGAAATATTTTTTGATAATATCGCATACAGTAGTATAGTCTGATGAATATTGTGTGATAAAAGACAGAGGTCTGTCTTCTCTCAATTCCTTGTTCCTAGACTGTGTTAGTAGAGTTTGCCTTCCACTCAAAAGCGTTTTGTGAGCAAGTTGATCTAAACGTTTGGGTGAATAACCTCTACTAGATAACCTATGTTTAATTTCCTTGCTCTCCTTGATAAATTCACTTTCCTTGCTGCAAATTCTTCTGGCTCGCAGGAATTGGCTTTTAGCTATTTCTTTGAAAACATGAGATGGATGTCCACTTTTTTGTGTAAGATTGTATTTCCTGATATAGGTTTTCTAAACAATTTAGAATGAACTCTGTGCTCTATAGAATCACCAACTAGGGTAATGTCTAAGAAATTGACAGTGTTTTTGTGCCACTTATATGTGAATTTCAAACCATGTTGACCATCATTTAGGTACTGTAGGAACATCTTTGCTCTATCCTCTGTGGACGACCAGATAAAAATCAGGTCGTCGATGAAACGACGGTAGAACACTACTTCTGTTTTGAAGGGGTTATCCGCACTGTAAATGAAAGTATGTTCCAGCCACCCCATGAACAAATTTGCATATGAGGGGGCAAATTGTGCCCGCATGGCTGTACCCTGCTTCTGCAGGTAAAAGACCCCTCCAAAACAGAAGTAGTTGTGCTCCAACAAGTACTTTGTGACACGCAGGAGATATGTGATGAGATTGTCTGTTAAGTCTGCACTGAAAGATAAAAAATGTTTGATGGCCTTCAAACCCATGTGATGCGGTATGCTGGAATATAGAGAAATCACGTCAATCGTGAGCCAACTATTGTGATGGTTCCATTCAATTTCTTCCATCATACCCAACACATGTGGTGTGTCTTGTATATAGCTTGGCAGAGCCAAGACTTACGGTTGTAGGACTCCATCAAGCCAATCACACAACGGCTCTAGTAAGGAGCCAATCCCAGACATGATCGGGCGACCCTTAATGTTAATCAAACTCTTATGAACTTTCGGCAGATGATGGAATATGGGAATGATGGGATGGCTGACATAAAGAGAGTCAGCAGTTTGCTGATCCAAAATTCCCAATTCAACTCCATCATCCAAGATCTGCGCAAGTTCATGTTGAAAAATTGTAGTGGGATTATGTTTCAGGACGGAATATGTACACTGATCACTCAGTTGACGTATTGCCTCCCCCTACATAATCAACTCGATCCATAACCACCACACTCCACCCCTTGTCAGATTGATGTATCACAATTGAATCATTGTTACTAATGAAGCAATAGCTTCATTCTCTGACTTGGAGAGGTTGTGTGGTGTGGATGCAGTTGATTTATTAAGTTTGTGTAAATCCTCCACTACTCTCTTGTGGAACACCTCCAAAGACTTACCCCGACAATGTATGGGGTAAAAACTGGAGGCGGCCCTTCTTCGAGGAAATTTAACACTAGTAGAATCAGCTGGTTGCATAGACTCTCTCTCCAAATTCTCTAATGAAGTGATACTACAAGCTTCAGAGAAAGTGACAGGTGTTTGCTGCTGTCTGTGTGTAATTTCAGCTGAGCATGTGTTTGTTTGCGTGTCATTTGTCATCTGGAAATGTTTATTTAACGTGATCTTCCTAACAAAGCGGTTAAGGTCTATAATAGTCTGAAAAAGATTAAATTTCCTGTTAGGACAAAAACCCAATCCGTATTCCAAGACTCTAATTTCCGCTTTGTTAAGGATATGGGAAGACACGTTAATCACACTCTTAGACTCAATTATGTGGTCACTTTGGGATCTCTTAGAGTATACCTGTGTTTGGGGGTCTGTTTCCCTCCCCCTCCCGTGTGGTTTTGGGCCACGTGAAAAACCTGTGGTTGTGTTGGGTTTTGTTTATTACTTATGTCAGAGTGGGCACTATGTTTAAATGTTTCATTCCCTTTAGATGAACCATTTTCCACAACAATCTGGATATTTTTTTGGTCTAGCCCCCAATCTGGTCAAGTTTTCATTTATAATCCCTTCATTAGATGGTGGTGGAGGAATGATATAATTTCCACCTTCTCCTGAATCAGTTTCAAAGTCAGTGCCTGAGCCCTCATCACAAGAAGTGGATGCCCCCTGAGAGGACATATCATCGTCAGTAGTCTCAGGATCAGAGAAAGTTACTCTCTTTTTGGCCTTATTTTTCCTTTTCTTGTGATGGGGGAATGGCTGTTCAGTACCTGAAGAAACAATTGCATTATGGCTTGTGTCAGGATGGTTTACATTTATAATGCTATTATTCTTATTGTTAGTATTCTTTTGTCTATTATTGGCAAACTTTCTTCTAGGTCTTTTTTGTTTCTGCCATATAAAGACCTGACCATCAGAGTAATCTTTTTGGTCACGTAAGAATTTCTTATGCTTAATGTAAATCAACTCCTGTCTAGAAGATTCAACCACATCTCTCAGTATGACATCAAAATTTACATATTCCTTACATGATTTAAAATGGTTAAGGTCAACTTGCAGTTTAACAATGTTATTTCTAACTACAGCCAACTGGTCAGTTTTATACTTAATGAGCATAGCCGTGAGTCTCAAAGAACAATCAGAGAGTATAAAGTTCCATTCCCGGATGAATTCTTGATCAGAAACCTCAAAATTCGGAAAAATTTTTACTCGTAATCCCCTTGGGATCATCTGTAATGCCAAACATTTATTGAGGATCCAAGTGTCCAGTTTCAATCTAATTTCTTTTAGCCGTAGAATCTCTAGGTTATGGAACAAGTCCCCCAATTTTATATCTGTAGATACTGTAGAGAAAAATTCTTCTAATTCCAGTCCCTCTAAATCATGGTCATCCAAGCTAATCAGTGAGTAAAACTGTGTAGATTTTAGTGCATTATCCATGTCCAAAGCTCAAACAAATAGTGTGCTACCCCCTTAAATAACGGTATTATTGCCGAGTAAAAAAGTCCAGAGTCTAGGATAAATGTAAGAAGAAAAAAGCAAAGTTCTGGATTTATACAAGGTGCAACCGTATAATAATAAAAGCAGTCACCAGCTCCGTAACTCAAAGGTCTATCATATAATGTTTGAATCACACTAGCAATAGTGCCATAAAGTGTTGTGTGTTGAATGGGTTGTTAGTAGTAAGATGGAAGTGAACAAGCTGTGGCTCAAAAGAGCACTCACCTAGTATGTATGCCGAAAGCTCCTCCTCATCAAGTGGGCATCCACCAAATGCGGAGACGGAATGACAAAGTACTCACTCCGACTGCCCATTGCGTCTTTATCCCCTTCAGCGGATCCCTAAGCCGCCACCAGTTTCAACTTTGCTCCTGCAAAGACCAATATTTGGCGGCTCTCACAACCTCCACTCGGTTCTGGGACTCCCTCACGGATGTGACGTAGGCGATCGGTTCCTCCAATCCAGGTGGAGGAATGGTGAGTCACTCTAGGCAGCAACCAATCACAGTGCTTCTAAACTTGCAGTCAAAGAATTCAACACAGACCTAATACAGAGCTGTATATGTATAAGTAATGAGACCGCCGGGGGTAGCCACTAATGCAAATGTATGCGGGATGAGGCAGGATTCCTAGTAATGCAAAGTAATAGATAAAAAAAAGTAAAGAAAATCCCAGATATCCAAAATAGAAAAATAAAAATAGCAGCTTAATTGGTCAATCTTAAAATACAGACATGTGAGCACACAAACAAGAAAGGGTTTTACGCGTTTCAGCGTTAGCCGTACTCATAAACCTAGATAGACACCAGTGCGTGTAATTTAAAAAGGGTTGGTATAGACTGGTCATTGGTTGATGTTAAACACACCCCTATTAACCAGTTAGTTGTCTGAATATACTTGAAAAAATCAAAAAAGGATAACATGATTACACAATATTATACAATATTATCCAAATATTATGCTTTAGAGGGATACAGTACTCAAACTACAGATATATACATAATATGACAAAGCTAGCTCATATTCATAATCGTGACAATTGTAGAAAACCACTGTACAAAAAGAGTGTTAAGACATATAATACACATTATGCATAAGCTTACATGTATACCTTATCTTGATTAAGAGATGCATATATATATATATATATATATGTGTACACATGCATGCACACGCACACATACATACATGTGCACATACATGTACACACATGTACAGTGGGTAGATTAATTTCTAAAAATGCTGTCAGTAGTATAAAGAAATAACACATGAGACACCATAGAATGCAATGCAGCATGAGAGCCATAAAAATAATAAGAGCATGAAGACACTGTACTCATATCAGGGCTACTATATGAGCTTTACCCATACTAATAAGGATATGTGTGGGCATGTGCAGCTTTAAGTGGACTAGACACAATTTACCAGATGTATATGCAGCATGAAAGCTATCATCTAAAAATGTATGAGTGTATCAATGTGTAAAACAATGAGCACTTAGGACTTGAGGGTCAGAAGAGAACTAAAAGGAAACTAAGATGGAGCAAAGAGGGGGAGAGAAAACAAGAGATAACCCATTCATTTTATTTTGGGAATCATAAACTGGTCTAAATTCTTATAATAGGTTATACTACTGCAGAAAGTGTATACATATCTGTGGAAAAGTGAGGTGCATTGGACCATGAAACCACTATTTCCAATGGTTGATAATATCGAACTCAGAGTTAAAACCAGAAGGAAAGTGAGTGTTCAGTTTCATGATCCAATACACCTCCTGTCTAGCAAGAAGCTGATCCTTGTTTCCTCCCCTGGGAGGCAATCGTATGGTTTCGATGCCTCTCCATTTAAAAGCTCTAGTATCCTTGCCGTGCACCTCTATGAAATGCCTTGAAAGTGCAGAGCATGGCTTCTCATATTTAATATAGCCAAGATGTTCTCGGATGCGAGTCCTGACATCTCTGCTCGTCATGCCCACATATCGTTTGCAATGTTCAAGGCATTCGATGAGGTAGACAACAAAGGAAGTAGAGCAATTAATGCATCCTTTAATCAAGTAGTTTTGTCTGGTATGGCACGAATAAAATTATTTTCCCTCAACTATGGTATCACAGGCTTTACACCTGTGATTACCACATTTGTAGGTTCCATTCACTTGCAGCCAAGAGCCAGTGTTACTCTTTTTTGTGGGTAATTGACTAGGGGCTAAGATGTTACCCAGAGTAAGGTTTTTTGAGTAAACACACTTGAATCCCTTCTCTACTGTGGTTTTTAGTTGGGTATCTCCCAAAAGAACTGGGAAATATTTTTTGATAATATTGCATACAGTAGTATAGTCTGATGAATATTGTGTGATAAAAGACAGAGGTCTGTCTTCTCTCAATTCCTTGTTCCTAGACTGTGTTAGTAGAGTTTGCCTTCCACTCAAAAGCGTTTTGTGAGCAAGTTGATCTAAAAGTTTGGGTGAATAACCTTTACTAGATAACCTATGTTTAATTTCCTTGCTCTCCTTGATAAATTCACTTTCCTTGCTGCAAATTCTTCTGGCTCGCAGGAATTGGCATTTAGCTATTCCTTTGAAAACATGAGATGGATGTCCACTTTTTTTGTGTAAGATTGTATTTCCTGATATAGGTTTTCTAAACAATTTAGAATGAACTCTGTGCTCTATAGAATCACCAACTAGGGTAATGTCTAAGAAATTGACAGTGTTTTTGTGCCACTCATATGTGAATTTCAAACCATGTTGACCATCATTTAGGTACTGTAGGAACATCTTTGCTCTATCCTCTGTGGACGACCAGATAAAAATCAGGTCGTCGATGAAACGACGGTAGAACACTACTTCTGTTTTGAAGGGGTTATCCGCACTGTAAATGAAAGTACGTTCCAGCAACCCCATGAACAAATTTGCATATGAGGGAGCAAATTTTGCCCCCATGGCTGTACCCTGCTTCTGCAGGTAAAAGACCCCTTCAAAACAGAAGTAGTTGTGCTCCAACAAGTACTTTGTGACACGCAGGAGATATGTGATGAGATTGTCTGTTAAGTCTGCACTGAAAGATAAAAAATGTTTAATGGCCTTCAAAGCCATGTGATGCTGTATGCTGGAATATAGAGAAATCACGTCAATCGTGAGCCAACTATTGTGATGGTTCCATTCAATTTCTTCCATCATACCCAACACATGTGGTGTGTCTTGTATATAGCTTGGCAGAGCCAAGACATACGGTTGTAGGACTCCATCAAGCCAATCACACAACGGCTCTAGTAAGGAGCCAATCCCAGACACGATCGGGCAACCCTTAATGTTTATCAAACTCTTATGAACTTTCGGCAGATGATGGAATATGGGAATGATGGGATGGCTGACATAAAGAGAGTCAGCAGTTTGCTGATCCAAAATTCCCAATTCAACTCCATCATCCAAGATCTGCGCAAGTTCATGTTGAAAAATTGTAGTGGGATTATGTTTCAGGATGGAATATGTACACTGATCACTCAGTTGACGTATTGCCTCCCCTACATAATCAACTCGATCCATAACCACCACACTACCCCCCTTGTCAGATTGACGTATCACAATTGAATCATTGTTACGTAATGAAGCAATAGCTTCATTCTCTGACTTGCAGAGGTTGTGTGGTGTGGATGCAGTTGATTTATTAAGTTTGTGTAAATCCTCAACTACTCTCTTGTGGAACACCTCCAAAGACTTCCCCCGATGATGTATGGGGTAAAAACTGGAGGCGGCCCTTCTTCGAGGAAATTTAACACTAGATGTTGTACCACTCACATGTTTAATTGATGTGTATAAACTACATACATCAAGCGTATAAATAATACATTTATCCCCTACAAAATCCATGTTATTCAAAAAGTCACTTGTATCTTTTAGATATGAAGTCATTTTAGTTACTGAAAATTGTAGCTCTTTATCAAGAAAAATGGCAATTTTAGAAAAAACTGAATTCATACCAGCCACTATAGGCCTACCCGATGGTCTAGTGGCATTTTTGTGTATTTTTGGTCATGTATATACAGGGAGTGCAGAATTATTAGGCAAATTAGTATTTTGACCACATCATCCTCTTTATGCATGTTGTCTTACTCCAAGCTGTATAGGCTCAAAAGCCTACTACTAATTAAGCATATTAGGTGATGTGCATCTCTGTAATGAGAAGGGGTGTGGTCTAATGACATCAACACCCTATATCAGGTGTGCATAATTATTAGGCGACTTCCTTTCCTTTGGCAAAATGGGTCAAAAGAATAGTGAAATATCTTGCAGAGGGATGCAGCACTCTTAAAATTGCAAAGCTTCTGAAGCGTGATCATCGAACAATCAAGCGTTTCATTCAAAATAGTCAACAGGGTCGCAAGAAGCGTGTGGAAAAACCAAGGCGCAAAATAACTGCCCATGAACTGAGAAAAGTCAAGCGTGCAGCTGCCAAGATGCCACTTGCCACCAGTTTGGCCATATTTCAGAGCTGCAACATCACTGGAGTGCCCAAAAGCACAAGGTGTGCAATACTCAGAGACATGGCCAAGGTAAGAAAGGCTGAAAGACGACCACCACTGAACAAGACACACAAGCTGAAACGTCAAGACTGGGCCAAGAAATATCTCAAGACTGATTTTTCTAAGGTTTTATGGACTGATGAAATGAGAGTGAGTCTTGATGGGCCAGATGGATGGGCCCGTGGCTGGATTGGTAAAGGGCAGAGAGCTCCAGTCCGACTCAGACGCCAGCAAGGTGGAGGTGGAGTACTGGTTTGGGCTGGTATCATCAAAGATGAGCTTGTGGGGCCTTTTCGGGTTGAGGATGGAGTGAAGCTCAACTCCCAGTCCTACTGCCAGTTTCTGGAAGACACCTTCTTCAAGCAGTGGTACAGGAAGAAGTCTGCATCCTTCAAGAAAAACATGATTTTCATGCAGGACAATGCTCCATCACACGCGTCCAAGTACTCCACAGCGTGGCTGGCAAGAAAGGGTATAAAATAAGGAAATCTAATGACATGGCCTCCTTGTTCCCCTGATCTGAACCCCTTTGAGAACCTGTGGTCCATCATCAAATGTGAGATTTACAAGGAGGGAAAACAGTACATCTCTCTGAACAGTGTCTGGGAGGCTGTGCTTGCTGCTGCACGCAATGTTGATGGTGAACAGATCAAAACACTGACAGAATCCATGGATGGCAGGCTTTTGAGTGTCCTTGCAAAGAAAGGTGGCTATATTGGTCACTGATTTGTTTTTGTTTTGTTTTTGAATGTCAGAAATGTATATTTGTGAATGTTGAGATGTTATATTGGTTTCACTGGTAAAAATAAATAATTGAAATGGGTATATATTTGTTTTTTTGTTAAGTTGCCTAATAATTATGCACAGTAATAGTCACCTGCACACACAGATATCCCCCTAAAATAGCTATAACTAAAAACAAACTAAAAACTACTTCCAAAACTATTCAGCTTTGATATTAATGAGTTTTTTGGGTTCATTGAGAACATGGTTGTTGTTCAATAATAAAATGAATCCTCAAAAATACAACTTGCCTAATAATTCTGCACTCCCTGTATAACAGGCCTAGTTGAATGTTGCACCAAAAGACAATTTCTGAATGTGTTTGTAATAATACCTCTTTTCACAGTCCTAATAGTTATATATTCAATTTCCTTTTTTATTTTGTTAGTTGGATCTGCATCTAGTTTCTTGTATATCTGGGTGTCTTGCAATTGCTTTAAAATTTCTTGTACATAATCTGTTTTGTTCATGATTACAATAGCACCACCTTTATCGGCCTCCTTAATGGTAATATTGGCATTGCTTTCTAGCTTATTTAAAGCCTGTCTATCATGTCTAGAAATGCTACCATGGGTTCCAACTGTGCATTTCTTATTCATATGTAGGGCATTGTTAATGTCTTGCTGGACCAATACTGTATATGTGGATATGCTATGTGAAACAGTGGGGGTGTAAAATTACTGTACTTGTAGCTGTACTTGGTAAAATAGTGCCAAAATAACCTTTAAGCTTAATTTTTCTAAAAAAGTTGTGTAAATCTTTATTTAATTCAAACTCATCAACCTCACGAGAAACTGAAAAAGACAAACATTTATTTAACGGTTAGCACAAAATATGGCTGCCCTGAAAAAAGAGGTTAGCTCCAAAGTACCTCCAAACAATAACTATAAAAACACAAAAACAGGGAGCGCTAATAAAAGCTGCTAATATAATACGATAGAGGATAGGATAAAGCTGGTAATTAAAAATGTACTAATGGCAAAGAATTACTCACAAAATGTGTGTGTTAAATAAAATATATTTAATAAACCCTAATACATGGTAACTAACCTAAAACATATAATAAAATGTGGAATATAAGGTAAAAATAAAAATAAAAAACCACCGGTGCTATAAAGGATTGTGGATTGAAACAAAAATCCGTTATGAGCTCAAAATATGTCCAAAAGAACAAAGTTCACTGATAGATAATGCAGGCAAAAAAAACATAAAGTTCAGTTAAAAGCAAGGTTGGCAGCAAAGTCAGTCAGTGTGGCTGAAACAATGTAACATTCAAGTTGAAGCTTTTACGGGGCTAAAAGGACAATCTGCGTTCAAGTAGAAAAGTCTGTGTCATAGATATTTCGTTTTACAAGGATTGACTCACCCAGAATACGAAGCTATTTTCTGTTATGCTTCTCCGTGTGCAAGAGTAATTGGTAAGATGTACACACGTTTAGACCCTTGGTGGATAGGAGATTACCTTTCAGGTGAACGGTATCGCTCCAGCGTATACTCTGATTCACTTGGTTGTGTGGCGTGTGCGGGGTCACGTGATGGTTTGATCCAATGAGAAACACGGATTACCGGGTGGTCTGTAGATCAGCGTGTCAACAATATCTGCAGATTCTGAGAGCCACAGTTAGCCAAGCTTGATGATAGAAAATAAGAAACAATGTTACATTGCAGTTTGGATTGTTTTCACAAAGTTCCAAAGTAGAAACAACAGAGCGCTCTGTATGTTAATGTTGACTTGATAGTGAACAATCACAAAGTTGCGGATCAACGCGTTTCAGCTGGAGTAGCCTTTTTCAAGATGAATTCAGACTGCTTGCTGCTCCTCTTTTATTGAGAATAATTGTTTAGGACTCCTCCTTGTTGAGTGCTCATTTTTTTCTTAAAGGGATATCTCCTTTCTATGGTTGGAGTTATCCTTATCTCTCCATTTCTAGCAAAGTCTCATTGTTAAAAGTGAAGCATAAATGATATGTAGAATATATAAAAGTATGAAAGTGAAAAATGAAAAGAAACAAATGCTCTTATCATGAAATATAAATGTATGAATAAATATAAAATTCTAGTGAAAGTTCATATATAAGGAAAACATGTGTTTATCTTACAGTGCTCTATAATGTGAACAGAATTATATCTATTAAATTTATTAAATTTATTAATTTATTTTATTCATTTATAATACCAATCAGGTTCTGTTTACATTATAGAGCACTCTAAGATAAACACATGTTTTCCTTATATATGAACTTTCACTAGAATTTTATATTTATTCATACATTTATATTTCATGATAAGAGCATTTGTTTCTTTTCATTTTTCACTTTCATACTTTTATATATTCTACATATCATTTATGCTTCACTTTTAACAATGAGACTTTGCTAGAAATGGAGAGATAAGGATAACTCCAACCATAGAAAGGAGATATCCCTTTAAGAAAAAAATGAGCACTCAACAAGGAGGAGTCCTAAACAATTATTCTCAATAAAAGAGGAGCAGCAAGCAGTCTGAATTCATCTTGAAAAAGGCTACTCCAGCTGAAACGCGTTGATCCGCAACTTTGTGATTGTTCACTATCAAGTCAACATTAACATACAGAGCGCTCTGTTGTTTCTACTTTGGAACTTTGTGAAAACAATCCAAACTGCAATGTAACATTGTTTCTTATTTTCTATCATCAAGCTTGGCTAACTGTGGCTCTCAGAATCTGCAGATATTGTCGACACGCTGATCTACAGACCACCCGGTAATCCGTGTTTCCCATTGGATCAAACCATCACGTGACCTCGCACACGCCGCACAACCAAGTGAATCAGAGTATACGCTGGAGCGATACCGTTCACCTGAAAGGTAATCTCCTATCCACCAAGGGTCTAAACGTGTGTACATCTTACCAATTACTCTTGCACACGGAGAAGCATAACAGAAAATAGCTTCGTATTCTGGGTGAGTCAATCCTTGTAAAACGAAATATCTATGACACAGACTTTTCTACTTGAACGCAGATTGTCCTTTTAGCCCCGTAAAAGCTTCAACTTGAATGTTACATTGTTTCAGCCACACTGACTGACTTTGCTGCCAACCTTGCTTTTAACTGAACTTTATGTTTTTTTGCCTGCATTATCTATCAGTGAACTTTGTTCTTTTGGACATATTTTGAGCTCATAACGGATTTTTGTTTCAATCCACAATCCTTTATACCACCGGTGGTTTTTTATTTTTATTTTTACCTTATATTCCACATTTTATTATATGTTTTAGGTTAGTTACCATGTATTAGGGTTTATTAAATATATTTTATTTAACACACACATTTTGTGAGAAATTCTTTGCCATTAGTACATTTTTAATTACCAGCTTTATCCTATCCTCTATCGTATTATATTAGCAGCTTTTATTAGCGCTCCCTGTTTTTGTGTTTTTATATTTATTCAACAGTGCAGTGCTAATTCATTCACACTTAATTCATGATCTGAAATATTGTGTACCAAATTTTCAACACTCAAAGAAGTCTCCTTCTCTTTACATATATTAGTATTTACATTGCTAGTGCTATGTGATACCACAATTTGATTTGATGAAGAAAAAGACATAACAGTGTCCACAACTGGGCAAGGCTGCCCTATTACCATTAAAGTCTGATCCGGTGCGGGAATTATAATTGGCAAAATAGCATAACAGCAGTCTCTCACAACCCCCTGTATACCATCTAAGGGTACCTTTAATAGTGGTGTCCTCTCTGATGAACTCCGTGCTCTGCGGCCTCTCGTTCTGGTCATATATACAGGCCGACCTCATCCTATGTTTTTTTAACAGAGGACTCTGATGTAGAACACACAGCGCAGGGAGAAAACATAGGAAGAGGTCGGCCTGTAAATATGATCAGGAAGAGAGGCCGCAGAGCACGGGGTTATCAGAGAGGACATCACTTTTAAAGGTACCCTTAGATAGTATACAGGGGGTTGTGGGAGACTGCTGTAATGAAATGTTTATTGATAACACATGTAGTACCACCCTAAAGAGCTCCCACAACAAGGACACTATTTTGCCAATTGTTGTTACCGGATCGGACTTTAATGGTAATGGGGCAGCCTTGCCCAGTTGTGGATACTGTTATGTCTTTTTCTGCATCAAATCAAATTGTGGTATCACAGAGCACTGGCAATGTAAATACTAATATATGCAAAGAGAAGGAGACTTCTTTGAGTGTTGAAAATTTGGTACATAATATTTCAGATCATGAATTAAGTGTGAATGAATTAGCACAGTTGAATAAAGGTTTGTCTTTTTCAGTTTCTAGTGAGGTTGATGAGTTTGAATTAAATAAAGATTTACACAACTTTTTTAGAAAAATTAAGCTTAAAGCTTATTTTGGCACTATTTTACCATGTACAGCTACACAAGATACTATTGATCATGGTTTTAATAACCCTAACAAATATGGCATTAAAAATAAGATTAATTCTATACCCCCCACTGTTTCACATAGCATATCCACATATACAGCATTGGTCCAACAAGACATTAACAATGCCCTACGGATGAATAAGAAATACACAGTTGGAACCCATGGTAATTTTTCTAGACATAATAGACAGTCTTTAAATAAGCTGGAAAGCAATACCAATATTACCATTAAGGAGGGCGATAAAGGCTGTGCTATTGTTATGATGAACAAAACAGATTATGTACAAGAAATTTTAAAGCAATTGCAAGACACCCAGATATACCAGAAACTAGATGCAGATCCAACTAACAAAATAAAAAAGGAAATTGAATATATAACTATGAGGGCTGTGAAAAGAGGTATTATCACAAACACATTCAGAAATTGCCTTTTGGTGCAACATCCAACTAGGCCTGTTATATATACATTACCAAAAATACACAAAAATGCCATTAGACCACCGGGTAGACCTATAGTGGCTGGTATGAATTCAGTTTTTTCTAAAATTGCCATTTTTCTTGATAAGGTGCTACAACCTTCAGTAACTAAAATGACTTCATATCTAAAAGATACAAGTGACTTTTTGGAAAAACTGAATAACATGGATTTTGTATTTACACCCTTGATGTATGTAGTTTATACACCTCAATTAAACATGTGAGTGG
This sequence comes from Bombina bombina, assembly GCF_027579735.1. NCBI lineage: Eukaryota > Metazoa > Chordata > Amphibia > Anura > Bombinatoridae > Bombina > Bombina bombina. The sequence goes on from NC_069503.1 coordinate 566,030,884, forward strand.
TACAACAACTTTACAGACATTATTAAGAACTGAAGGTCTTTATGACGAGGATCAAATCAAGTTCCTTATGGAACTTCTTGACATTATTCTGTATCAGAATTATTTTCTTTTTAACCCCTTAAGGACAAGACCATTATTCAATGTCTTACCCTTAAGGACCAGGGCTATTTTTAAATTTCTTCGGTGTTTGTATTTAGCTGTAATTTTCCTCTTACTCATTAAATCTACCCACACATATTATATACTGTTTTTCTTGCCATTAAATGGACTTTTTAAAAATACCATTATTTTTATAATATCTTATCATTTACTATTTTATAATATCTTATAATTTAAAATTATAAAATATGGAAAAAATGGAAAAAAAACACACTTTTTCTAACTTTGACCCTAAAATCTGTTACAAATCTACAACCACCAAAAAACAACCATGCTAAATATTTTTTAATTTTTTAAATACCCAATGTTTACATATTCTTTGCTTTTTTGCAAGTTATAGGGCAATTAGTACAAGTAGCACTTTGCTATTTCTAAACCATTTCTTTTGAAAATTAGCGATAATTAGTTGTGACACTGATATCTGTCAGGAATCCCTGAATATCCCTTCACATGTATATATATTTTTTTAGTAGACAACCCAAAGTATTGATCTAGGCCTATTTTGGTATATTTTATGCCACCATTTCACCGCCAAATGCGATCAAATAAAAAGAAATTGCTAACTTTTTCACAAATTTGTTCACAAACTTTAGGTTTCTCACTGAAATTATTTACAAACAGCTTGTGTAATTATGGCACAAATGGTTGTAAATGCTTCTCTGGGATCCCCTTTCTTCAGAAATAGCAGACATATATGACTTTGGCGTTGATTTTTGGTAATTAGAAGGCCGCTTAATGATACTGCGCACCACACTTGCATTATGCCCAGCCGTAAAGGGGTTAATTAGGTAGCTTATAGGGAACATGTAGGGTTAATTTTAATTTTCGTTTAGTGTAGTAGGCAACCCAAAGTATTTATATAGGCCCATTTTGGTATATTTCATGCCACCATTTTACCGCCAAATGCGATCAAATAAAAAAAACATTAACTTTTTCACTAACTTTAGATTTCTCACAGAAATTATTTACAATTAGCTTGTGCAATTATGGCATACATGGTTGTAAATGCTTTTCTGGGATCCCCTTTGTTCAGAAATAGCAGACATATATGGCTTTGGTGTTGCTTTTTGATAATTAGAAAGCAGCTAAATGTCGCTGCGCACCACACTTGTATTATGCCCAGCAGTGAAGGGGTTAATTAGGTAGCTTGTAGGGAGCTCGTAGAGTTAATTTTAGCTTTAGCGTAGAGATTAGTCTCCCACCTGACACATCCCACCCCATGATCCCTCCCTGACCCCTCACAAACAGCTCTATTGCCTCCCCCATCCCACAATTGTCACCACCATCTTAAGTACTGGCAGAAAGTCCCAGTACCAGTACTAAAATAAAACCCCCCTTTTTTTTAAGCATTTTTCTAAAATAAATAAATAGCTTCTGCAGTGTAGAATCCCCCCTAGCCCCCAACCTCCACGATCCCCCCCAAACAGCTCTCTTAAGCTCCCCCGATTCCTATTTGTGGCCATCTTAGGTACTGGCAGCTGTCTGCCAGTACCCAGTTTCTAAACAAAATTTGCGCATTAATCTTATTTTATTTATTATAATGCCATTTTTCCGTAGTGTAGCTGCCCCCCTTAATATCCTACCCCCTCCCAGATCCCATTTCCAACAACATTTCCCCTCTCCCTCCCTCTTTCCCACTGATCGGACGGTTGTGTGTGCGTGCACGCTCTCGCCCCCCTTGCGAGTTCCTGCCCACCTCCCCGGAAAAGTGCCCGGTGCCATCAACGGAATTAGTCCAGCGATGGGCTGCCCACCCGCCTCCCTGCAGCTGCTCTCACCCATCAACGATCAGCCCCATTGCTGGCTGATGCAGAGAGGGCCACAGAGTGGCCCTCTCTGCATTGGTGTGCCAAAAAAGGAATTGCAGTTATGCCTCAATATTGAGGCATCACGGCAATACCTTGAAAGCAGCTGGAAGCAATCAGGATCGCTTCCAGACACTTTAAACCCCTAACAACGTACAGGGTACGTCATTGGTCTTTAACGACCAGTTTGTGTATGACGTACCCTGTACGATGTGTGTCATTAAGGGGTTAAGGATACTTTCTATCAGCAAAGACAGGGCACTGCTATGGGCTCCAATGTCGCCCCTACGTATGCCAATATATTTATGGGCAGCTGTGAGGAGCACTTTGTGTATCCTCACAAGCTGTTCATACGCTATGGCGCCTCCTGGTGGAGGTACATAGACAATATTTTTGGCGTATGGAGGGGTTACATTGAGAGCCTATTATCATTTGTAGATTATTTGAACGGTCTTGGGACTAAAATTAATATTGATGGCCAGTGAAGTTTCTGTTAACTTTTTAGATACGGTAGTTTACAAAGAAAGAGGTTTTCTTAAAACTGACCTCTATACTAAAACAACATATAGGAATAGCCTACTCAGGTATGACAGCCATCATTCTCCAAATGTCTAAAGCTTTACCAAAAGCTCAGTTTTTATGGGTTAAGATAGTTAGAGACCCTAAATTATGCCATGATAGACTGGAAGAGATGGGTAATAAATTCAAGAGAAGGGGTCATCCTAACTATCTAATAGATAAACAGAAAAAAAGAGGTTATGCTCCAAAAGGCAACTGAGCAGAGAAGGGACAATAAGGAAGATAGGTTGATTTTTATAAGTAAGTATAACCATATGAGCAATAAAATTAACAGTATACTCAGAAGACACTGGTACATTCTAAAGGATCTAAATCCGTTGGTGAGAACATTTGACAATCCCCCTATGCAATAAAAACATAAAAGACTATTTGATCCGAGCAGATATAGGTATTGATAAAATAAATATTCAGAAAACTATAGGTCCAGGACAGACAGGTTGTTATCCATGCCTAAGTTGCAGTAATTGCAATTCTATGATAAAAGGTGAATTTTTTTACCATCCCACACAAGGCACAAAATATAGGATCAAACAATACTTGACATGTAGATCCAAATTTATAATATATCTTATTAAATGTCCGTGTGGTTTTTATTACATTGGTGAGTTCTTTTGGGAAGCTAGAGAGCGGATTACACAACACAAATCGAATATAAGATGTAAAAATAAGGATGCCCCTGTCTCGTCACATTTTATAGAAGCTGGCCATAACATCAGCCAATTACGCTTCCAGATTATAGAGAGAGTAAATATCCCCAGGAGGGGTGGTGATAGAGAATTTCTCCTTAAGGTCAGGGAAATGTTTTGGATCAATAAGTTACAAACTCTTCTGATAAACAAATACTCTATCTGTATGTAACATATGTTTATTATGATGTCTGTACTGATTTATAATTGATATGGAGGTACCTATGATATTAGCATGAACCACATGTATTAACATATTTTTGCATATATATTTGTGTGTTATTCACATTTTTTGTACTTGCATGGCTGCATACATGTTCTTGCTATTCTCTAATAATTTTGTTACTAGGACTGTTCCTGGAATCTGCTTTATTATTTTAATTATTTTTGATTATTGCAAATGTAGCTTCTCATTTTTTAGTTATATGCATAGGGATTATATGTATATGTTTTAATTGTGCATTTTTGTAACTTTATCACTACACACTCTACACAGTGCTTGTTTAAGATGTGTAATATCTTTAAATGTCATTAAAATTGTCAGCACTAGATGGCGCTGTTTTACAATCAATGTGTAGTTGATGTGCACTGCCGTAATTGATTCACACCTGTGTACTTGTTATAAAGGTAGTCTCTCTGTATATACAGGTAGACATGACTAAGGACCTAATGTAGGTCTGAAACTTTGTTGTTTTTTGTGGCCCATGGCAAAATAAAGGTATTTTATCTCAAATTGCCAAGGCTGGAGCACCCTTTCTTTTGGAATTTCATTGATGTGGATGAAGTGGTTGCCTCCTGGCTCCTGTGCATAATTGTTTGGGTGCTGTTCCCTACCCTTTGTTTGCATAATTACTCCTCAGGTAGCTTTCTTTCCAAACTAAAGATAAAAGAGAAAGAATGAGGTTTAGTAAGCGTGGTCAGAGCCGAGATATAAAACCTGATACAGTAGTAAAGAAACCTAAAGCAGTATAATATATATATTAAATATATACTGTATGTAGGAGAAAGTAATTGTAAAAACATGTTTTTTTGTTGTTGTTTTTTTAATCATGGAACAGGGCTTGGTATACCACTAGTAACTCTTTACTGTATTCTGCAAGATAACAGAATAATGGTGACAACTTTTAAACTCATCACATAAAAAAATTCTCATTGGCAAAAATTGTGAATTCTTTGATTTTGCATTCTGATGATATCCTTAAACAGAAATTGAGTGAAAGAAGAACTCTAAGGGATAAACATGTAAATTATGAATCCATTAGATCCCCAGAAGGACATATGTGGTTCTGCACCATGTGATAGATGTGTTTCCTGTTCAAATGTGGGTAGAATGAGCTAGGATTTTATTGATGCTGCTGTTCCTTCCTGGCAAACTAATTCTCTTTCTGTTTTGCATATGTAAATATGACCCTGGGGATAGTCTTCCTACGGGTGATGGGGGAAACCAGACATGGACTCTTTGCCCAATGTGCTTAGAGGGATATGGCTGCATCTCACTGATGAGGCCCAAAGAAGGCCGAAACGATCGTCTGGGGTTTTCATGTTCCTTGTTCAGAGGAGAATTGCCTGGTATTTTGGGGCTGGCCTGACCTTGTCGGCGGTATCAGACTGATAAACTACAAGAAAGTTTTCCTTTGTGAAAAGCACAATTGGGCAGAATAAGCTACTCCCAGGTGGCAACCGGGCCATAGAACAAGCTATTGAGCTGCTGTTCGTTCCTGGCAGACTGCTTCTCTTTCTGTTTTGTTTCTGCTGTAAATACCTCTACCAATCTAACCAAGCATTTTACTAGCCTCACTTGCTGTATATAGTGTATACCAAATTTAAAATGATCTGAAATAATAATTCCCCAGTCATGTTCCTTCTTTTTTAAGAGTCAGTAAAGTTTTATTGGACCTGTTTTTAACTTTGGATTTTACTTTCCTAAATGCATAATTTTGCACTTTTTGGTGTTAAACTTTGGATCCCAGTCATTTGTCCAGTCGCCATTTTATATCACTTCTCATTTGGTCTATCCTCTGGAACATCAACTCTATTACAAAATGTTGTATCATCCTTCCCCTGTAGCCTTTTGCTGATAATACTGATAAATATGTTAAACAAAACAGGCCCCAGAACTGACCCTTGAGGAAAACCGCTAGTAACTGTCCCTTCTGCTAAATTTACTCTGTCATCTTTCCTTAAACCAGTATTCCACTCACTTCACAGATTTTTAACAAAGACCAAGAAAATACATAATGACAATTTCTCATGCTCAAGAAATTAAGATATAAAAAATATGTTTGCGGGGGCGTGTCTGGGCCAGGTCTGAAGATGGCCGCTTATTTGGGAGCTCTGCGAAATCAATTCTTATTTTGCCTGTAATTTCGATGTTGTGCAGCCATCCAGCCTGATATTCTGGTTTGTGTAGCAGCGATTTATGAACAGATTTCGTGTATATTTCTTTTTTGGCGCTCTTGAGAGTTTCCAGACCAGACAGCTGAGACCCTTCAACGGCTCCCCGTGAGAGAGATCTCGGCACCCCCCCCCCCAGGGACACCAGGTTAACAACAGCATGGAGGGGAACCTATTGCAGCAGGTACAAGCCCTATTGGAAGACTACGAGAAGCGCATATGTGACCGGTTTGACCGGCTTATGGTAATAGCCGATACGCAGTACAACGTAACAGAGTCTGATGGGCTCATTATGGCGGGGGAGATTGGGCCTAGCTTCAGCTCACATAACAGCCCCGCGCAACTGCAGAGAAGTCGCATCACCACGGGGATTACTCTCTCACGGACCTTAGTGCCTAAGCTATTGGAGCCAACTGCGGTGTCGCAACAAGGGAACACATGCATTGAGGATGAACTCCTCATCACATCTAACTTCCAAGTTGGAGCCCGAACTGCCGTGAGGGCCCTTACTAATGCCATATTGCATGTTGGTCCATCTTGCACGGAGCCGCTACAAATTATCACTGAACCGATCCCTTTGCAGGTCTGTAACACTTCTATACCTAGCGAGGCTGTATCGGGGGGAATAACTGACTCTCTCCAGTGCCACTTTATCCCAGCTTGGATACCGGAGAAAATTTACCCGATGTACCTGAAGTACTGTTCCTGCGGCAAGCTAGTCTGTAAAATCAGACGGGCAGGAGTGGGCTAGTCTGAGGTTTGTGCTTAGGGTGTCAGAGCATATTGTGGCTCAATTTTGACTGTTTCAGCTGCACATATATACTGACTCTCACAAAAGGAACTAACTTTACCTTTAATATGACCTGCTTTCTGCCTGACACCCTGTGCTTTCCAACGTTATACACAGGACAGACTTCGCGGCCATTATGATTGTGTGTGTTCCCTCTAATTAAAGTTGTGCTTAGAGTCCATACATATACAGCGCTGTGGTACATGTGTCCCTTAGATAAATAATATATGTTTAACCAGCCCATGTTTCTTGAGGTCCCTGCAATTGAAAACATAGATCGTATATACCCTTTGCATATTCATGTATTTGTAATATATGTTTTGTTAGCATTAGTTAGTTATTGGGACACCTCATTACTGTATAGGTCTAGGATCGCGTGGCATTATATAAATCTGATGTGCAACTCTGGTGTGACCATGGCATGGATCTTACCAAGCTACCGTAGGAGACCCTGAATCTTTTGACTGCGCACGGTACTGGCTGTTACCACTATAATGTTGGAAAGGGCAAAAGATGTTTATGTAATACATTTAAGGTAGACATTTAGATCAACTTGCTGAAGAAGATTGCAATATATCAGCTCTATTTCATCCACTCAAATTTCTCCTACAGATTGCGAACACCTGCAGTTTCTGCCCCAGTCTAGTAGTGTCCCAGTAAATTATTCTCTACATCTCCCCTTCATTCTTTCTCTTTCTGCCCTGTCCAAAGAGTATTAGCTGCTCTTTGGGCCCTAAAATCAATAATATTGTTGTGTTCACATGCACAGTCTCCTTTACATCTAGCCTGTTTGTTGATGCACTCCTAGATTGGTTCATCTTTAGCCTGAAGATAGTTAAAAATATGTTTGTTATTGCTTTTTCTAAAGTGAATTAGATTGATATCTATACTGCTTATATGTCATCATCCTATATTGCATAATGTTCAATTGATGCCCTTACAGGTTTAGTATGAGTCTACAGTTTATTTTATGTTTTCTCTCTAACTCTATATATGAACCTACTGTATCAATGATGTGTCCTCATTTATATTCTAGTTTTCAAATCCCTTAGCTGGATCTTTGTAACATGGACACTATGCAGATAAAGTAATTAAATGAGGCATAATGATGAGGGGTACTGTCCGAATTCAATAAGACAACACGGTGTATTCTGTTAACTAAGGTATAGAACTATATAATTAATGTCCCCTGCATTTTTGTATCTTGATATTGCCCTTCTATGTGTTAATGTTTGTAACTGTTTTGATTGCCTCAATAAAAACACTTTAAAAAAAAAAATATATATATATGTTTGCACGATATTGTTGTGGACAGTTTATTTCCAAAGTTCAGAGTAGAAGATTTATAAAGATAATGAAATATATCCTGTTAGAGTACAGTTCTTATGCAGAGGTTTGCTCATTTCAGTGATGAAAGATACAAAAAAAGCACTGACTACAAGTGACTTCACAAGTGCACTGAACAAGCAGAAAAGCTTGACTAAAGCTAGATTCCTGCCACTAAAATAGGAATCTTAGGGAAACTATAAACTTGCTTTACAATTTTTTTTTTTTTTTTTTTAATGTGTCACTTTTTTAAACCACGGGTCTGAAAGATCCCTAAGCTATTTTTGTCCATGTTACCTATTCCTTGTTAACCAATATTTTCAATCATTTTAGTGACATTTTTTTGGTATTTACTATATTTTTAAAATTATTAAAAAAATACACTTCCTAAAACTGGATAATCTAGAGAGAGATATATTGAATTTGAATGATATTATATAATAAATATATTGAATATACTGAATTTGTAATTACATGCACGTGTCTTTTTCCTATTTTGTACCATTTTCCTGTAATTTTACAAATATTACAGATATTTGAATGTGCATACTGTAGACTTTACACTCCCAAGCCTGCCACATATATTTCCCTAAATGACCTCAGCAGAGATAATTAGATGAGGAAATTGGAAACAGTAGGACTTTAGCCAACAAAATGACAGTTCTAAACCTGATATACTCCAGTAACAAGCCCAGATTGACTTTACAAAAAAAGACAAGTGGTGTGGGGGGTCGGAGGTTTAGGGGTTAATAGGTTTATTTAGTGGCGGCGATGTGGGGGGCTGGAGGTTTAGGCGTTAATAGGTTTATTTAGTGGCGGCTATGTGGCGGGCTGGATGTTTAGGGGCTAATAGGTTTATTTAGTGGAGGCAATGTGGGGGGCGGGAGGTTTAAGGGTTAAAAGGGCTAATTTAGTGGACATCCAAGATGAGATATGAGAGAGACAGTTAGTGACATGGGTTAGCAAGGAAGGAGATAGGTCTGGTGCAGAAAGGTAGATTTGGGTGTCGTTGACATACAAATGATATTGGAACCCATGGGACTTTATTAAGGAATCTAATGATGATGTGTAGATTGAGAAGAGAAGCGGGCCAAGGATAGATCCTTGTGGTAGCCCAACAGAAAGAGGTAACGGGGCAGAGGATGCCCCACAGAACACAATAGTGACATATACCTATATAACACAAAATCTGGATCCCTAAATGGACATGAGACATCTCCTCTATTCATATATTTCAAGCCAAGCATGCAGGCTTGTCATTACATGCACTTCTACGGCATATATGTAATGACTCCATGTCCATATATAGATCACTAAAAGAAAATGGCAGCATAAAACATCACATACACTTTTTGTCATTTTTGCACTTGTGGAAATTGTTATCATGTAGAGATAGATACTGTATATCACATAACAGAGCACTACGCATACACTATATTGACTCATGGTTCTCGGTGTATAACTGTGTAGAAAGATATACAAAAAGTCTCTTTGGTAGATCCTTTTATAATTCATGTACTTATCTATAGACCTATGTGTATACATGGGTGACTACTTTATGAATCCGATGTGGCCCCCTCAGCATACCTCAGTGGAATACCATGCCAATGTGTTTACTGGATAGGGACTATACATAGGTGATGATGATCATCAATAGATAATGTCCAACACCCTAGCAACCCTGCCTGCCACTCCGATATTAAAGGCATCCTGGTCTGTTACACAGCACTCCATTTCAAATGAGGAGTTTGAGGTCTCATACAGAATGAAGTCCCGTTGGGTATATTCTTCTGAGTCTATATATCCATTGTGCTTCACGGATCAGTATTAATTTGTCTCTGTCGCCTCCAATTTAGGAACATGACCATTGAGTGCATTTTATTTTGCTAAATATATATGTACATATACATATATATATATATATATATATATATATATATATATATATATATATATATATACACACACACTGTATATGCTCATTAGCTATGCTTTGGAAGAAGGGGTGCTATTCACTGGCTCTGGGTCCCCGTGGGTTCTAGTTATATCTCTCTTAAATACTATTTATAAGCAAGTCTTCTTTTGTGATAAAGAAGTATGGAGCAAATGGTAATGTGGCCGCACATAAAAATAAAATAAATAAATAAAATAAGAAATAAAATAAATAAGAAATAATTTTAGGTAATATAAAAATATATATATTTAAAAAAATCACTTTTAGCTTCACAATGCATATGTCTCATGATTATGACAACCATTTCTATATAAAATACAATACATTGTTCAATACAAATCACTGAAAAATGGAAACTAAATTAAACAGAAACTGCAAATGATCATCTGAAATTTAAATATTTAGGTATTTCTATTAGTACATGATTTGGAAAAATTAGACTTCCTGCAAATAAGAAAATTGCATGAAAAAGCCGACCTGACTAATCAATTAATCAAGAAACAGAAAGGCCACAAAATAATTGGCACATTTGTACAGTAAGACAGGCCTAAAGCATATGTTAATTAAAATCATTCCATCTAAGCTGAACATTGTGATTTTTTTTCATGGCTTCTTAGCAACTACTAGACAGCCTTAAATCTTGCAATCATGAAGTGACAAAACTAAAATCTAGGGACATTACAGTCATTTTATACTGTGTATAAATAGTATATACTGTATATATCAGCAGTAAACACTGCATTACACACTATCTACCTCCATAAAAAATAAAAAATGTAAAAGCTATACAATTTTAAATAATTCTAGATTTTCATTGTTTTGTTGCCCAAGAGCACGCCTTTCAATAACCCTCTTAAATATGGTCGACTTTATCTCCTTTTATGCAGCCTATTTAGACATATATATGTTTATATGTGTGTATGTATCTATTCATGTGTGTATTTATGTATTTACAGACCTAAATGCACAATAAACACATACATACATATGTACACGTATATAGACATATATATAAATGCATTGGAGCCCTTTGCAGTCAAGCAGATGAAAACATGAAAAAAACATATTTATACAATATTCATATTTTATAAAGTGTTTATGTATTTTCTGTAAATATTATACATTCCAATGTTCTGCACATAGCAGAATATGTGCTATGTATTTTTAAATAGACAGTCCTATATAAATATATACATACACTTACTGGACACTTTATTAGGTACACCTGTTCAATTGCTTGGTAACACAAAATGCTAATCAGCCAATCACATGGCAGCAACTCAATGGATTTAGGCATCTAGATGGGATAAAGTTGACTTTCTGAAGTTCAAACCAAGCATCAGAATGGGGAAGAAAGGGAATTTAAGTGACTTTTAATGTGACATGGTTGTTGGTGTCAGACGGGCATGAGTATTTAAGCAACTGCTGATCTACTGGGATTTTCACGCACAACCATCTCTAGGGTTTACAGAGAATGGGCAGAAGAAGTAAAAAAAATATCCAGTGAGCGACTGTTGTGTAGACGACAATGCCTTGTTGATGTCAGAGGTCACAGGAAAATGGGCAGACTGGTTCGAGATGATAGAAAGGCAACAGTAACTTAAATAACCACTCTTTACTACAAAGGTATGCAGAATACCATCTCTGAATGCACAACACATCGAACCTTGAAGCAGATGGGCTACAGCAGCAGAAGACCACACCAGGTGCCACTCCTGTCAGCTAAGAACAGGAAACTGAGGCTACAATTCACACAGGCTTAATAAAATTGGACAATAGAAGATTGGAAAAACGTTGCCTGGTCTGATAAGTCTTGATTTCAGCTGCAACATTGAGATGGTAGGGTCGGTATTTGGTATAAACAACATGAAAGTATGGATTCATCCTGCCTTGTATCAACGGTTCAGGCTGGTGGTGGTGGTGTAATGGTGTGGGGGATATTTTCTTGGCACACTTTGGGCCCCTTAGTACCAATTGAGCATTGTTTAAATGCCACGGCCTACCTGAGTATTGTTGCTGAGCATGTCCATCCCTTTATGACTACAGTGTACCCATCTTCTGATTGCTACTTCCAGCAGGATAATGCACTATGTCACAAAGCTCAAATCTTCTCAAACTGGTTTCTTGAACATGACAATCAGTTCGCTGTACTCCAATGGCCTGCACAGTCACCAGATCTTAATCCAATAGAGCACCTTTGGGATGTGGTGAAACAGAAGAATCGCATCATGGATGTGCAGCCGACAAATCTGCAGCAACTGCGTGATGCTATCATGTCAATATAGACCAAAATCTCTGAGGAATGTTTCCAAACACCTTGTTGAATCTATTCCACGAAGAATTAAGGCAGTTCTGAAGGCAAAAGGGGGTCCAATCCGGTACAAGCAAGGTGTACCTAATAAAGTGGCAACATTGTGTTGTGCATTCAGAGATGGTACTCTGCACACTTTGGTTGTAATGAGTGTTTATTTGAGTTACTGTTGCCTTTATATCATCTCAAACCAGTCTGCCCATTCTCCTCTGACCTCTGACATCAACAAGGCATTGTCGTCCACACAACTGCCGATCACTGGATATTTTCTCTTTTTCTGACCATTCTCTGTAAACCCTAGAGATGGTTGTGCGTAAAAATCCCAGTAGATTAGCAGTTTTTGAAATACTCAGACTAGCTGTCTGACAACAACAACCATGCCACGTTCAAAGTCACTTAAATCCCCTTTCTTCCCCATTCTGATGATCGGTTTGAACTTCAGCAAGTCATCTTCACCATGTCTAAATGCCTAAATGCATTGAGCTTCTGCCATGTGATTGGCTGATTAGCAATTTGTGTTACAAAGCAATTGAACAGGTGTACCTAATAAAGTGTCTGGTGAGTGTATGCCTATATATGTATACATATGTATTTATATGTGTATACATGTGTGTCTGCATACAAAGAGAGAAGCGCTCTACCAGGAACGAACAACAGCTCAGTGGCTTGTTCTATGGCGGTTTACCACCCGGAAGCAGCCTCTTTTAGACCTGTGTGCTTTTCACCGAAGAAAACTTTCCTGAAGTATATCAGTCTGACCCTGCCAAGTAAGGTCAGTCCAGCCCCGAAATACCAGGCAATTCTCCTCTGAACAAGGAACATGACAACCCCAGATGATCGTTTCGGCCTCCTATGGGCCTCGTCAGTGAGGTGCAGCCACATTCCTCTAAGCACACTGGGCAAGGAGTCCACGTCTGGTTTCCCCCATCACCCATAGGGAGACTTCCCCAGGGTCATAATAATTTGCATACAAAGAGAGAAGCGCTCTACCAGGAACGAACAACAGCTCAGTGGCTTGTTCTATGGCGGTTTACCACCCGGAAGCAGCCTCTTTTAGACCAGTGTGCTTTTCACCGAAGAAAACTTTCCTGAAGTATATCAGTCTGACCCTGCCAAGTAAGGTCAGTCCAGCCCCGAAATACCAGGCAATTCTCCTCTGAACAAGGAACATGACAACCCCAGACGATCGTTTCGGCCTCCTATGGGCCTCGTCAGTGAGGTGCAGCCACATTCCTCTAAGCACACTGGGCAAGGAGTCCACGTCTGGTTTCCCCCATCACCCATAGGGAGACTTCCCCAGGGTCATAATAATTTGCATACAAAGAGAGAAGCGCTCTACCAGGAACGAACAACAGCTCAGTGGCTTGTTCTATGGCGGTTTACCACCCGGAAGCAGCCTCTTTTAGACCAGTGTGCTTTTCACCGAAGAAAACTTTCCTGAAGTATATCAGTCTGACCCTGCCAAGTAAGGTCAGTCCAGCCCCGAAATACCAGGCAATTCTCCTCTGAACAAGGAACATGACAACCCCAGACGATCGTTTCGGCCTCCTATGGGCCTCGTCAGTGAGGTGCAGCCACATTCCTCTAAGCACACTGGGCAAGGAGTCCACGTCTGGTTTCCCCCATCACCCATAGGGAGACTTCCCCAGGGTCATAATAATTTGCATACAAAGAGAGAAGCACTCTACCAGGAACGAACAACAGCTCAGTGGCTTGTTCTATGGCGGTTTACCACCCGGAAGCAGCCTCTTTTAGACCAGTGTGCTTTTCACCGAAGAAAACTTTCCTGAAGTATATCAGTCTGACCCTGCCAAGTAAGGTCAGTCCAGCCCCGAAATACCAGGCAATTCTCCTCTGAACAAGGAACATGACAACCCCAGACGATCGTTTCGGCCTCCTATGGGCCTCGTCAGTGAGGTGCAGCCACATTCCTCTAAGCACACTGGGCAAGGAGTCCACGTCTGGTTTCCCCCATCACCCATAGGGAGACTTCCCCAGGGTCATAATAATTTGCATACAAAGAGAGAAGCGCTCTACCAGGAACGAACAACAGCTCAGTGGCTTGTTCTATGGCGGTTTACCACCCGGAAGCAGCCTCTTTTAGACCAGTGTGCTTTTCACCGAAGAAAACTTTCCTGAAGTATATCAGTCTGACCCTGCCAAGTAAGGTCAGTCCAGCCCCGAAATACCAGGCAATTCTCCTCTGAACAAGGAACATGACAACCCCAGACGATCGTTTCGGCCTCCTATGGGCCTCGTCAGTGAGGTGCAGCCACATTCCTCTAAGCACACTGGGCAAGGAGTCCACGTCTGGTTTCCCCCATCACCCATAGGGAGACTTCCCCAGGGTCATAATAATTTGCATACAAAGAGAGAAGCGCTCTACCAGGAACGAACAACAGCTCAGTGGCTTGTTCTATGGCGGTTTACCACCCGGAAGCAGCCTCTTTTAGACCAGTGTGCTTTTCACCGAAGAAAACTTTCCTGAAGTATATCAGTCTGACCCTGCCAAGTAAGGTCAGTCCAGCCCCGAAATACCAGGCAATTCTCCTCTGAACAAGGAACATGACAACCCCAGACGATCGTTTCGGCCTCCTATGGGCCTCGTCAGTGAGGTGCAGCCACATTCCTCTAAGCACACTGGGCAAGGAGTCCACGTCTGGTTTCCCCCATCACCCATAGGGAGACTTCCCCAGGGTCATAATAATTTGCATACAAAGAGAGAAGCGCTCTACCAGGAACGAACAACAGCTCAGTGGCTTGTTCTATGGCGGTTTACCACCCGGAAGCAGCCTCTTTTAGACCAGTGTGCTTTTCACCGAAGAAAACTTTCCTGACGTATATCAGTCTGACCCTGCCAAGTAAGGTCAGTCCAGCCCCGAAATACCAGGCAATTCTCCTCTGAACAAGGAACATGACAACCCCAGATGATCGTTTCGGCCTCCTATGGGCCTCGTCAGTGAGGTGCAGCCACATTCCTCTAAGCACACTGGGCAAGGAGTCCACGTCTGGTTTCCCCCATCACCCATAGGGAGACTTCCCCAGGGTCATAATAATTTGCATACAAAGAGAGAAGCGCTCTACCAGGAACGAACAACAGCTCAGTGGCTTGTTCTATGGCGGTTTACCACCCGGAAGCAGCCTCTTTTAGACCAGTGTGCTTTTCACCGAAGAAAACTTTCCTGAAGTATATCAGTCTGACCCTGCCAAGTAAGGTCAGTCCAGCCCCGAAATACCAGGCAATTCTCCTCTGAACAAGGAACATGACAACCCCAGACGATCGTTTCGGCCTCCTATGGGCCTCGTCAGTGAGGTGCAGCCACATTCCTCTAAGCACACTGGGCAAGGAGTCCACGTCTGGTTTCCCCCATCACCCATAGGGAGACTTCCCCAGGGTCATAATAATTTGCATACAAAGAGAGAAGCGCTCTACCAGGAATGAACAACAGCTCAGTGGCTTGTTCTATGGCGGTTTACCACCCGGAAGCAGCCTCTTTTAGACCAGTGTGCTTTTCACCGAAGAAAACTTTCCTGAAGTATATCAGTCTGACCCTGCCAAGTAAGGTCAGTCCAGCCCCGAAATACCAGGCAATTCTCCTCTGAACAAGGAACATGACAACCCCAGACGATCGTTTCGGCCTCCTATGGGCCTAGTCAGTGAGGTGCAGCCACATTCCTCTAAGCACACTGGGCAAGGAGTCCACGTCTGGTTTCCCCCATCACCCATAGGGAGACTTCCCCAGGGTCATAATAATTTGCATACAAAGAGAGAAGCGCTCTACCAGGAACGAACAACAGCTCAGTGGCTTGTTCTATGGCGGTTTACCACCCGGAAGCAGCCTCTTTTAGACCAGTGTGCTTTTCACCGAAGAAAACTTTCCTGAAGTATATCAGTCTGACCCTGCCAAGTAAGGTCAGTCCAGCCCCGAAATACCAGGCAATTCTCCTCTGAACAAGGAACATGACAACCCCAGACGATCGTTTCGGCCTCCTATGGGCCTCGTCAGTGAGGTGCAGCCACATTCCTCTAAGCACACTGGGCAAGGAGTCCACGTCTGGTTTCCCCCATCACCCATAGGGAGACTTCCCCAGGGTCATAATAATTTGCATACAAAGAGAGAAGCGCTCTACCAGGAACGAACAACAGCTCAGTGGCTTGTTCTATGGCGGTTTACCACCCGGAAGCAGCCTCTTTTAGACCAGTGTGCTTTTCACAGAAGAAAACTTTCCTGAAGTATATCAGTCTGACCCTGCCAAGTAAGGTCAGTCCAGCCCCGAAATACCAGGCAATTCTCCTCTGAACAAGGAACATGACAACCCCAGACGATCGTTTCGGCCTCCTATGGGCCTCGTCAGTGAGGTGCAGCCACATTCCTCTAAGCACACTGGGCAAGGAGTCCACGTCTGGTTTCCCCCATCACCCATAGGGAGACTTCCCCAGGGTCATAATAATTTGCATACAAAGAGAGAAGCGCTCTACCAGGAACGAACAACAGCTCAGTGGCTTGTTCTATGGCGGTTTACCACCCGGAAGCAGCCTCTTTTAGACCAGTGTGCTTTTCACCGAAGAAAACTTTCCTGAAGTATATCAGTCTGACCCTGCCAAGTAAGGTCAGTCCAGCCCCGAAATACCAGGCAATTCTCCTCTGAACAAGGAACATGACAACCCCAGACGATCGTTTCGGCCTCCTATGGGCCTCGTCAGTGAGGTGCAGCCACATTCCTCTAAGCACACTGGGCAAGGAGTCCACGTCTGGTTTCCCCCATCACCCATAGGGAGACTTCCCCAGGGTCATAATAATTTGCATACAAAGAGAGAAGCGCTCTACCAGGAACGAACAACAGCTCAGTGGCTTGTTCTATGGCGGTTTACCACCCGGAAGCAGCCTCTTTTAGACCAGTGTGCTTTTCACCGAAGAAAACTTTCCTGAAGTATATCAGTCTGACCCTGCCAAGTAAGGTCAGTCCAGCCCCGAAATACCAGGCAATTCTCCTCTGAACAAGGAACATGACAACCCCAGACGATCGTTTCGGCCTCCTATGGGCCTCGTCAGTGAGGTGCAGCCACATTCCTCTAAGCACACTGGGCAAGGAGTCCACGTCTGGTTTCCCCCATCACCCATAGGGAGACTTCCCCAGGGTCATAATAATTTGCATACAAAGAGAGAAGCGCTCTACCAGGAACGAACAACAGCTCAGTGGCTTGTTCTATGGCGGTTTACCACCCGGAAGCAGCCTCTTTTAGACCAGTGTGCTTTTCACCGAAGAAAACTTTCCTGAAGTATATCAGTCTGACCCTGCCAAGTAAGGTCAGTCCAGCCCCGAAATACCAGGCAATTCTCCTCTGAACAAGGAACATGACAACCCCAGACGATCGTTTCGGCCTCCTATGGGCCTCGTCAGTGAGGTGCAGCCACATTCCTCTAAGCACACTGGGCAAGGAGTCCACGTCTGGTTTCCCCCATCACCCATAGGGAGACTTCCCCAGGGTCATAATAATTTGCATACAAAGAGAGAAGCGCTCTACCAGGAACGAACAACAGCTCAGTGGCTTGTTCTATGGCGGTTTACCACCCGGAAGCAGCCTCTTTTAGACCAGTGTGCTTTTCACCGAAGAAAACTTTCCTGAAGTATATCAGTCTGACCCTGCCAAGTAAGGTCAGTCCAGCCCCGAAATACCAGGCAATTCTCCTCTGAACAAGGAACATGACAACCCCAGACGATCGTTTCGGCCTCCTATGGGCCTCGTCAGTGAGGTGCAGCCACATTCCTCTAAGCACACTGGGCAAGGAGTCCACGTCTGGTTTCCCCCATCACCCATAGGGAGACTTCCCCAGGGTCATAATAATTTGCATACAAAGAGAGAAGCGCTCTACCAGGAACGAACAACAGCTCAGTGGCTTGTTCTATGGCGGTTTACCACCCGGAAGCAGCCTCTTTTAGACCAGTGTGCTTTTCACCGAAGAAAACTTTCCTGAAGTATATCAGTCTGACCCTGCCAAGTAAGGTCAGTCCAGCCCCGAAATACCAGGCAATTCTCCTCTGAACAAGGAACATGACAACCCCAGACGATCGTTTCGGCCTCCTATGGGCCTCGTCAGTGAGGTGCAGCCACATTCCTCTAAGCACACTGGGCAAGGAGTCCACGTCTGGTTTCCCCCATCACCCATAGGGAGACTTCCCCAGGGTCATAATAATTTGCATACAAAGAGAGAAGCGCTCTACCAGGAACGAACAACAGCTCAGTGGCTTGTTCTATGGCGGTTTACCACCCGGAAGCAGCCTCTTTTAGACCAGTGTGCTTTTCACCGAAGAAAACTTTCCTGAAGTATATCAGTCTGACCCTGCCAAGTAAGGTCAGTCCAGCCCCGAAATACCAGGCAATTCTCCTCTGAACAAGGAACATGACAACCCCAGACGATCGTTTCGGCCTCCTATGGGCCTCGTCAGTGAGGTGCAGCCACATTCCTCTAAGCACACTGGGCAAGGAGTCCACGTCTGGTTTCCCCCATCACCCATAGGGAGACTTCCCCAGGGTCATAATAATTTGCATACAAAGAGAGAAGCGCTCTACCAGGAACGAACAACAGCTCAGTGGCTTGTTCTATGGCGGTTTACCACCCGGAAGCAGCCTCTTTTAGACCAGTGTGCTTTTCACCGAAGAAAACTTTCCTGAAGTATATCAGTCTGACCCTGCCAAGTAAGGTCAGTCCAGCCCCGAAATACCAGGCAATTCTCCTCTGAACAAGGAACATGACAACCCCAGACGATCGTTTCGGCCTCCTATGGGCCTCGTCAGTGAGGTGCAGCCACATTCCTCTAAGCACACTGGGCAAGGAGTCCACGTCTGGTTTCCCCCATCACCCATAGGGAGACTTCCCCAGGGTCATAATAATTTGCATACAAAGAGAGAAGCGCTCTACCAGGAACGAACAACAGCTCAGTGGCTTGTTCTATGGCGGTTTACCACCCGGAAGCAGCCTCTTTTAGACCAGTGTGCTTTTCACCGAAGAAAACTTTCCTGAAGTATATCAGTCTGACCCTGCCAAGTAAGGTCAGTCCAGCCCCGAAATACCAGGCAATTCTCCTCTGAACAAGGAACATGACAACCCCAGACGATCGTTTCGGCCTCCTATGGGCCTCGTCAGTGAGGTGCAGCCACATATAAATACATATGTACACACATATAAACATATATAGAGTACATACCTATAAATCATTAGACATGTATATGTATGTATCTCAATTGTTAAGCACTTTGCCTGCAAAAGACCTGAGACCTCATATCTTTGAGCCCCAATAACTTTTTTTGGGCAATATTTTTTTTAAAATATTTTTTATTAGATGGTGTTATTATGAGTGTAACTGTACTTTGTAATTTATTTTTGATGTGTTTTGTGCAACTTTTTGTTTTGTGAAACAGTTATTCAGAGCACTGAGGATGTGGTAATCATTCTAGCATCAATTGCAATTGCGCTCAAGCAATAGCGTTTACTTTCAACTTATAATATGAGCGGGAAACACCCTTGATAAACACCTTATCGCTTGCACGTAACTGTTAACACACCATTTGTAATCTGGCCCTTAATAGCCTATTCTCTGCATAATGGCACAGTTTTTTGTAAACGTTTTTTAAAAATATATGTTTTTTTATTTCTTATTATATATTGTGGATATTGGATCTTATTTGAAGGTATCATAATCTTTATAGTATTGTTTAACCTATGCAAGTCCTGCAGATCTATACTGTAATTGCTATGCTTGCATTGTACATGACAAAACATCTAAATGTGTAGAAATAAAATATTCACCACTGCATTTTCATTGTGACAGTAATATTTCTCTTGCCATAATGTTGCAGCCAGGATGTTGTCACTGCCACAATGTCACTACAGACCTAATGAGGCAAGACAAATATGATTGTTCATCAGTGTCACAGGTGTGAAAAAATATTTTAACCCATTGGATGCCAGTGAAGGCAGCAATATATTGATTTGAATTCTTTTCTGTGTCCACGGGTTTAACCCTAACCTTAGCTTAAAGAGACACTAAATACATTTTATAAGCATAGTATTGCAGTTATTGGATCCGTTGCCTAGGTAGCGACTCCTGCCTGTGTGCTGCGCACTGGATGTGACGTGTACTCAGCGACTCAAAGTGTGTGTGTCCTAGAGCCGGAGAGAGTTATTGGAAACAGACTGCAATGGGTTCCTGCTTTCAATAAAAATCACAATTGCACAATCCCATTTTAAAATGAAGATACCAGTACTGTTAGTGACAAACACAACAGTGCAAGTGTGACTTAGAATCAAATATTAAATTAAAAATATTCCTTTTGTAGATGTTGGTGTTCTGAAGCGACTATAGAAATCATGCTAAGATACCCATGGCATTCATATGGTTAATCAGTGTAGAGGATGGATGCATATTACAATAGGTTAATGTCACACATGTAAATGAATATTTCACTTCTTCAGTGAACAAAAGGGTTACATGAATAGAATAGAGCTTTACTGTAACCTTAAATGGTGAGAACGAGCTATTGTATCAGTCAGTTTTGGATGACCTCCCAGGTTTGATCTTGACAACAGGTACCTAACACACTTATAGGCCATTTTAAAGGCTATCGGATAGATGCAAATTGATACTAGCAATTTAAATTCATGCAGTATTGCAAACATTACATAATCTAATTAATTAGACCATGCAATTTTCTGTATGTTAGTTGATCTGGGTATAATGCAAAACAGAAAGAGAAGCAGTCTGCCAGGAATAAACAGCAGCTTCAATAGCTTGTTCTATGGCCCAGTTGCCACCTGGGAGTAGCTTCTTTCTGCCCAATTGTGCTTTTCACAGAGGAAAACATTCCTGTAGTTTATCAGTCTGATACTGCCGATATGGTCAGTCCAGCCACGAAATACCAGGCAATTCTCCTCAACAAGGAACATGACAACACCAGACAATTGTTTCAGCCTCCTTTGGGCCTCGTCAGTGAGGTGCAACCATATCCCTCTAAGCACATTGGGCAAGGAGTCCACGTCTGGTTTCCCCCATCACCCTTAGGGAGACTATCTCCATGGTCATATTTACATATGCAAAACAGAAAGAGAAGCAGTCTGCCAGGAAGGAACAGCAGCATCAATAGCTTGTTCTATGGCCCGGTTGCCACCTGGAAGTAGCTTATTTCTGCCCAATTGTGCTTTTCACAGAGAAAAGCTTTCCTGTAGAATATCAGTCTGATCCCGCCGACATGGTCAGGCCAGCCCCAAAATACCAGGCAATTTTCTTTTGAACAATAAAAATGGCAACCCCAGATAATTTTTTCAGCCTCCTCTGGGCCTCGTCAGTGAGGTGCAGCCATATTCCTCTAAGCACATTGGGCAAGGAGTCCACGTCTGGTTTCCCCCATCACCCTTAGGGAGACTATCCCCATGGTCATATTTACATATGCAAAACAGAAAGAGAAGCAGTCTGCCAGGAAGGAACAGCAGCATCAATAGCTTGTTCTATGGCCCGGTTGCCACCTGGAAGTAGCTTATTTCTGCCCAATTGTGCTTTTCACAGAGAAAAGCTTTCCTGTAGAATATCAGTCTGATCCCGCCAACATGGTCCGGCCAGCCCCAAAATACCAGGCAATTTTCTTTTGAACAATAAAAATGGCAACCCCAGATAATTGTTTCAGCCTTCTCTGGGCCTCGTCAGTGAGGTGCAGCCATATTCCTCTAAGCACATTGGGCAAGGAGTCCACGTCTGGTTTCCCCCATCACCCATAGGTAGACTATCCCCAGGAACATATTTACATATGTAAAATAGAAAGAGAAGCAGTCTACCAGAAACGAATAGCAGCTTCAATAGCTTGTTCTATGGCCTGTTACCACCTGGAAGTAGCTTCTTTCTGCCCAGTTGTGCTTTTCACAAAGGAAAATTTTCCTGTAGTATGTCAGTCCAGCCCCGAAATACCAGACAATTCTCCTCAGAGCAAGGAAAACGGCAACCCCAGACGATCGTTTGGGCCTTCTCTAGACCTCGTAAGTGAGGTGCAGCCATATTCCTCTAAGCACATTGGGCAAGGAGTCCACGTTTGGGTTCCCCCATCACCCATAGGGAGACTATCCCCAGGGTCATATTTACATATGCAAAACAGAAAGAGAAGCAGTCTGCCAGGAACGAACAGCAGCTTCAATAGCTTATTCTATGGCCTGTTACCACCTGGAAATAGCTTCTTTCTGCCCAATTGTGCTTTTCACAAAGGAAAATTTTCCTGTAGTATGTCAGTCCCGCCCCGAAATACAAGACAATTCTCCTCTGAACAAGGAATACAGCAACCCCAGACGATCGTCTCTAAGGGTGATGGGGGAAACCAGATGTGGACTACTTGCCCAATGTGCTTAGAGGAATATGGCTGCACCTCACTGACGAGGTCCATAGAAGGCAGAGATGATTGGCTGGGTTATCATGTTCCTTGTTCAAAGGAGAATTGCCTGGTATTTTGGGGCTGGACTGACCTTACCTGGGATCAGACTGATATACTTCAGGAAAGTTTTCCTCTGTGAAAAGCACAACTGGGTTAAAAGAGGTTGCTCCTAGGTGGTAACTCGCCATAGAACAAGTCACTGAGCTGCTGTTCGTTCCTGGTAAAGTGCTTCTCTCTTCGTATGCACATTTTTATGACCCTGGACAGGTCTCCATAAGGATGATGGGGGAAACAAGATGTGGACTTCTTGCCCAGTGTGCTTAGAGGAATATGGCTGCACCTCAAGGACGAGGTACATAGAAGGCCGAAAACGATTGCCTGGGGTTGTAATGTTTCTTGTTCAAAGGAGAATTGCTTGGTATTTCAGAGCTGGACTGACCGTACTTGGCGGGATCAGACTGATATACTTCAGGAAAGTTTTCCTCTATGAAGAGCACAACTGGGCTAAATGAGGCTGCTCCTAGGTTGTAAATTGCCATAGAACAAGTCACTGAGCTGTTGTTCGTTCCTGGTAGAGTGCTTCTCTCTTCGTATGCCAATTTTTATGACCCTGGTGAGGTCTCTCTTAGGGTGATGGGGGAAACTAGACGTGGACTCCTTACCCAGTGGACTTAGAGGAATATGGCTGCACCTCACTGATGAGGCCCATAGAAGGTCGAAAAGATCATTTGGGGTTGTCATGTTCCTTGTTCAAAGGAGAATTGCTTGGTATTTCAGGGCTGGACTGACCTTACTTGGCAGGATCAGACTGATGTACTTCAGGAAAGTTTTCCTCTGTGAAAAGCACAACTGGGCTAAAAGAAGCTGCTCCTAGTTGGTAACTCACCATAGAACAAGCCACTGAGCTGTTGTTCATTCCTGGTAGAGTGCTTCTCTCTTCGTATGCAAATTTTTCTTACCCTGGGGAGATCTCCCTAAGGGTTATGGGGGAAACCAGACGTGGACTCCTTGCCCAGTGTGCTTAGAGGAATATAGCTGCCCTTCACTGACGAGGCCCATAGAAGGCAGAAACGATCATCTGGAGTTGTCATGTTCCTTGTTCAAAGGAGACTTGCCTGGTATTTCGGGGCTGGACTGACTTTACTTGGCGGGATCAGACTGATTTACTTCAGGAAAGTTTTCCTCTGTGAAAATCACAACTGGGCTAAAAGAGGCTGCTCCTAAGTGGTAACTCACCATAGAACAAGCAAATGAGCTGTTCTTCATTCCTGGTAAAGTGCTTCTATCTTCGTATGCAAATTTTTATGACCCTGGGGAGGTCTTCCTAAGGATGATGGGGGAAACCAGAAGTGGACTTCTTGCCCAGTGTGCTTAGAGGAATAAGGCTGTACCTCATTGACGAGGCCCACACTAGGCTGAAACTTACGTCTGAGGTCGCTTCTCGGGTCTTTGACTGGGATCAAGTGCAGTTTTCTGTGCTTGGTCTTGGCTGAAAGTTTTTCTGCCTGGAGACCTGCTCCTTCGGCCTGGAGTCCATTCCCTTTGGTGTTTGGGCTGCTGCTGCTATTGGGGGGGGGGGGGTGGCTACTCCTTAGGCGTAGAGCAACTGGATATTAGGGCCATCCCCTTGGCCTTGTGGCATGGTCCCTAGACTTTAGCCACATGCTGCTTTTGGGGGCGCTCTGAAACCCAGCCTAAAGAGGCAATAGGGCAATTATGGCTACCAATGTGCCAAACATTCCCCATACACTTCGGGTGTTGATTGCTGAGGACTTCTGAGAGACAATTGGTTTGGCTCATATCCAGTAGGTTGTTTTGGAGGGTGTTTTGAAGATGCCAAGAGTAAGTTTGCATTGTGTTCAGTCTTTCCCTTCAAGAGGGATTTTTTATGTGGCTTTCACCGATGAGCATCATTTACAGACCTGCTATCAACAGACTATTGATATGGCTGCTGCTCCAGAGTTGGTGGGCATGAGATTTGTTGCCTGTGTCCAGAGGGAGAGAAGAATTCCGATGACAGTACATATGTACAACCTGTGGGTCACTGATGTGGAAATTTGCCTGTTTCTTTGTCGCTACTTTGATGATGTTCAAGGAGGTAGCAAGTTGAGGAATCAGTTTGGGACTTTTAATGGAAAGCACAGATTCTGGGTGCTGTTTGTGCCAGATGAATTAGGTATTGGTGGAAAGAAACACCCTCCACAGACTTTTGCCATTGGTGGAAATAGAGGTTTCATATATTATGATGACATGCCTCTTTTTTGCCGTAGTTGCAACCTGATTGGTCACATTGCTGAAAATTGCCCAGGTGCCAGATGTCGAAATTGCAGTGAGGAGGATCATCTTGTTGCCCACTGAAGTAAACGCCGGACCTGTGTGGCTCATCATCTGTGCAGGATGTGTCCTTTGATGATGTTGCAGGGGCTTGATAGAGTGAAGCCTTCCTACGCTGATGTTGCAAAAAAAAACATCTTCAGTTGCGGTTGAACCATCTGTGAATGAGGAGGAGGTCTCTGATGAGGCATTGAACTCTATATTACCTCATTTCAGTAAGAAATCTGCAGTTGGGGTCCCTGTCGGAGAGGTGATGCTCCTGTGGTGGTTCCTCTGGCTGAGAAGGTGGAGGAAGCCCAATCTAATCTTCAGGAGGTGGATCTTGCTACATCTAATGTGTTAGCTGCTTTCAATATTCTTGAAGCCCTGTTGCCCAATTCTGTGGAAGATACTGTTGCTGTTCCTGGGACGGAGATTCTTTCCTTCACTGAGTCATCGTGTGATCCTGCTCTTGATGCTGTTCTAGGTGAAGGGGAGAACATTGATTGGCATGCTGTTGTGTCCTCTGGTTCTGTGGAGGATATGGGCAGTGCAGGGAAAAAATCTGCCTCCAAGAGGAAAAAAGGTGCAGATTCTGATGGATGGGAGAGTCCTGATTTGGATCTTCCAGTAGTTAAGAGTGCAGATCCAGATACTGCAAGTGATGCTGATTCTTTAATTTCAGAGTTTCCTTCTGGCTCTACTAAAGATGTTTCCGTCTGACTCAAGCCAGTGTATTGGTGACTTTTCCCATGCCTCTTCTGTTGGTTAGCTAGATTAAAGAGATGTGAACCAACTTACTGAAGTTACTGGTTATGAGGCTGGCAAGGCAGAGCCTAGGAGGTCGGAATGTCACAGAGGTAGATTTAAAGGATTTCCTTTGAGTCCTAAGAAAAATAAAGGAAGAAGAAGTCCTAATGTTAATTCTTTTTTGTTTTTTTATCATTTATTTTTGTAATGTTTCTGACCATTTCTTACCTTAATGTCAGGTGTATGAAAACTATAGCAAGGAGAGCTGCAAATTTTAAGTTATTATCTGTATGTTCTGCTAATATTTTTTGTTTGCAGGAATGTGGTCTCTCTGAACATCCTAAATGTGCTGACTGGGAATATGGTCCTAAAGTATGGTCTTGTTCTTCTGATAGGAATGGGGGGGAGGGAGTTTTGTTTAAGGGGTTTTGTTTTTCTATCCTTAATGTAGTGCATATTGTCCCAGGTCAGGTTCTTTTGGTTAGTTTTAGTTTTTGTAGGACTGTTTTTCGTTTGTTTAATGTATATGCTTCTCCAAATAAGGTAGAACGTTTGCTTAATTTTGAAACAGTAAAGTTTTCTGCCAGGTCAAGATCCAACTTTTTTGGCTGGGGATTTTAATTGTATTATTAGGAATGGGGACAGAGAGGGTGAGAGTGATTGTAGGGTGGATAGCTCAGGGAATTTTTTAGTTGATCTGCTTAAATCTTTCAGTTTGAAGGATGCCTTCGGGTCTGTTTCATTTCCAGGGGAGGGTTTTACTTTCTTTAGTGATAGTGGTGGGATAAAATCTCGAATTGATTTTTGTTTTTTATCTAAAATTCTAGGTGTTGATGATTTTTCTTTAAAATGGATGCCATTTAAGGATCATACCCTTTTGATGTGTAAGGTGAATTGTGATTTGAAGATCAAGTATGGTAAGGGTGGAAACTGAATGTGGATTTATTAGAAGATGAGAAGATTAAGCGTCAGTTTGTTTGGGTGTAGGAAAGGTGGCGTGAAAGAAAGTGTGATTTTAGTAATGTGCTTATGTGGTGGGAATGGTTTATGGTGGAAATAAAGAGTTTTTTTTTATTAAGAAAGGCTGTGAGAAGGCTAGAATGGAAAGGGAGTTGTATGATAAATGGTATCTGTGGCTGTTGTATTTGTATGAATTAGAAATTGTGGTATTGATGTGCATGAGGAAATTGCTGAAGCAAGAAAGATAATTAAAAAGTGTATGCATGAAAAAGGAAAAGAACATTGTTTTTATGGCAAGATTGGAGAAAATGGAAAAGGATGAGTCTTGTAGTAATTTTTTTTTAAGAAAGCTTTTGAAGGACAGACTGGTTTTGTTAGTGTTTTTGATAAGGATGAGTGTGAAAATAATGGTATGGATGGTGTTTTGCGTGAAGTTCATGAGTTTTATAGTGAGCTGTATAAAGAAAAGACAAGAGATGTTTTATTGGAAAAGGAGTTGTTGGAAGACATTGAGGTTAAGGTGGAAAAATATGATAATGATTTGTTAGAAAGGAATATAAATTTGGATGAAATTGCAGAGGTTGTTAGGAGTTTTAAGAATGGGAAGATACCTGGTTGTGATGGTTTGCCTGTTGAATTTTTTGTTTTTGGAATTTGATTGGGGTGGATATGTTGTATGTTTGTAACTTTGCTTTGAGAATTAATGTTTTGCCTGTTTCAATGAGGAAAGGTTTGATTGTTTTGTTATTTAAAAAGGTTGATAAGAGAGATTTGAGGAATTGGAGGCTAATTACATTGTTGAATATTGACTATAAGGTTATAACAAAGTTGCTGGCAAATAGAATAAGTGGAGTGGTTGGTAACGTTGTGGGTGAAGAGCAAATGTGTGCTGTTCCTGGGCATCAGATTTCTGAAAGTTTGTTGTTACTACGTGATGTACTGTGGTATGTGAGGGAGAGGATGAGGTCTGTTGCTGTTGCTATTGTGGATTTTGAAAAAGCGTATTATAGAGTAGTGCATGATTTTATGTTTCACATTTTAGAAAGTTTAGGTTTTTCTGGTAAGATTATTGGATAGTTTAAATGTTTGTATTGTGATATTGTAAGTCAAGTTCAAGTTAATGTTTTTTGACTGAGGAATTTTGTGTTAAATCTGGAGTGTGTCAAGGTTGTCTTTTGTCTCTGGTGTTATTTGTATGTGTCATTGAGCCATTGTTAACTAGTTTGAGGAAGGATAAATTAGTTAGAGGTGTGAGGTTTCCTGGCAGTAATGGAAGGTGTTTGAAAGTGATTGGGTATATGGATGATGTGAGTGTGGTATGTGAGACTCAAGCTGGTTTGAGGAGGGTGAAAACTTTAATTGAATGTTTTTGTATGGCAATGATAGGGAGATTGATTCCTGTGCATGGCCTGTGACTGATGGTGCAATTGAGGTGTTGGGTGTGAAATTTGATGTGGATTTGAAAGGCTTGGAAAGTTGGGAGAATGTTTTTGATAAAGTGAGTAGAAAACTTTAGTTTTGATCTTTAAGGACTTTATCTTTGGAAGGAAAAATGTTAGTCATTAAATCGGTTTTGATCCCTATTATGTTATATTTAGCGTTAGTTTTTCTGCCTCCTGAGAGGATTTTTCAAAGAATTTTAAGAGTGTTGTTTTCTTTTTTCTGGAGTTCTGTTATGGAGCATTTGAAAAGGGATGTTGTTAAGAGTAAGAATGTTGGTGGTAAGGGTTTTCCAAATGTTGAGAGATTCTTGGCTGTGAAGTATGTTAGTAGGTGTGTGGTTCTGAGTGGTAAGGATAGTATGGCTGGTTGTATGGTAAAGTATGCTTGTCGAAAAGTTTTAAGATGATATGGTTTGTTCGGGATTGATAGAAAGAAACCGCTATGTTTTGCTGTTCCATGGTTTTATAGAAGGGTGGAATGTTGGATTAAAAAATATGGTTTGGAGAATGTTAGTTGGGAGATGTGGTGTGAAAACAGAATGGTGTTGAAGATGCTGGAGAAGAAGGAAGGTCTTGAGTTGATTTGGGGTTTGAATGAAAATGTGTGTAATAAGCATTTGATGAATAGGCAGAAAGATATTAGTTGGATGAGTGTGCATAAGTGTTTTCCAACAAGGGATTTTCAGAGAGTGTGTTGTTAGTGGCTTCAGAAGTGTGTCCTAGAGATGGTTGTTGTCAAAGTGAAAGTGTTATTAATTTGTTTTGGAATTGTGAGTATGCTAGGGATGTTTGGAGAAGTTTGAGTAGGATGATTAAGGGTCTGACTGGAGTGCAGTTTTTTACTTTTAATATGATGATGTATGGTTTGTGTGGAATTGGTGTGGATAAGGAGAAAGCAAGATTGATATGGTTGTTAGCATGTTGTGTGAAGGAGGTGTTGTGGGATGTGTGTAATATATTGATTTTTAAGAAAGAGGTAGTTAGGTTAGGTGATTGTGTGGGCATGATGCGTGGGAAGTTGTTTTTGTATTTTTCTTTTGATAGGAGGCGATATGGGGAATTAGATTCTGAAGGCATCTGGAAGACAAAGAAATGGAAGGATTGGATTATTTAGTTTTATTTTTTATTATTTATTATTTTATTTTTTTCTCCAGTTTGTTTTTGTCTGTATTTGAATTATGTTTAATTTTATTCTGTGTGATTATATAAGTTTTATGATTGCATTTTGAATTTTTTCTGATGACAAAAGTTTAGGTCAATATTTCAGTTGTTTTGTAACAAGAGATATTTTGTTTGCATTTGTTATTATGATTTTATTTTGTATATATGCACATATTATTTTTCTAATAAAAGAATTATGAAACGATTGTTGGGGTTGTCATGTTCCTTGTTCAAAGGAGAATTGTCTGGTATTTCGGGGCTGGACTGATTTTACTTGGCGGGATCAGACTGATATACTTTAGGAAAGTTTTCCTCTGTGAAGAGCACAACTGGACTAAAAGAGGCTGCTTCTAGATGATAGCTCGCCATACAGTATAACAAGCTACTGAGCTGTTGTTTGTTCCTGGTAGAGCGCTTCTCTCTTCTTATGCAACATTTTGTGACCTTGGGGAGGTCTCACTAAGGGTGATGGGGGGAAACCAGACGCAGACTCCTTGCCCAGTTTGCTTACAGGAATATGACTGCTCCTCACTGAGGAGGCCCATAGAAGGCCGAAACGATTGTCTGAGGTTGTCATGTTTCTTGTTCAAAGGAAGATTGCCTGGTATTTCGTGGCTGGACTGACCTTATTTGGTGCGATCAGACTTATATACTTCAGGAAAGTTTTCCTATGTGAAAAGCACAACTGGGCTAAAAGAGGCTGCTCCTAGGTTGTAACTCGCCATAGAACAAGCCACTGAGCTGTTGTTCATTCCTGATAGAGCGCTTCTCTCTTCGTATGCAGATCTGGGTATTATCTCAAAGATCAAAGGCTTGAAAGGTCTGTGTATTTTTTCATTTAGCCTAAGCACATTCACACAGTCAATGAGTTAGTACCTTCACTGTTTCCTAAAACATATGGAAAGTGATGCTTGGTTTGAAACAAAAACTTTTTTTTATAAAAATATATAATGTTATGCTTGGCAGTAAACAGCCTCAGTTTATTTAAATTGTTATATTCCTTTAATAGATTGTATAAAATGTGTTCATTTTCTCTACAAGTATACAAAGCTCTAATTTTCAAGTAATTTTCAAGACCATGTGTAGGGACATTGTTTATGTTTTAGGTATTCATCATAATCTTGAATATTTTTCATTACAGTTTTATGTATGGTTTAAGTCATGTTTTATTTTGTGTTTAATAATATACAATTATGTTTAAATGTCAGGCTATATTATTTGCATTGTATGTTCCCTGGGGTGTTTTTTAGTGCAGGGATAACTGTGCATGTTTTCATTTTGCTCGAGAGTTTAAACATGTTTGGGAAATTTTCCCAAGTCTAAAGGTCATTCAACAGATGTTTAGAAGACTATATCCAATTTGTAGTCTTTTTTTTAACCACTTTATATTTTGAGTACCACTTAGAAACTTCTTTGTTAGAATACAATTTCAACAACATTTTATAGGTTTTTTTTTTACTTTGCAATTCACATCTGTACAGACTAAAATGTACATATAATTCTACAAAACCATGTACTATCCTAAATAAGACTACATGCATTTCATATATGGCTAAAGTAACAGATAGTTATAAATAACTCAAATACCACTATTTTAATGTATAACATTACTTTAATAACATCTAGTTTCATCACACACTGCTAGATTACGAGTCTTGCATTAGCCTTAAAAAGCAGCGTTGAGGGGTCCCAACGCTGCATTTTAACGCCCGCTGGTATTACGAGTCTGGCAGGTACAGGTGTACCGCTCACTTTTCTTCCGTGACTCGAGCTTACCGCAAATCCCCTTACGTCAATTGCATATCCTATCTTTTCAATGGGATTTGCCTAACGCCGGTATTACAAGTCTTGGAAGAAGTGAGCAGTAGACCCTCTCCTGTCAAGACTCCTACCGCATTTAAAAGTAAGTAGTTAAGAGTTTTATGGGCTAACGCCGTAACATAAAGCTCTTAACTAAAGTGCTAAAAAGTACACTAACACCCATAAACTACCTACAGGTATACCTCACTTTACAGCGCTTCACTTTACAGCGCTTCGCTAATACATCGCTTTGTGGAGCTGAAGTTCAACCTCCAAAGATTTTGAAACAGTGCTGTAATCATCATGAGATTGCGAGAAAAGGGACTCACACCATTTTGTTATGCTCAGTTCACCCTGTTTACAGCATTACAATGCAATCTGTGTCTCGTGGTATAGTCTGACAAATTTTACTACAGTCATTGTCACTATTTTACAGGTACAGTATTTATTGAATACTGTGCTGTGCTAGTGTTAAACTAAACGTAGCACTAATGCACTGCTAATATTTGTTAGTTCAAACATGTTTTCAAGTTTTTAAACACACTGGCAAGTGAAAAGAAAGCTAAAACTGCCTTGTTTCACTTTAAGGCGGTTTTCACTTTACAGCGGGGCTCCGGTCCCTAACCCGCTGTATGAGCGGGGTATACCTGTATTAACCCCTAAACCGAGCCCCCCCCCCCCACATCGGAAACACTTAACTAAAATGTTTAACCCCTAATCTGCCGACCGGACATCGCAGCCACTTTAATAAATGTATTAACCCCTAAACCGCCGCACTCCCGCCTCGCAAACACTAGTTAAATTTTATTAACCCCTAATCTGACGTCCCTAACATTGTCGACCTCTACCTACATTTATTAACCCCTAATCTTCCGACCCCAATGTCGCCGCTACTATATTAAATTTATTAACCCCTAAACCTAAGTCTAAACCTAAGTCTAACCCCCCCTAACTTAAATATAATTTAAACGAAATAAATTTACCATAATTAAATAAATTATTCCTATTTAAAACTAAATACTTACCTATAAAATAAACCATAAGCTAGCTACAATATAACTAATAGTTACATTGTAGCTAGCTTAGGATTTATATTCATTTTACAGGCAAGTTTGTATTTATTTTAACTAGGTAGAATAGTTATTAAATAGTTATTAACTATTTAATAAACTAGCTAGCTAAAATAAGTACAAAAGTACCTGTAAAATAAACCCTAACCTAAGTTACAATTACACATAACACTACACTATAATTAAACTAATTACCTATACTACCTACAATTAATTACAATTAAATTAAATAAACTAAATTACCAAAAAAAAAAACCCACTAAATTACATTAAAAAAAAAAAAGAATTACAAGAATTTTAAACTAATTACACCTAATCTAATCCCCCTAATAAAATTAAAAAGCCCCCCAAAATAATAAAATTACCTACCCTATACTAAATTACAAATAGCCCTTAAAAGGGCCTTTTGCGGGGCATTGCCCCAAAGTAATCAGCTCTTTCACCTGTAAAAAAAATACAATCCTCCCCCTCAACATTAAAACCCACCACCCACACACCAAACCCTACTCTAAAACCCACCCAATCCCCCTTAAAAAAACCTAACACTACCCTTTTGAAGATCACCCTACCTTGAGCCGTCTTCACCCAGCTGGGCACAAGTGGTCCTCCAGAGGGTCCGAAGTCTTCATCCTATTCGGCCAGAAGAGGACATCCAGACCGGCAGAAGGCTTCATCCAGGCGGCATCTTCTATCTTCATCCATCTGGAGCAGAGCGGGTCCATCTTCAAGACATCCGACGCGGAGCATCCTCTTCATCCGACGGCCGACGACTGAATGACTGGTCCTTTAAGTGACGTCATCCAAGATGGCGTCCCTTGAATTCCGATTGGCTGATAGAATCCTATCAGCCAATCGGAATTAAGGTAGGAAAAATCCTATTGGCTGATGCAATCAGCCAATAGGATTGACCTCGCATTCTATTGGCTGATTGGAACAGCCAATAGAATGAGAGCTCAATCCTATTGGCTGATTGGATCAGCCAATCGGATTGAACTTCAATCCTATTGGCTGATTGCATCAGCCAATAGGATTTTTCCTACCTTAATTCCGATTGGCTGATAGGATTCTATAAGCCAATCGGAATTCAAGGGACGCCATCTTGGCGTCCCTTGAATTCTTGAAGATGTCTTGAAGATGGACCCGCTCCGCTCCGAAGGATGAAGATAGAAGAAGCCGCCTGGATGAAGCCTTCTGCCAGTCTGGATGTCCTCTTCTGGCTGGATAGGATGAAGACTTCGGACCCTCTTGTGCCCAACTTGGTGAAAACGGCTCAAGGGTGATCTTCAAGGGGGGTAGTGTTAGGTTTTTTTAAGGGGGAATTGGGTGGGTTTTAGAGTAGGGTTTGGTGTGTGGGAGGTGGGTTTTAATGTTGGGGGGGGAATTGTATTTTTTTTACAGATGAAAGAGCTGATTACTTTGGGACAATGCCCCGCAAAAGGTGCTTTTAAGGGCTATTTGTAATTTAGTATAGGGTAGGGAATTTTATTATTTTGGGGGGCTTTTTATTTTATTAGGGGGATTAGATTAGGTGTAATTCTTGTAATTCTTTTTTTTTGTAATTTAGTATTGTTTTTTTGGTAATTTAGTTTATTTAATTTAATTGTAATTAATTGTAGGTAGTTTAGGTAATTAGTTTAATTATAGTGTAGTGTTAGGTGTAATTGTAACTTAGGTTAGGATTTATTTTACAGGTTCTTTTGTACTTATTATAGCTAGGTAGTTTATTAAATAGTTAATTACTATTTAATAACTATTCTACCTAGTTAAAATAAATACAAACTTGCTGTAAAATAAATATAAACCCTAAGATAGCTACAATGTAACTATTAGTTATATTGTAGCTAGCTTATGGTTTATTTTATAAGTAAGTATTTAGTTTTAAATAGGAATAATTTATTTAATTGTAGTAAATTTATTTAGATGTATTTAAATTATATTTAAGTTAGGGGGGTGTTAGGGTTAGACTTAGGTTTAGGGGATAATAAATTTATAATAGTGGCGGCGACGTTAGCGGCGGCAGATTAGGGGTTAATAAATTTAATATAGTTGCGGCGACGTTGGGGGGGCAGATTAGGGGTTAATAACTATAATGTAGGTGTCGGCGATGTTGGGGGCAGTAGATTAGGGGTTCATAAGTATAATGTAGGTGGCGGCGGTGTCCGGAGCGGCAGATTAGGGGTTAATAATATAATTTAGGTGTCAGCGATAGCGGGGCAGCAGATTAGGGGTTAATAAGTGTAATATTAGGGGTGTTTAGACTCGGGGTTCATTTTAGGGTGTTAGGTGCAGACATAAAATTAATTTCCCCATAGGAGACAATGGGGCTGCGTTAGGAGCTGAACACTGCGTTTTTTGCAGGTGTTATTTTTTTTTACAGCCAGCTCAGCCCCATTGTTTCCTATGGGGAAATCGTGCACGAGCATGTTCAGCCAGCTTACCGCTGACTTAAGCAACGCTGGTATTGAGGTGAGATGTGGAGCTAAATTTTGCTCAACGCTCACTTTTCTGAGGCTAACGCCAGCTTGCAGAAAACTCGTAATACTAGCGCTGGCTTAAGTGAGCGGTAAGAAAAAAGGCTCGTTAGCAACGCACCCCTGTTACCGCAAAACTTGTAATCTCTGTGATATTGAGCAAGGTTACAAGTGGTGTGCTAACTTATTATTTTGCTTGTGCGCTAACTGCACTCAAAGTAAACTTTTAACATGGCCGGGTTAGCACTCATATTACATGTGGAATCTAAAACATTATTACGCAAGCAAAGCCTGGTAAACACTAACTTCATGGTTTTCAGATGTTGTGACCACGTTAACTTCTTCTCCCCATAGACTTCAATGGAACACGCTGTTAATTTTTTTTAACTCATCGATTTAACGCTAATTAACCTGGCACAGCTTTTTACCAACTGTGCTTAAGCCGAAGATAATTATGAATATTTAACATTTCAATGTTTGTCACTTAGAAAAACATTTTATTTTGAATTAATATATATATATATATATATATATATATATATATTTTATTTTTTTTTGTAAAATCTATACCTACACCTACACTGACCGGCCACTTTATTAGGAACACCTTGCTAGTACCAGGTTGGACCCCCTTTTGCCTTCAGAACTGCCTTAATTCCTCATGGCATAGATTCAACAAGATGCTGGAAACATTCCTCAGAGATTTTGGTCCATATTGACATGATAGCATCACGCAGTTGCTGCAGATTTGTCGGCTGCTCATCCATGATGTGAATCTCCTGCTCCACCACATTCCAAAGGGGCTCTATTGGATTGAGATCTGGTGACTGTGGAGGCCATTGGAGTATAGTGAACTGATTGTCATGTTCAAGAAACCAGTTTGAGAAGATTTGAGCTTTGTGATATAGTGCATTATCCTGCTGGAAGCAGCCATCAGAAGATGGGTACACTGCAGTTATAAAGGGATGGACATGGTCAGCAATAATACTCAGGTAGGCAGTGGCATTTAAACAATGCTCAATTGGTACTAAGGGGCCCAAAGTGTGCCAAGAAAATATTTCCCACACCATTACACCACCACCAGCCTGAACCATTGATACAAGGCTGGATAGATCCATGCTTTCATGTTGTTTACGCCAAATTCTGACCCTGCAATCTGAATGTCATAGCTGAAATTGAGACTATCAGACCAGGCAACGTTTTTCCAATCTTCTATTGTCCAATTTTGGTGAGTCTGTGCGAATTGTAGCCTCAGTTTCCTGTTCTTAGCTGACATGAGTGGCACCCGGTGTGGTCTTCTGCTGCTGTAGCCCATCTGCTTCAAGGTTCGATGTGTTGTGCATTCAGAGATAGTATTCGCATACTTGTTTGGTTGTAACGAGTGGGTATTTGAGTTACCGTTGCCTTTTTATCACCTCAAACCAATCTGCCCATTCTCCTCTGATCTTTAACATTAACAAGGCATTGTCGTCTACACTACTACCGCTCACTGGATATTTTCTCTTTTTCAGACCATTCTCTGTAAACCCTAGAGATGGTTGTTGAAAATCCCAGTAGATCAGCAGTTTTTCAAATACTCAGACCAGCCCCTTTGGCACCAACAACCATGCTATGTTCAAAGACACTTAAATCCCCTTTCTTCTCCATTTTGATGCTCGGTTTGAACTTCAGCAAGTCATCTTCACCACGTCTAGATGCCTAAATGCATTGAGTTGCTGCCATGTGATTGGCTGATTAGTAATTTGTGTTACCAAGCAATTGAACAGGTTTACCTAATAAAGTGGCCAGTGAGTGTATATCTATATGAATATATACAGATATTTAAAAATAAAAAGAACATTTTCTTCTAAGTGAAGAACACCGGAATGTTAAATATTTCTATTAAAAACACAGTAGAACACAACAATTTCTAAAACTTATATAGGGGCTTTATTCTAAAGAGTGGATTCTGGGCTTTAAAAAGGGACCATGGGGTTTCTAGGCCTTTTTGATGGAATGTTATAAGTGCCCAGAGACCCTTTATTAAAAAAAAATGTATTACATTTTTAATAAACAATGTTTTAAACAAAAGTGTGTGTGCTTATTTTCATTTAAATTAGGGCCTTTTGGTATATACAGTATGTATATATAAATTTGATTTGCATGTTGGGGCTCCCATAAGCCTCTGCTAAAATAATGCATCTTTATTCACGCCACTTAATCACTAATAACCATAGGGATCACATAGCTATTAAAACTTATAAAGGGGAATCATTTTAAAAAGGTGCTTGTGGGCTTAAAAATAAGGGGGCATGGAGGTTTCAAGGCCTTTTTGATGGCCTGTTATAATGTAATATGTAGTTTTAACATTTTATTTTTTTTAATTTTATGTCTTGGGGATCTCAAGGACTTAAGAGAGCTGAGATCAAGGGGTTTAAACTCAACAAAAAGGATATCAAGAGAACAAAACAAATTAGATAATAGAAGTACATTGGAAAGTTGTTTAAAATCACATGCTCTACCTGAATCATGAAATAAAAAAAAAGGATTTTATGTCCCTTTATGTCCTGTGCAGCTACTGTGTGCACTTGGTTTCCTGAGCTTTGTGACATCACCACGCCCATACATGGTGATATGACCATCACGTGTCGTCACGATTGGCTAATGGGGTTACAGGTATTTGAGTGGAAAGGGTTCAAAAGTGTGTATGTACATATATATATATATATATATATATATATATATACCTGTGTATACAAGGATAGATACAGCGCCTATATATCCATTAAAGTATGGGTGGTATATGGGAATATGAGTGTGAGCTAAGGATAATTAGTTAAGAAATAATAACAATTAAAAGAATATAAAAAATAGTAAAATAAATAATGCTAAAAAAATGATGAATAGATTATGAAACAATGTTCATATGAGTCTTTAGACAATATACAGTCCGTGGTAAATCTTCACATGAAGTTGATATGCAGTAAATAGATGGTATATAATACCCTTACCAGATATTACCTCAATCTAATGAGGTAAGTATGCCGCACTGGGGGTATATACAGATGGTAGAATCTTCTCCTTGTATCCAGATGTGGTGAATGGAGGGAAAGGCATCAGTGTGAGCTGCTAGATCATGTGTGGCCACCTCTACTAAACAGTATCTTTACGTTGGAAAAAGTTTATACCAAGACAGAAAAGGTACTCCAAGAGGCTAACTACCAACACAAAGGAAGTACAAGGGATCTATCTACAACCAGAAACACATCCCTGCATACTCCAGGAGGCTAACGAAAACCCAAGAGGCACATGTTTCATAATCTATTCATCATTTTTTTTAGCATTATTTATTTTACTATTTTTTATATTCTTTTAATTGTTATTATTTCTTAACTAATTATCCTTAGCTCACACTCATATTCCCATATACCACCCATACTTTAATGGATATATAGGCGCTGTATCTATCCTTGTATACACATTTTTCACTTACTGACTGGGACCATACATCTCAACCAGTACTTGTCTTATATAGCTGCCACTATACCCTACACAAAATTGACTAGCGCCAACTATAGAGTATCACTTGTGTTTACCCAGTGTACTGAGTGAACACATTTTACTTACTTCTCTATATATATATACCTGTATATGTATAAACATGGGTATATATATATATATATATATATATATATATATATATATATATATATATATATGCACATACATATATATATATAAACACACATTTAGACATATTTATATATATTAGCCCTTCCCAGTCAAAATAGCCTTAAAAACCTTATATTTTAATATTTATATAAAATATTTTTTATCAGAAAGTATATACAGTATATGAATGTAATACTTTATTTTAATCCAATTCAGGTTTTTTCTGCACATTTTCTTTTACACTTTACGCTAGGTCTTCAGATGTGCTAATCCATTGAGCGCAAATTTTGTTTGAGTTTGAGTACAATGGTTTCCTTTGTGATATTTCTTATCGCTTCCCGCCACTTGTAATCTAGCTTATTTTGTTTCATTCACATTGGTCTAGATTTCACAAACATTAGAAATAATAACAAAATGCAATCTATTATACAATACTAAATCACACTAACTGTGTTTACTAAGGTCTAGATTACAAGTCAAACAAAAAATATTAGTGCTATTGCACATTAACCCTTTGAGTGCTAAGCACTTTCCCACCTGGGTGCTAAGATTTTTAAAAAACAAATTTTTTTTAACACATTTTTTTTAAGTTTTTTTTTTCAGACCCCCATGTCTTACACTGTTTTAAAGGTTAGGCGATTGCCTTTCCATTGGTTTTGTCTTGGGGTTCTGTAGCTGCTTAGATGCCTGAGATACAGGCTTCTATGCAGCATGCCCACTGCTCCTATACTTAACATTGTTAAATATAAATAAAGTTGCACGGTGACGTCATCACGTTATTACGCGTGACGTCACCACGCAAAACGGGAAGCCCCGGCAATGCCTGTCACTCTACAAGCACGATCGCCGGGGTAGGAGCGGGTGGGAGCCCCCAGATCTCCCTCCAAGGTGGGAGAGTGCTCGTGACAGCTCTGAGCCGTCATTAGCACCAGAGTGGGAAACTCTGTGACGTCTCAGAGCCGTCATTAGCAGTCAAAGGGTTAACATCGCTTCTGCGTAATTAATGCTGCTTCTATTTTTTATCACTCGAGCGATAATCTAGGGTGAGCTAACATCTGCATGTTGAATAGCATGGGTGCACTAAATCCCTCACATAATGACTTCTATGGAGGCACTCAGTAAAATTCCTATTGGCTATTGCTTGAGCAATAAATTGATGGTGCACTAAGCCCATGGTGCACAAGTATTGGAGTTTTTTCATGTAGTTCTGTGTTTTACTGTTAATAATAATGGTTTACTACAGGCCTTAAAAAGCTCTAAATTTTATTTTGCATTGCGCTTGAGCGTAACACCTTTACTCATCACCACTTGTGATATGAGCTCGATAAGCGGTCTAGTAGTGCTCCCTGTACCATCCACTAAAAGTTAAGACACTGGTTATAATACAAAATTGTGCTTTGTTCTGTGTGTGAGGTTACGCAAAAGATAACGCTCCCTGCCCTATGGGTTGTGATCCACATGTAATTTAACTCTAATTAATTATTTTAGAGTTACATAACTATTCAAAAATGTCATTCATTTTTTATGTTATTTTCTAACCTAAAATCAGAGTCTCTAAAAGACATATGGGTTGTCAATCATTTTATTTATAAAAAAAACCCTCAAACATTGTATGCTACAATAAGCTGAACTGCAATTTGTTTATTCACACAGTTAATGCTAAATACAGTTTTTCAAATGCTTACATCTTGTGAATCAATAAATACATTTGTTAGTGTATCTCAGGTTTGTGGTCTCTACTAATTCTGAGTACTTTTAAGTAGATCCAATTATTTTTTTTAATTATTAACATGTAAAAAAACCCATAACATCAGCCAATCACAAAATGCACACACGAATGTTCTGTTAATCTTGCACATGCTCAGTAGGAACTGGTGCCTCGGAAATCTTGCATATAAAAAGATTGTGCATATTTTTATAATGGAAGAAATCACAACTGTGTGCTCTATCTGAATCATTAAAGTTTAATTTTGACTTTCAGAATTGAATTTGAAATGCACCCTTCTAACTTCTAAGGCTAGCTCTGCAACATATTGACCCCTATTTGTCTTTATATGATAACTGCAAAATGTTTTTAAAACAAATGAACATCTTTTTTGCTGCAATTGATTTTCAGTAGCCAAACTCCACTTACCATTTGCCTTATTTGGAGGAGCCAATCTGGGCTTTAGTCTGAAGACATCAAGCCATGAACATAAAGTTAGTATAAAATGTATTGTTTTGCAGTCAACACAAAGTAGGGAATTATATTTAGCAGCGTTAGCCTTGAGAAGTCAGCAGGGTGGATTTCAAGTTCAAAGAATTATGAATGCCTCAATTTTCAGAGCTAAAATTTATGAAAAGGGGGAAAAATAAATAATGAAAATATATTTGAAAGTTGTTTCTTTACGCAAAACTAAACATTTTATATACAGTATATTATCAAGGTGTTTAATGTAAGATCTGAACTTCAAAAAAATGTTTTTCAAAAAGGTTTGTTAACTAAATGAGTTAAAGGGACAGTATACTGTAAAAATAGTTTTTCCCTTAATGTGATATCAATTAGTTTTTTACCAGCTGCAGAGTATAAAATGTGTGAGATTTGCTTTTAAGGCTTATTTGTATATATAAATGAGCTGATTTTGTGTTTTGAAGCCACAACCTAATAAAATGGGTTGAGCTTGTAGGTATAAACAGATCTCATTACTTTATCACATTGTGTACATATACATGCTTCTTTATCTTATATCTGTCCATAAACCAATCACCAATACTTGGAGAGAACGATGGAAAATTAAAATTGTATTACCTTATCTCTTCTATAACCCACTGAGAGTATAATTCCTTTTACTGGTTGTGTTGACACAGTTTGGCCTTGAGGCCAAAAACTTTCAGGATGGGTGGGGATACACAGGCTAAATAAACTAATTAAAATGCTAATATAAGGGTCATGGAAATACTTGTAAACAATTTAATTCACTCCAGCAGGTAAAGTGGATCTTTGGGAACAAATTAAAGGGGAGACATTTTTTGAGTAAACTGTCCCTTTAAATAAGTGTTTTTTGGGTACCTCATTAAGATCTGATTGGAGGTATAACTACATAACAATTTTAATAAAGATAAGTGCATGCATCTGTTCTATAAATTCATTGATCATTCTTATGTAACAACTTGGGTGATTAAAAATATGGAATATCAATATTCTACTTGAAGGGCTAGATATCATTCCACTAGTAATCTAGCCCTAAGTGTTTTATTTAAAAATGTTAATTTATTCAATGTACCAAATGCACAAAAATCATTTTGATGCCAATTGATGTCACATGATTTTCCCACTAATTGAAAGGTTTAATTTAAAAAAAAAAATTTTTTTAATAATCTGCAATTTCATTGTACAGACATAGAAAGGAGAAATGAAAGTTATTTTTTTTTAATGGTTAGTTGAAACTGAGAAACTACTAATGGAAAGCAATGTACAAAACGTCCCAAGTACATGCTTGTTTATGAGAACACAATGAACAAATTAAAACTTGGTTGACCAAAGCTAACATAATTATGTTTGTATTTCCTTGTTTGGTAATTTCTTTATTTAACTGCAATCTTCTAAACTCACTTTTTGGAATACAATTATGCCAAGTCAATTGAGCACTAATTGTCTTAAAGGGACACTGAACCCAAATTTTTTCTTTCATGATTCAGATAGAGCATGCAATTTTAAGCAACTTTCTAATTTACTCCTATTATCATTTTTTTTTCATTCTCTTGATATCTTTATATGAAAAGCAAGAATAAGTTTAGAAGCCGGCCCATTTTTGGTTCACAACCTGGGTTAACCTTGCTGATTGGACAGCACCAATAAACAAGTGCTGTCCAGGGTGTCAACCAAAAATTGGCTGGCTCCTTAGCTTAGATGCCTTCTTTTTCAAATAAAGAGCAAGAGAACGAAGAAAATGTGATAATAGGAGTAAATTAGGAAGTTGCTTAAAATTGCATGTTCTATCTTAATAATGAAAGAAAAAAATTGTTTTTTTTTATTTTATAATTTTTTTATTTTATTTATTCACCAGCAAGTGTAAATACATGTTCAAAATCAAAAATTCAGATCCGATATACAGTATATTCAGACACAATGCTGAAGCAAAACAAAAAAAGGAACACATGAAAAGACACTTGTAATACCAAAATAAGACAATATCCTCTTTTTGCTGTTATAACTTCTATAACTGTCTCATCAGTCTATCAATGAATCCACTATTACTGGTGATTTTCTTGAATAAACCCATAAAACTAAGAATGAAGAAAAAAAAAAAACAAACACATAAAGAAAAGAAGAAGAAAGAAAGGAAAAAAAAAAAAAAGAACCATTTCCTCTTCTTCTATTTTTTAAACCGTTATTTTTCTAGCGAGTGATTAGCAATGTGCTGTTTCTAAATGGGTACATTATCTGTTCTTGTTGTGTTTTGCCCAAAGATCTTATAAATGGATCCCATTTTTTCAAGAACAAATATACTTCATTTTCTTTAGATACTTGTGTAGCATGTTGTTCTAGGATCATTTGTTTCATAAAGAAATTCTTCCACTCCATGAAACTAGGTTTTTTTCTATTTTTCCCATTTTTAAATATTATGTTTCTAGTTGTTAATATTACTATGTTTATCAGTCTAATATTTTGCTGTTTCGGTTCTGATTTATCAATTATAAAAATAATTTGTTCAAGAATCTTAGAAAGCCAGAATTCAATCTTCAGCCAAAATTGTTTGATCATTGGGCAATCCCATACCATGTGGATAATATCTGCTGCCAGCATTTTACATTTCGGACATTTATCAAATTTTTTATTTCCCCATTCTGAACCTCTTTTTGGAGTATAATAAATTTTGTAAAGCAATTTTATATGGGCCTCTCTCCATGTCTCTGACATCGTTGTTTTAGCCACGTTTTGAATTGATTTTTTAAAATAATCTATGTCTATCTGAAAATGACTCAATTTTTCAGACAGTTGTTCTAGGTTGGCTAATCCTTCTTGAATTAACAACATTCTATACCAAGGTGATATGGAATAAATTCCCTGCTTAACCATCCCTATCCAAGAATCCATTTTTTCCCAATTCCAGACATACCCATTATTCCTAACCAATTTATCTACATAATGCTTTACTTGTAGGAAGGCAAAAAGATCTTTGTTAACCAAGCCAAATTCTTCCTTTAACAACGACGATATACTCTCATATTCCATTACCTCTACTGATAACCGTTTCAGTACTGGTTTGGCTATCTGCTATATGTGAATGGGTGTCTTTTGGTAAGTATGTTTTCATTACTTAAGACACTCTCAGCTATGGTTTGGCACTTTATGTGTTTATATAAAGTTCTAAATATATGTATTGTACTTATATTTGCCATGATTCAGGTTTTCAGTATATTTCCTTTTGCAGACTGTCAGTTTCATATCTGGGAAATGCTTTTTTTTTTTAGGAAAAATTTATTTCTTACCTGGGTTAGAGTCTCTTTTTCAAATTGACTGTCTTTTAAATTTGCGGGCAGAATTAGGCTTGCGAGGGCGCAAAATGACAAAGTTTATTGCATCATTCTTGTCGCAAGATTTTTTGGCGCAAAATTACGTTCGTTGACGCAAATTCTTCATTTCCGGCATCTTAGTCGACACTGAGTTCTTCACAAGGTTGCGTCTTCTGTGACACGAGTGTGTCATTTCCGGATGTTTTTGTCGCCAAAAAATATTTTTCTGTTTGTTGTGTGTCATACTTGGCGCCAAATATTTTCATTATTTAAGAACCCATTCCTATATGCCTTTTTTCTCTATCAGAGGGCTATGCTGCTTGCATTTTTTCCCATTGCTGAAACTGCCATATAAGGAAATTGATAAATTTGCTTTATATGTTGTTTTTTTTCTCTTACATTTGCAAGATAAACCTGCTGCCTGATAACAGTTCTACCAAAGCTAAGTGCATTTGTTGTAAACTTGTGGAGGTTATATCTTCTGCTGAGGTTTGTAATAGATGTCATGATAAACTTTTACATGCAGAGAATGTATCCATCAGTAGTAGTTCATTACCTGTTGCTGTTCCCTCAACATCAAATGCACAAGATATACCTGTAAATTTAAAAGAATGTATTTCTGATTCAATTCAGAAGGCTTTGTCTGCCATTCTGCCTTCTAATAAACGTGAAAGGTCTTTTAAAACGTCTCATAAAGTTGATTAAATTTCAGTTGACCGGCAACATGCTGATTTATCCTTTTCTGATGGGGATCTTTCTGGTTCAGAAGATACTGCCTCAGATATTGACACTGACAAATCTTGTTATTTATTTAAAATGGAGTATATTCGTTCCTTGTTAAAAGAAGTGTTGATTACATTGGATATGGAGGAAACAAGTCCTCTTGATATTAAAACTAGTAAACATTTAAATTCTGTTTATAAACCTCCTATGGTTATTCCAGAGGTTTTTCCAGTTCCTGATGCTATTTCTGATATGATTTATAAGGAATGGAATAGGCCTGATACTTCTTTTATTCCTTCTTCAAGGTTTAAAAATTGTATCCTTTGCCAGCAGTTACTTTAGAGTTTTGGGAAAAGATCCCCAAGGTTGATGGGGTTATCTCTACTCTTGCTAAACGTACTACTATTCCTACGAAAGATAGTACTTCTTTTAAAGATCCTTTAGATAGGAAACTTGAATCGTATCTAAGGAAAGCCTATTTATATTCAGGTCATCTTCTCAGGCCTGCAATTTCTTTGGCTGATGTTGCAGCTGCTTCAACTTTTTGGTTGGAAACTTTAGCGCAACAAGTATTTGATCATGATTTGTCTAGCATTGTTAACTTGATTCAACATGCTAATAATTTTATTTGTGATGCCATTTTTGATATCATCAAAATTGAGGTTAAATCTATGTCTTTAGCTATTTTAGCTAGAAGGGTTTTGTGTCTTAAATCATGGAATGCTGACAT
The DNA here is from genome assembly GCF_027579735.1 of Bombina bombina. Taxonomy (NCBI): domain Eukaryota; kingdom Metazoa; phylum Chordata; class Amphibia; order Anura; family Bombinatoridae; genus Bombina; species Bombina bombina. The sequence continues at coordinate 566,075,869 of NC_069503.1, forward strand.
GACTTCTAAGTCCAGATTGCTATCTCTTTCTTTCCAAGGTAATAAGTTATTTGGTTCTCAGTTGGATTCAATAATTTCAACTGTTACTGGGGGGAAGGGAATTTTTTTACCTCAGGATAAAAGACCTAAGGGTAAATCTAAAGATTCTAACCATTTTCGTTCCTTTCGACAAAATAAGGAACAGAAACCTAATCCCTCCCCCAAGGAATCTGTTTCCAACTGGAAGCCTTCCTCGAATTGGAATAAATCCAAGCCCTTTAAGAGATCAAAGCCAGCCCCCAAGTCTGCATGAAGGTGTGGCCCTCATTCCAGCTCAGCTGGTAGGGGGCAGATTAAGATTTTTCAAAGACGTTTGGATCAATTCGGTTCAAAATCTAAATCAATGGATTCAGAGTATTGTCTCTCAGGGTAACAGAATAGGATTCAGAATAAAACCGCCTGTGAGAAGATTTTTTCTCTCACGCATCCCTGCAAACCCAGTAACAGCTCAGGCTTTCCTGGAGTGTGTTTTAGACCTGGATTTATCAGGGGTAATCATGCCAGTTCCATTTCAGGAACAGGGTCTGGGGTTTTATTCAAATCTATTCATTGTCCCAAAGAAAGAAAATTCATTCAGACCAGTTTTGGATCTAAAAATTTTGAATCGATATGTAAGAGTACCAACTTTCAAAATGGTGACTATAAGGACTGTTCTTCCTTTTGTTCAGCAAGGGCATTATATGTCCACAATAGACTTACAGGATGCATATCTTCATATTCCGATTCATCCAGATCACTATCAGTTCCTGAGATTCTCTTTTCTAGACAAGCATTACCAATTTGTTGCTCTTCCTTTGGCCTAGCGACAGCTCCAAGAATCTTTTCAAAGGTTCTCGGTGCCCTACTCTCTATAATCAGAGAGCGGGGTATTGCGGTGTTTCCTTATTTGGACTATATCTTGGTACTTGCTCAGTCTTTACGTTCTGCAGAATCTCACACAAATCAACTAGTGTTGTTTCTACAAAAACATGGCTGGAGGATCAATTTACCAAAAAGTTATTTGATTCCTCAGACAAGGGTAACCTTTTTAGGTTTCCAGATAGATTCAGTGTCCATGACTTTTTCTCTAACGGACAAGAGATGTTTGAAATTGGTTGCAGCCTGTCGGAACCTTCAGTCTCAGTCATTCCCTCTCATGACTGTAGAATCGGACGCAATCCCCTTTGCTAGTTTTCATATGAAACCTCTCCAGTTTTGTATGCTGAACCAATGGTGCAGGGATTATACAAGGATATCACAATTAATATCCTTAAATCCCAATGTTCGACTATCTCTGACTTGGTGGTTAGATCACCATCGTATTGTTCTAGGGGCCTCTTTCATTCATCCAGCCTGGACTGTGATCACAACAGATGCAAGTCTTTCAGGTTGGGGAGCTGTTTGGGGATCTCTGACAGCACAAGGGGTTTGGAAATCTCAAGAGGCGAGATTACCAATAAATATTTTGGAACTCTGTGTGATTCTCAGGGCTCTTCAGTTTTGGCCTCTATTGAAGAGAGAACTGTTCATTTGTTTTCAGACAGACAGTATCACAATTGTGGCATAAGTCAATCATCAGGGTGGGACTCACAGTCCTCAAGCTATGAAAGAAGTATCTTGGATACTTGTTTGGGCGAAATCCCGCTCCAGTCTAATTTCTGCGGTTCATATCCCAGGTATAGACAATTGGGAAGCGGATTATCTCAGTCATCAGACTTTACATCCAGGAGAGTGGTCTCTCCACCCAGATGTGTTTTCTCAAACTGTTCAGATGTGGGGTCTTCCAGAAATAGATCTGATGGCATCTCATCTAAACAAGAAACTTCCCAGGTACCTGTCCAGGTCCAGAGATCCTCGGGCGGAAGCAGTGGATGCGTTAACACTTCCTTGGTGTTATCAACCTGCTTATATTTTCCTGCCTCTAGTTTTCTTCCAAGAGTGATCTCCAAAATCATCATGGAGCAATCGTTTGTGTTGCTGGTGGCTCCAGCATGGCACCACAGGTTTTGGTATGTGGATCTTGTTCGGATGTCCAGTTGCCAACCTTGGCCACTTCCAATAAGACCGGACCTTCTGTCTCAAGGTCCGTTTTTCCATCAGGATCTCAAATCATTAAATTTAAAGGTATGGAAATTGAACGCCTAGTGCTTAGTCATAGAGGTCTCTCTGATTCAGTGATTAATACTATGTTACAGGCTCGTAAATCTGTTTGTAGAAAGATTTATTATCGAGTTTGGAAGACTTACATTTCATGGTGTTCCTCTCATAAATTCTCTTGGCAATCTTTTAGAATTCCTAGAATTTTACAGTTTCTTCAGGATGGTTTGGATAAAGGTTTGTCTGCAAGTTTCTTGAAAGGACAAATCTCTGCTCTTTCTGTTTTGCTAAATTGCTAAATTGCTAAACTTCGTGATATTCACTGTTTTGTACAGGCTTTGGTTTGTATCAAGCCTGTCATTAAATCAATCTCTCCTCCTTGGAGTCTTAATTTGGTTTTGAAGGCTTTACAGGCTCCTCCATTTGAGCCTATGCATTCTTTGGACATTAAACTACTTTCTTGGAAAGTGTTGTTCCTTTTGGCCATCTCTTCTGCTAGAAGAGTTTCTGAATTATCTGCTCTCTCTTGTGAATCTCCTTTTCTGATTTTTCATCAGGATAAGGCAGTTTTGCGGACTTCATTTAAATTCTTACCTAAGGTTGTGAATTCTAACAACATTAATAGAGAAATTGCTGTCCCTTCTTTGTGTCCTAATCCTAAGAATTCTTTGGAGAGATCTTTATATTCTTTGGATGTGGTGAGAGGTCTGAAATATTATGTCGAAGCTACTAAAGATTTCAGGAAGACTTCTAGTCTATTTGTTATCTTTTCTGGTTCCAGGAACGGTCAGAAGGCTTCTGCAGTTTCTTTGGAATTGTGGTAAAGCTTTTGATTCATCAAGCTTATTTGGAGTCGGGTAAAGAATTACAGCTTATTTTACTATATCAGTTTCCACTTCTTGGGCTTTTAAGAATGAAGCTTCAGTTGATCAGATTTGCAAAGCAGCAACTTGGTCTTCTTTGCATACATTTACTAAATTCTACCATTTTGATGTATTTGCTTCTTCGGAAGCAGTTTTTGGTAGAAAAGTTCTTCAGGCAGCTGTTTCAGTTTGATTCTTCTGCTTATGATTTAAGTTTTTCCTTTTATTTATGAGAATAAACTTATATTTGGGTTGTGGATTAATTTTTTGCAGCGAATTGGCTGGTTTTATTTTATCCCTCCCTCTCTAGTGACTCTTTTATGTGGAGTTCCACTTCTTGGGTATTGCTATCCCATACGTCACTAGCTCATGGACTCTTGCCAATTACATGAAAGAAAACATAATTTATGTAAGAACTTACCTGATAAATTCATTTCTTTCATATTGGCAAGAGTCCATGAGGCTCACCCCTTTTTTATGTTGGTTATGATTTTTTTCGTATAAAGCACAATTATTTCCAAATTGCTTTGTTGATGCTTTTTACTCCTTTCTTTATCACCACACTACCTGGCTATTCGTTAAACTGAATTGTGGGTGTGGTGAGTGGTGTGTTTATAGGCAATTTGAGGTTTGGGAAACTTTGCCCCTCCTGGTAGGATTGTATATCCCATACGTTACTAGCTCATGGACTCTTGCCAATATGAAAGAAATTTATTTATCAGGTAAGTTCTTACATAAATTATGTTTTTTTACTTTTTTCAAGTTTTCTATTTTGCACATATTGGAGTGAACTGTTTTTATTGTTTGTTTAGTAACATTTTTAAAACATTTCTGTGATACCGGAATCCTTCACAGTAGGAGTTGTTCTCTGCTGCTGAATATTTACAGTTGCAAGATAGGAGCTGCTCCGCTGAATTCAATAAAGCTTATTTTAACTTTTACTTCCTTGCTGAGAGAAATCTTTTAGAATCTTTTAATTTTCCAGTTGTAATGACTGTTTTTTTCAGCAATAAATTAATTTCACAAACAGATTTTATTGAATCTAGGCCATTATGCATGCCACAAGGAGCAAAATATTATGCTTAAACAGATCGTTAAAGAGCTATTTAGACAGCTTGCCCAGATGAGTAACAGATGAGATTAGTTTCAAGATCACTGTCTAGAGCTCATCATGGATACATTGATTCTCGTTAAGGTAACAATGGGATCTATTCATAGAAACACCAAAAACAGTCAAGTCTTTCAGAACCAAGACCCTAAACTCATGCAGTGAGATGTATTTTATTGCCACATTCTTAGGGGGAAATCCTGGTACATATTTTTTTTAAATTGCTTATACATTTATATATGTTTGTTTAAAAAAGAAATCTTAAAATTAACATTGCCCTTCTCTTTACAAGAATAACAGAAGGGGTGCCATGTAAAGGTTGACTCGGATTCTTAGGCTGAAACTAATAAAAATGTACCTTATATATGAATGTGTTAATTGTGGGTAACTAGTAGACTTGTGCAGCAATGAATAATTCATTTTGGACAAATCATTTGGAAAATTTAGTTTTTAAGAATATTAGTTTGCTGCTCTATTCGATATTCGTTTAGTTTAAACAAAACAAATACTGAATATAGGTATCATTTACATTTGTTTTCCGCTGGCTTATACTTACCTATGTGCTAGGGGAGCTGTGGAGCTAAGCCTCCTATTGGCAGGGCCCTGAGCTCTGTGAAGAAGCGTTAGGAAAAATGCGGCTCCCCAGCATCCTATAGGTAAGTATTTTACCTTTTAAAGACAATTTAAAGGAAACAAATGTATACTAATGAATTTCATTAGTATATATTTGTTTTCTTTAAAATTACTTTGTGCATTTGAATGGATATTCGTTTTGTAAAAATGATATGAATATCCATATTTTTCTTATGTATATCAGTATGTGGTAGTCAATTACGTTTTTTGTGCACCTGATTGATTAGAATTACCAGATGGAGATGATGAATATATAGAGAAATGTATCGTTATGAGGGTATGAACACAATATATGCAAATTCCCCCTTATACTCCATAATGTGGGGTTTTATAAGTGGTAATCTGTGAAATATGGATAATGGAACACTTGTTATAATACTAAGAACAACATAAACCTGTTAATACTTTAAAGAATCATATAGTGATAAATAAGAATGATTTTTAGAATAGAGTAACCTGATTTGATAGTGATGGATCACGTGACCGCACCATTCAATCAGATGGGGGGTGCCTGATGGTCATGAATAATATTCTAAATACAACAAAGAAACATCATGTTTATGCTCCCGTTGTTAGGATTAACTGTTTGCCCATACAATAAGGAGTAACATTTCTCGGGATTGATCATACTGTAATAGTAAAGAACTTATGTGTAAATTAAAAATAGGGAATCCCTGACTTGACCATCGGTAGATCATGTGGACTGAGTAACCAATTGGATAGGGGTGTGCTGTTATGATCTTAGGAGGCATACCTACAGAATAATAATGAAATGTATTAATAAGTTATCAAATACATTATTGAATGGGGTAATAGTATATAGATGCAACATTTTTCATTGCTTAGGAGAATCTGGCACAAGACGCCCCTCCACACAGTGTATTACAACAAGTGCCACTCAGTGTATTATATCAAGTCCCCCGGGAAACACTAAACAACATGATATTTGACATCAGTGACTAACTAGGGGAGGGGGTGTGCCTCAGTTATGCCAAAGGCTCTTATTACGAATTATGGATTATGTTTGCATATAAAAAGGAAAATAATAATCAAATATTAGTTATCACACTATTTTAAATAAATAGTACTTGATTATTGTATAACTAACCCCTGCATCTTGGTGTATCATATGACTATGAGTAGCCAATGATCACTAGGGGGTAGATTTGTGATGTCAGGGAGGGGTGTTGGCTAAGCAGTGGCTGATTAATTATTTAAAATCTATTTAAATTGTGTCATTTCCGGCTAATGACACAAATCTATTTAAATTATGTCATTATTGCCTTGACAAATCTGTGACAAAACATACGTTGGCGGTGATGTATCCCTTGCACCTGAACCTTTATGTTTTTTTCAGAAATTTTCTGATTTGGGTTTAATAAACTTTTTTGAGGACTAATGGCAGTATGCAAATTTGTGAAATAACTGTTGCTGTGTGACACGAGAGATAGTGTTAAAGCCATTCTCTTTGTTTCCCCCTTTAGGGGCTTTATTGTTACAAAATCATGGACGTTTAGATAGGGGTCTTCTTGTCTCCAGCAATAGTGGTAATAACTGCCCATTTTAGTGTTTTCCTCTGGTGCTTACTATTTACTTAATAGTTGCTATTTACTCTGGTGCAGGGATTATGTTTGCTGTGTATTTATTAATTTTATATTTTTAAACATTTTTAATATCCAAAATAAAAGTTATATTTTATTGTTAAGGGTTTGATACTTCAAATGGGATGTAGAGATATACAAATCTATTGTAGGAATTAATATGTTGTGGGTGGCCTGACTTTTTGTCTCCCAAGTATGGGTGTTTGAGGATGCTTTATTTTTCTTTTCTTTTACATTATGACAAGGCAATGGGGCCTATCTATCAAGCTCTGCAGGCTCGCCAGAAACAGCAGTTATGAAGCAGCGGCCACAAAGACCGCTGCTCCATAACCTGTCCGCCTGCTCTGAGCAGGCGGACAGACATCGCCGGAAATCAACCCGATCGAGTACAATCGGGTTGATCAACACCCCCCTGCTGACGGCCCATTGGCCGCGGGTCTGCAGGGGGCGGCGTTGCACCAGCAGCTCTTGGTGCAATGCTGAATATGGCGAGCGTATTGCTCGCCGTATTCAGCGAGGTCTGGCGGACCTGATCTGCACTGTCGGATCAGGTCCGCCAGACTTTCTTAAATAGGGGCCAATGTCACTACCAGCAGGGTTAATCTGAAATGGATAATGATGCCAATGTAAATCCAAAATTTTAATTTCTTAATCTTAAAATCTAATTTGAGCAGGAACTGCAGTGAGAAATGTCTAGTCATGAAACCTATATTTTTTTTTATCAACAATAGAATCCTTTATCAATCTCTCAAACATAGCTAGCTGAATGTTACTGAATATAATAAAAATCCTAACTAAGCACATTCCAAAAATACAAAATACTAATGAGATTAAGTGACTGTTAAAAATCTGTTACATATTTAGATGTACAATAGTAAAAAATAATAATTTCTAACTGAATAGATATTTTTAATTAGAGTTATTTTACATTACCCTTAACAATAACAAATACATCCATGAAAATGTAATTGGGCTAATCTTTATCATCTCTCCAGTTATGGACCCAGTGGCTGAGAAGTGGCAACAATGAACACTTTCCCAACGTGCTGTATTTAACCCAATATGTGACTCACAATTTGAGTCAGTCTTGAAGTAAGGTACACAGGTTCTAAGCACATAATATGTCAGTTAAAATTTCAAAGAAGTGGGGATAGGGAGAAGTATTTAAAGCAGAGAGAACTGTTTAGGATTTTTAAATTAGATTCTCGTGTACCTAAAGGGATGAACAGGGATTATGACATGTCAGTATTCCTATAAATGTTATTAAAATTATTTAAAATGTTAATTGCAGTTGTATATAATATGTCAAGAATAAAGATATTTTATTTTTTGTCCACTAGATGGAGGTGTTTGGTTTAATTGTTATTTATTTGTTGTATAAGTATATAAAGGAGTTAATTGTTTGGTGGGAGCGGCGCCAGGGTTGATTTAAAAATGGTGGTGTTTGGTTTCATTGTATGATGACTTGACTAAGGGCATGAGCCAAAACATTGTCTTGCTTGACCTGGGGTTCCTGAAAAAATCTTTTATACTTTGAAGATTGGTGAGTGCTGCTGCCTTCTCTGAACTTTACCTGACCATGGATTTCCCCTATGTTCAGGACCCCTACTGATTTGCACCACCTTTGTTGCATTATGCTGGATTTATCATTTATTGGCAAGAAACTAAGGCCATACACCATTACGTCCCAGTGAAATTTAGGGGCGGAACTTCTATCTCACCAGCAGGACATAGCAGTTTTTGAGGCAGAATACTCACTGCTTCTAATCAGTTTTCTTTCTTTATCCACAGGGGGAGACAGTACACTCTCCAGAGTGGGGTAACAAAAAAGACTAGCCAGGTCTTCCCTGAACTGCAAACAATCAAATTTTCCAGCCACCGAGTATCTTTTTAAAAGACCTTTATTTTCTTAGGCAGGGTCCATACGTATAACAAACAAACAACGTTGTTTGTTTGTTATACTTATGGACCCTGCCTAAGAAAATAAAGGTCTTTTATAAAGATACTCGATGGCTGGAAAATGTTATTGTTTCTAATCCATTTTCATCCAGCATAGAGGAACATTCTTGACAGTAAATGAGAACTGTGCCCTAACATACTTTGATGTTTATTGAGCATTTGAAATTTTTTAAGCATTTTAATGATTTATTTTAATAATAAATGATGATAAAGATTAGCCCAATTACATTATAGTATAATAGCGGTTGTGATCCTTATATAGAGTTTATAGTAACTCTATATAACATGAGTAGTGACTTTTCAGCTTCAACAAATATTCATGTTAAAAATCAGATTTACACTATGATATGTTTTCTTCTTATGAGAAATTTAGACTAGGGAAGAGCAGGGAAGAAATATTTCTTACAAACAAAAATTTCATAACGGTTATTCGAGGACATTCGTTCCTCCAAATAATTTGTTCCTCCAAATATTCGTTCCCTGCACTATTTGTTTTCCGTTTTGTTTAAAACGAAAAGAAAACTTTTGTTAAACATTTACATTAACATTTATTCAAACTAATGTTTCAAAGCTAAGTGAAAAGTTCACCTGTAGCTACCTACTTACTTTTAAAGTGTAAAGTGCTTACCTTAACACGTGATCCTCTTCTTGCCAGAGCTCTGGGGTGCGCTAATAGGAGGCTGTTAGCACGGCCAGGATCTGTCAAGAAGAGGATCGTGTTAGCGCGCTTTACAGGGCATGTTAAGTTAAGTATTTTACCATTTAAAAGTAATTTAAAGGAAACAAATTTAGTCAGTATTTTTGATTTTTTTGTAATTTTGTTTGTGCATTAATTTGGAAATTTGTTTTTGTTTACGAAAAGGAATATCTAATTTCGTCTGAAAACGAATGCACATCCCTAATTTAGACCACTGTATCAATGTGACTAAATCACAATATTTATTGACATATCCTTTGTCTGATATTGGATTATTTCTGATATTGATATTTTATATTTCATATTTTTACTTCACATGTTTAATATATTGTTTACCTTATACACTGCTCGCTATGCCCTTGAACATTTTTAGTGCAATGCATTTGAATAAACTGTTGAATGAGAAATAACCCTTATTATGACTAATATATGATTCTTTTTAGACATGTTACAATGTGAACATACCTTTTTAAAAAGTTTCTCAAAACTGAAAACAAGATGCAGCTGGATTAGTTCAGAGTTGGAGTGAACTGGATTTGATATGAGACAGACTGATTAAACCTGTATGCAAATTAAATATGCAAATTAAATTTGAACAGGGACTTTAACTGAGCACAGAAACCTTTGTTGGCAGAGCTACTTCCAAGAAAGACACAGATTACAATTAAAAAGCCATTAACTACTTGAAAGCTGATTTCACAGCATTACAGTGTTCTCCCTTTTCATCATTAATAGGTATACTCTAAACAGTGGCCAAAACCTTTAAGTGCTATATTTTTAATTTGTAGTGCATTGAGCACTATTAGTGCACTACACTCATATTACAAGTGGTGAATTAAGTGCTGCACTTGAGCACAATTTATAATACTGGTGTCTTAAATAGTGCAAACGTTATAGCACTACAGATGATGCAATAAACTGGCCAATAGGATCAAGCAGGAAAAAATGTAGTCGTAGATGAGGTAAAACTGTCAAAAAAAAAAGAGAGCGAATAGCACAAAAGAAAAAGATAAAACTAAAAAAAAAAATCAAATGATAGCATAGCATTCATGTCTGTTCCCAGAAGAACAGAAGAATAATATAGGCATAACAAACTAAAAGAAATACTTAAGAAAAATCTGAATTCTCAAATTGTTTTAATGACCTGTCTTCATGCATCACAAATACAATTTCTGCCACACATCTCACATATAGGCTTATCATTAGGTAAAGGTTTCTGGTTTGTCTTCTGTGGGCTGTACCAACATAAAAGTATATGACCCTGGTGAATTTATTGGCATGTCTCCTGATTACCTAATTTGTTCTGCTACTCATTTAGAATGCCTCAGATATACATTTTCTTGCTGTATTCTATAAGCCAACTTGTTTAACAGTTCAGGTACTGATCACTAGCCCACCTTTTTCTTCAGGGATTTTGGTTGACCAGCAATTACTCCTGATCAAGCATCTGTATCTCAACTGGACTCCGTCTAAAGTATCATAACCGCCTCTTAACTTTTGTTCCTTACTAGAAAGCCTGTTTTCCAGCTCCTACAAACAAAGTAAGCTCTTATTGTAACTTCAGTTATTAACTTGTTATTTAAATATAATTTATTGTTGGAACATTATTCTTCTTTACTTTTACATATATAACACTTTGTTTGTCTACCATATGTTAAACATATTCTGTTTCAGAAATTCTTTGTTATTAAAAGTTAAAAAAAGATAATAATAATAATAATAATGGTATGATGTAATATTAATTAGATCATTAACCCTTTGAGTGCTAAGCACTTTCCCACCTGGGTGCTAAGATTTTTTATTTATTTTTTGAACAATTTTTTAACTTTTTTTATTTTTTCAGACCCCCAAAGGTTAGGCGATTACCTTTCCAATGGTGGGTCTTGGGGGTCTGTAGATGCTTAGATGCCTGAGATACAGGCTTCTAAGCAGCATGCCCTCTGCTCCTATACTTAACATTGTTAAGTATAAATAAAGTTGTGCAGTGACGTCATCACGTTATTGTGCGTGACGTCACCACACAAAACGGGAAGCCCCGGCGATGCCTGTCACTCTACAGGCATGATCACCGGGGTAGGAGCGCGTGGGAGCCCCCAGATCTCCCTCAAGGTGGGAGAGTGCTAGTGATGGCTCTGAGCCGTCATTAGCACCAGAGTGGGAAACTCTGTGATGGCTCAGAGCCGTCATTAGCACTCAAAGGGTTAAATAATGATATAATATATAAACATAAACAGAAGCACCAAACAACATGTACATTTTTTCTTTATTATGTTATATATGTGTTTATTTAATAGCCGACCCTAGTGGGAAGGACCGATAAACACATTAAAGTTGTTTTACACTAGTTTTGTTACAATTTGTATAACTCTTGACTTATATCAATATTGGGTTTTTTTTGTTTGTTTTTTAAAAAAAGAAAACCACAAGTTGCATATGATTTGAAACATGTCTCTTTATTTTCTCAAAAGGGACAAGACGATCAACAACAACACGTTTTATCAATACAACAGTGGACTGATAATTAAGAGACATTATATTATTTTACCATCTGACAGAAGAGACACGGATCTCTTCAAAATCAATGAACACCACAGAACAAATTGATGGAGCCGTTACTCGAATGTCTGTCTAATGTGAACACCAAGCGCTCTAAATGCAGGGCCATGTTTGATATGTAAACTGCTTAATTTTTTTCAATAAAGCTTGTTTAAAAAATAAAAAAAACAGAAACAGAAAAACAGGGTGCACATCCAGTGATAAGTCAGCTAATCCTAGAGCAAACTGCGGAAAGATTTACAACAAATTTGCAAATATTAGCAAAATAAACTAAAAGGCACTCTATAATATACCAGAAGCTGCAAATACTACAAACATATAATGGAGGATTTATTACAAATATTGTCCAAGATATGATAAGCCAAAGTACCTTTCCATATGCAAATAGCCAAGGTTGTTTCAAGAAGCAAGCTCAAAACTCCTTAATAGAAACAACTAAAAGTCACACCAGGGTTCAAAAATAGCCTTTAAAGGGACACTGAACCCAAATTTTTTCTTTTGTGATTCAGATAGAGCATGCAATTTCAAGAAACTTTCTAATTTACTCCTATTATCAATTTTTCTTCGTTTTCTTGCTATCTTTATTTGAAAAAGAAGGCATCTAAGCTTTTTTTGGGGTTCAGAACTCTGGACAGCACTTTTTTATTGGTGGATGAATTTATCCACCAATCAGCAAGGACAACCCAGGTTGTTCACCAAAAATGGACCGGCATCTAAACTTACATTCTTGCATTTAAAATAAAGATACCAAGAAAATGAAGAAAATTTGATAATAGCAGTAAATTAGAAAGTTGCTTAAAATGTCATGCTCTATCTGAATCATGAAAGAAAAAATTTGGGTACAGTGTCCCTTTAAGCAACTCATATTAAAACATTGAAAGTTCCATTCTATGGCGTTTCCGCTCTAGCATAATAATTTATTAAATAGAACATTAGCAAAAATAAAATATAGAGAAACACAGATATTTATAACATAATATACCCACCACTAAATGCTGACATACTGGAGATCACCAAGACTCTTAGAAAATCATCCAGTATATCTAAAGAAGCACTACCTAAAACATGGATTTACATATTAAAACATAATTTGTAACACATGCTACAAGGTTATTATGGATTGTCATAGTATATCCTTAAATCATAACGTAACTATATAAACCACTGCTATCTAACTCACTACTTAAAATAAAAATCTATAAAAGGCACAAATCACACATTTTCTTTTCCCTTCCATTTTTTTCTTCTCTTTTATAAAGGTAGTCATTGAACACTTCCTGCGGTGTCTCTAGCATAAGAAAGCAAGCTGAGGTTGCGAGAAAAAAATGTCAGACAGAGATCTTATAATGTAATTTAGACCTCCCCTAATGGTGTCAGAATTAGCAGGAAGAAAAGTGAAGCTTATATAATTATTGGCTTACACATGAATAAATGAGTGGAAAGGACAACCACTATTGGATAATCCTTATCCTGACAATTGTTGTAAGCTTGAAAAGTTTAAAACATTTATTTGTTATGGTTTCCTTTAAGAGGCCCCAAGTTTCTTGTTTCCTGAATGCTATCAATGACAGAAAACTAGTGTTTTTCACATTCATACAAATTGGAAGGCATGTCTAGTGGGTATACCAGATGAGTAAGTTTATAGGGAAATCTTATTTGTCCTCTTCTGCTTTCATCATCTGGCATCTGGCTCTTGTCTTCACTTTGCCAGTCTCCTTTCTTTGAACTACTTATTTTTTTTCCTAAAACCCAGAGGGAATAAAAGGGAATTAAAATCCAGGCATGTATATTTCATGTGCTTATCCCATATAATGGAGGTATCCAATCTTTTTTTAACTTTCAAAAGTACCAATATATTGAATGCACAGTCAACTGATGCATTCTCTTTTGTTAGAATAAAAAAACAACTAAATATACCGTTAATGACAAGCAAACTAAATATTCACTTAACTTTAAACCTTAAAAATACGCCTTGAAATAGTAACAATTCATTGCAAACAAGCACACATGGGGGCCAATTTATCATCCGTCTGTCTGACATACTTGGCTCAGCGGATCATATCCGACAGACACCGATGAACGCCGACAGCATACGCTTTCAGCATTTATCATTGCACAAGCAGTTCTTGTGAACTGCTTGTGCAATGCCACCCCCTGCAGATTTGATTCATATGACATCGGGCGGATTGATGTCCGCAACCTCAGAGCAGGTGTATGAGGTGCTTCATAACTGCTGTTTCCGGCGAGCCATAGGAAGGCTATGGAAGGCTTGCACGGAAACAGGGGCATCAGGGGCCATTCGGCCCTTGATAAATCGGCTCCTTAGAATAATTAGTTCTAGAAGATCTACTTCAGCTCAGTCAGCTCTTTTCTTAGGAACTAGCACAAGAACAGAAAGGCAGCACATCAGGGATCCATATAAAAAGCAGAGCTTTATTTCATGAATGAAGACACATAAAAGAAACAAGCGTGGGGATGGGATGGGGGCGTGGCCTTACGCGTTTCGTGCCATGCAGCCTTTAGTCATAGGATGACTTTTCTTAGGAACTCTATTTCTTCTCTCATTCTCCTGTTTTGTTGCTTGAGTTCCAAAAATCTTATTTTTCCCTTGTTACTTCTTTTGTTTCTCTTCCTTATTCAGTTCCACTAATATTTTATTTTTTATTTATGTTTATACCATTATTTAAATGTATCTCTCTCCAGTTCCCTGTACTGGAGCTATTAAAATTTTGAGGCCCCCATAAGTTTCTTCTGTTACTCTTCCGTATTTCCTACCTGTGATTTTTCAAATAACTTTCCATTATCATTTTGAATGTTGAGATTGCTTGAGGGATGTGCAGGTGATCAAACCCCCAAACTCACAAACTCCTAGCATTTTCTTAGGAGATTAAGTACCCTCAGTATGTGAGCTGTCAAAAGCCAGACTATTTTGGTATGTGTCTAGCACAGCACACATCAGAATAAAAACCTTTTAGCTACTTCTTGAGGTCCCTCATGGTAAATTCACTAATCTCTTTCTAGATTTATACAATTAAAAAAGTGTAAACTATTCTCTAAGCCTGATCAAAAAAGCTTGCATTGAACCCCAAAAGCCTGAAAGCATAGGGACCCATTGGGTTTTCAAAGAAATTCTGTCCACTCAACCAAGTTCATTCCTCCTAATAATTTATCTTTAGCAATGAAAAAATGCATTGTTTAAAATAATATATAATAATACCGTATGTGTGTGTGTATATATATATATATATATATATATATATATATATATATATATATATATAGTTATATAGTTAAAGGACCAGTAAATACAGTAGATATGCATAATCAACAAATGCATGATAACAAGACAATGCAAAAGCACTGTCTGAAATGAATATGAGTAGTAGATTTTTTTCTGACAAATTTTAGTTATGTCTGTTTCCATAACCACTGCATCATGTGACAGCCATCAGCCAATCACAAATGCATATATGTATATTGTATGAATTTTTGCACATGCTCAGTAGGAGTTGGTTACTTTAAAGTGTAAATATAAAAAGAATGTGCACATTTTGTTAAAGGGAAAGTTCACCCCAAAATGTTCTCCCCTTTAAATTGTTCCCAATGATTCATTTTACCTGCTGGAGTGTTTTAAATTGTTTACACGTATCTCCTTTACCCCTATTTTGGCATTTGAAATAGCTGATTTAGCCTGTGGTATCCCAACCTATACTGAAAGTTTTTTTACTGGAGTATATTCTATTGAATAGCCTACGTAAACACAGCCAGCAGAAGAGATTGTACTCTCAGTGGGGGCATGATAGTTAAGTAATAAAATGATAATTTTCCATTGTTCTCTCTAATTATTGAGCTTTGGTTTTCTAAACAAATATAAGATAAAGAAGCAAGTCTGTGTACATAAAAGTGATAACATAATGAGATCTGATATTACCTAAAGCTCAACCCATTGTAATAGGCTATGGTTTAAAAGCACAAAACCAGCTACTTAATATACACAAATAAACCTGAAAATACAATTTCTCATAAATGTTATACTCTGCAGCTGGTATAACAAGTCATTGAAAATACATTCATATAAAAACAATTTTACAGTGTACTGTCCCTTTAATGGAAGTAAATTGGAAAGTTGTTTAAAATTGCTTGCTTTATCTGAATCATGAAAGTTTAATTTTGACTTGAATGGGCCTTTAATGTAGCACTTCATGTTTTTTCAATACTTAGAATACAGTTTTTTAAATATTGTCCCAGATTGAATCAATTTTGTTATTTAATAGTATCAGATATTCTAAAACTGGCTCAGCCTTAACTAAGCACAAAAACCTATATGTCTATGCACGATTACCTCAAGTCACAAATAATAATCTACTCACATTACGGTGATGCGGAAGGATTTTCTAAATTCACAGTGATTCAGAATTGTTAGTACCCCAGATGCTAACAGAATAATAAAGAACACATCAGTATGGCACAATGCATGCCAATGACTCATGTGTGACCAATATTGAATAATGTAGTGTTGACATTAGTAGGCATTTATTCAACAGAAAGAAACAAAGGATAATTACACACTATTACTGCTGCATGCAGCTGAATCTTGATATAAATAAAAACACATGTTCAGTACCGCAGCGATATAAGAAAGGTATTTAAGTGAAGTGTGTTAGACGTAAATATGTCAAATAGTATATCAGCCAATAAGGTTGTTTTTCCAAAGCCCACAGTGAACCAAAATTTGCAAAGCTTATGTTGTGAGTCATAGATACCCTGCAGAAAAGTTCATAGGGTAATCATAACAGTCAGATGGAAACATTTAAAGGGACACTGAACCCAAGTTTTTTCTTTCGTTCAGATAGAGCATGCAATTTTAAACAACTTTCTAATTTACTCCTATTATCAATTTTTCTTCGTTCTCTTGCTTTCTTTATTTGAAAAAGAAGGCATCTAAGCTATTTTTTGGTTCAGAACCATGGAAAGCACTTGCTTATTGGTAGGTGAATTTACTCACCAATCAGCAAGAACAACACAGTGGTCGGCATCTAAACTTACATTCTTGCATTTCAAATAAAGATACCAAGGGAATGAAAAGAATTTGATAATAGGAGTAAATTAGAAAGTTGCCTAAAATTGCATGCTCTATCTGAATTGCGATAGAAAACATTTGGGTTGTGTCCCTTTAAAATTAGAAGTCGTTTTTACACATGCATAACATGGGGCCTATTTATCAAGCCGTCAACCGCAAATACGCTGGAATTCCGCAGCGTAATTGTGGAGAGCCTGATTCCCCTTATTTATCAAACCCTACACCCTACAGACCGGCAAAAGTAGAATTTTGTGACGTAACATACGATCCGCCGGTCAAAGTCCGACACAGATCGATGCTTACGTCATTACAGATGTTCCAAATGCAAATTCTGCACTATCTGACTACTTTTGTAAGTTATCAAATTTCTACCAGGTACGCTCTGCACTATTCCGGCCCAGCGTACCTGGTTTTCAATCCGCCGCCCTAGAGGCGGCGGATGCCATAGGAATCAATGGGAGTTTGAAAGCAGCGAAAGCTCATGTTCGCTGCTGCCCGATATCCCATTGATTCCTATGGGAGAATAAAGTTACGCTTATACCTAACACCCTAACATGTACCCTGAGTCTAAACACCCCTAATCTGCCGCCCCCTACACCTCTGCCACCTACATTATACTTATTAACCCCTAAGTTGCCACCCCCAACACCACCGCCACCTACATTATGTTATTAACCCCTAATCTGCATCCCCTACACCGCCGCCACATACATTATGTTATTAACCCCTAATCTGCCATCCCCAACGTCACCGCCACTATATTACATTTTAACCCCTAAACCTAAGTCTAACCCTAACACCCCCTAACTTAAATCTAATTGAAATAAATATAAATAAAATTACTATCATTAACTAAATTATTCATATTTAAAACTAAATACTTACCTGTAAAATAAACCCTAAGCTAGCTACAATATAACTAATAGTTACATTGTATCTAGACTAGCTTAGGGTTTATTTTTATTTTACAGGCAAGTTTGTATTTATTTTAACTAGGTAGAATAGTTATTAAATAGTTATTAACTATTTAATAACTACCTAGCTAAAATAAATACAAAAATGCCTGTAAAATAAAACCTAACCTAAGTTACAATAACACCTAACACTACACTACAATTAAATACAATTAAATAAATTACATACAATTAACTAAATTATATACAGTTATCTAAAGTACAAAAACCCCCCACTAAATTACAGAAAATAATAAGCAAATTACAGATATTTAAACTAATTACACCTAATCTAATAGCCCTATCAAAATAAAAAAAGCCCCCCAAAATAAAAAAAAAACCCTAGCCTAAACTAAACTACCAATAGCCCTTAAAATGGCCTTTTTCCGAGCATTTCCCCAAAGTAATCAGCTCTTTTACCTGTAAAAAAAAATACAAACAACCCCCCAACAGTAAAACTCATCACCCACACAACCAACCCCCCAAAAAAAATACTAACTAAAAAAACCTAAGCTCCCCATTGCCCTGAAAAGGGCATTTGGATGGGCATTGCCCTCAAAAGGGCAGTTAGCTCTTTTGCAGGCCCAAAAGCCCTAACCTAAAAATAAAACCCACCCAATACACCCTTAAAAAAATCTAACACTAACCCCCTGGAGATGTCTTCATCCAAGCTGGGCAAAGTGGTCCTCCAGACGGGCAGAAGTCTTCATCAAAGCTGGGCAGAAGTGGTCCTCCAGACGGCAGAAGTCTTCATCCAGATGGCATCTTCTATCTTCATCCATCCGGCGTGGAGCGGGTCCATCTTCAAGACATCCGACGCGGAGCATCCTCTTCGGTCGACGACTACCCGACGAATGAAGGTTCCTTTAAGTGACGTCATCCAAGATGGCGTTCCTTAGATTCCAATTGGCTAATAGAATTCTATCAGCCAATCGGAATTAAGGTAGAAAATTAGTTATAACTATTAGTTATATTGTAGCTAGCTTAGGGTTTATTTTACAGGTAAGTATTTAGTTTTAAATAGGAATAATTTAGTTAATGATAGCAATTTTATTTATATTTATTTAAATAAGATTTAAGTTAGGGGGTGTTAGGGTTCGACTTAGGTTTAGGGGTTAATAAATTTAATATAGTGGCGGCGAAGTTGGGGACGGCAGATTAGGGGTTAATAATTGTTATGTAGGCGGCGGCGGTGTAGGGAGAGCAGATTAGGGGTTAATAACATAATGTAGGTGGCGGCGGTGTAGGGGGCGGCAGATTAGGGGTTAATAAGTATAATGTAGGTGACAGTGGGCTCCGGGAGCGGCGGTTTAGGGGTTATTAAGTTTATTAGAGTGGCGGTGGGCTCCGGGAGCGGCGGTTTGGGGTTAATAACTTTATTTAGTTGCGGTGGGGTCTGGGAGCGGCGGTATAGGGGTAAAACATTTTAGTATAGTGTGGGTGTTTAGTGACAGTATACCAATAAAGCTGGGAAAAAGCCGAAGAGCAGCGAGATCGATGACTGTTAGTTAACAACAGTCTGCTGCTCATCGCCCTGTACTTGGTGCGCAGATTTTTGACAGCTTTTTTGGTAACTTTGGATAACGTATTCAGGTCCACGACAGCGATGTTAGGCGATCTTAGGCGAGCGTATTGGTTCCGGCTAATGCAAGTAAGTTGACGGGTTGATAAATAGGGGTCCATATATCAACAAAAGATATGCATAGAAAAAATAAATAAAAATATTTATGTAATGGGACTTAACAGCCATTGAAGGGTCAGCTAGAGGTATAACAGCATTTCTTATAAGTATGCACATGTTCTATTCTATTGCAGCAATCTTCTAAAAAGTCCTTAGAAGCTCTTCTGGGAGAATGCATTATCTTTTAGAATTCTGATACTGCCACTTCGTCAATACTGGGCTGTGCTTCAAGTACAGACCAACAACAGGGCTCCAGCCACACCTGCGCACTTCCTAGAGTTTCTTCATAAATTCCAGGTAAGTGTCTGTTGTTGCTCAGTTATTAGCTTGCTCCTTTACTTGTCCCTGTATGTCCCCTCCTGTACCTTTAAGGCATACTAAAGTCAAATTTAAACTATATTCATGATTCAGAGAGAGCATGGAGATTTTAGAGATGTTCCTATTTTCTTCCATTATCAAATTTTGACTTATTATATGCCCACTTTCTGAGGCACTATATCCTACATAGCATGTGCACAAGTTCACAGTCTATTCATATACTAGTCTGTGATTGGCTTGTGACTGACACATGATTCGGTGGACATCAAATGGTAAAATAAAAGGTATATTTGTCAGAAAATATCTACTGCTTATTTGAAATTCAGAGTAAGTGCTATTGCTTTGCCTTTTTTGTTATACACTAGTTAATTATACAATTCTACAGTATTTAATAGTCCTTTAATGCCATTTGTAGAATCCAGAAATTTTAGCAACATGGTTTCTAATGTCTTTCATAGTAAAGAATAAAAGTCAAGAATATTATAAATGATTTGTTTAGTATTACCTTCCTAAATATATCTCCAAATCCCTACTTGTTTATCATTGTACTAATTGTTTTATCCATGTTTAACTCTACTGTCATCAGCTCTGGGGTTAATTCTCAACCACCTTTGAGCTAAAGGGAATGAGGTCCCAGGAGTCCAGTGGATATTAAATTATATTAATTGTCCAATCCCCACGCTTCGCTCAACCGACCCCCTTACCCACCCCTGACGCAGAAATCCCCCCAACGTCCATACCTAGACCCCCTTCCTAGTCTCAACACCTTTTCGGTCTCACTGACTCAATTACACACACTCTACCATCTGCGGTTCTTCTTATTCTTCTTTTCTCTTTCAGACCACTCACACTCTCCTCCTACTGTTCTTCCATTCCTCCCACTGCTGCCCCTCTAGGGCTTTATTTTAATTTTAGTCCAACCCCTGATTTTTCAATGCATTTGTGATAATACTTAGTAACTCGCAACTGTAGCTACGACAAAGGAAACCTCATCAAACGTGTAACTAGATCCCCTCAGATGTCTACCATAAGTTAGAGCACTCTCCGCCATCTAGCAGCCGACATTAAAAAGGGTGTACTGGCCATCACTGAACTTAACAGCAAATTGCTCAGACGTCACTGTGCTTGTTTGAACCCTTGTTTAATTTTATTTCACTTCTCTCCCTATCAAATGTTGTCAGCCTGAGCTCTGTACCACTTTTAAACCATTACCGCCTGCAACACAGATAAAAGACTATGTAGCTACCCTAGCCCCATGTCACATACCCAAATTTCTGTTTATAAATATTTTACTATGTATATTTCTCTATACCCTTTGAGTTGGATGTGTATACTGTTTATGTTGTATTGTGTATAACTATAATAAAAACTATTGTTAAAAAAATAATATTAATTGTCATCAAATTTACAACTTTCTGAACTGTGAGACTGCTTCTTTTATAGAATAAATGGTTAGAAAAGATTGATTGATTGATTCATGGGATTTTTCTCTAGAGAATGAAAAACAATACAAATATTCTAGCAAAAATTACAGTTTTTAATACTTTTAAAATATTTGTGGATGCAGATCTGTTAAATTGCTGTAGTTAAAAATGATGCTATATACTATAAATATGACTTTACTGTCCCTTTTGTGTGTATGTGTGTGTGAATGTATATATATATATATATATATATATATATATATATATATATATATATATATATATATATATATCATTCCATTTTTCTTGTTTATGATTAAAGGGACAGTAAAGTCAAAACTAAACTTTCATGATTCAGATAGGGCATGCAATTTTAAACAACTTTCCAATTGACTTTTATCATCAAATTTGCTTTGTTCCCTTGGTGGTATTTTTGAAAAGCTAAACCTAGCTAGGCTCAAACTGATTTCGAAACCGTTGAAAACTGCCTCTTAGCTCAGAGCATTTTGAAAGTTTTTCACAGTTAGACAGTGTTAGTTCATGTGTGTCATATAGATAACATTGTGTTCACTCCCGTGAAGTTATTTAGGAGTCTTCACTGATTGACTACACTGCATGCCTGTCAAAAGCACTTAGATAAGGAGGCTGTCTGCAGAGGCTTAGATACAAGGTAATCACAGAGGTAAAAAGTATATTAATATAACTGTGTCGGTTATGCAAAAACGGGGAATGGTTAATAAAGGGATTATCTATCTTTTTAAATAAGAACATTTTTGGTGTAGACTGTCCCTTTAACACAGCAAAGGCAACATTCTATTCTGCTAAAAAAAAAGTGTATTTTTACTTTTATTTCTTACATAAAATTTGATAACATATACTGTTAAAATATATATATAAATAAATAAAATAATGAACATAATACTAAACAATAAATATATTTACTCAGGTGGGATGTGCGTTCTTCCCATACTACTCTGTGGAATATAAACCTTAATTCTACTTTTTACATTTTTTGTTTTTTGAACTGAAGTGGATAACTGGAAACATTACTTTATATTTGTATTTCTTATCAGACAAAAGATATTTCCACAAGTTATTAATAGGCCAGTAAGCAAGTGCATGTGTGTTGTTGAAGACATGAGAAAACAGACTGCTGTTAAAAGTTTATCTTTCAATATGGAGTGTTGTTTAGAAATTGTATCAATAGATACTGTATTAAACTCAAGTTTTTATTTTAAATACATGTTAATGCCAGAGTTTAAGTTTCCAGTCAAACATTAAAAGGCCTGGAAAATGCAAAATGAAATGCCGCAATTAAAGTATATAATATATTATTAAGACCTAGATTACATGTTTGTCCAGGGTGCCGTATCAATATCGCTGGACCGCACTAAGATTAGCACAGAGAGGGCGAATTATCAAAAAAAGAGCTGCTGGTGCAACGCCGCCCTCTGCAGACTCGCGGCCAATCGGCCGCCAGCAGGGGGTGTCAAACAACCCGATCGTACCCGATCGGGTTGAATTGTGGAGATTCCTGTCCGACTCATCAGAGCAGACGGACAGGGTTATGGAGCAGCGGTCTTTATCAAAAAAAGAGCTGCTGGTGCAACGCCGCCCTCTGCAGACTCGCGGCCAGGGGGTGTCAAACAACCCGATCGGGTTGAATTGTGGAGATTCCTGTCCAACTCATCAGAGTACAGTATATAGTTTATATTTTAGAAATGATCTGTTTTGCATAGGTAAAATTACACTATAGTCAAAAGTAAACTTTAATGAATCAGACTGTGCATGCAATTTTAAAAGGCTTTCAAATTGTGCTGTCTATTTATACGCACACTTTCTGAACATTCCTTAAAATTAGCAAATACCGCTATTGCAATGTTATATCTGGTATTAATCAGGCACCTTCATGTGCTTTCTGAAGTACGCCTTTTTTCAAACTCAAATCCCTCCTTGCTGTCTTGAAAGTTGATGTTCGGTGCAAAGCTTCCAAGCTCCTGTGGCAGGACAGCCCAATAACGTGACTGTTGGGGGCTGGTTCTCATGCGTCTCTGGCTACGGCAAATTAGTTGTACCATAGCCCCAGGGGGTTTCCATTGCACATTTTGGCTGTAGCTTCAGCCTTTCTAGAACAGTAGTTTTTATATATTCTTGTCCAATAACTTTGTATACAGGGACTCTCAGACCATGAGGTAAATTTATTATGCTGCGGATGCAGCTGTGTCCGAACGAGCCTTCAGGTTCACCGGAAACAAAAGTTAAGAAGCAGCCATTGTAAGACCGCTGCTCCTTAACTCATCTGCCATTTATGAGGTGGCGGACAGCAAACATCCCGATCGGATATGATCGGGATTATTGACACCCCCTGCTAGCCCCCCTGATTGGCCGTGAATGTGCAGGGGGCAGCATTGCACAAACATTTCACCAGAAATGCTTGTGCAATGTTAAATGCTGACAGCATGTCTGCCCGACATTTAATAAATCTACCCCTATATATGAATCTATGCACACATTCTCACCCCAGCACCTGTCTGAAGACTCTGAAAATATCAAATACTCATCATCAGTTTTATGTTAGTTTTTTACTATTGTAATTGAAAGAGATGATTATTTATTGGTTTGGAAAATGTGTACCCATTGTCTTTGTGATATTTGCATGTTTATTTCTTATTTCAATTTCCTTGTGTAAAATTCAGGTTGTGTTTAAATTGCCTGGATTGATTATTTTGTGTATCAGTGATAAGCATCCTTTAACTACTGTTGGTTGACTGAACAATTTCTCAAAATAAGTTTTCTGTTCTAATATTTTATTTGCATGATGTTGTATATAAATTGAAATGTCTAATGTGGAGATATGAGAATCTTCCAGTGAGCGAAAAGACATTTGAATCTCTAATATCTATAAATAGTTTTCCAACTCTATGATATGTGATGAAGTATACTAGTATTAAAGGGACATTAAACACTAAGAGCCACATTACGAGTGGAGTGCAGACATTTGTGCGCAAGCGATATCAGGTTTTCACTTTCCTTTGTGTACAGGTTAAATTGTGCTCGTATTACAAGTTGAAAGTAAACACGATTGCTTGAGCAGAATTCAAGTTAAAGGGACATGAAACCCAATTTTTTTCTTTCATGATTTAGAGAGAGCATGCAATTTTAAACAACTTTCTAATTTACTTCTATTATCTAATTTGCTTCATTCTCTTAGTATACTTTGCTGAAAAGCATATCTTGATAGGCTCAGTAGCTGCTGATTGATTGCTGCACATAGATGCCTCATGTGATTGGCTCACCCATGTGTATTGCTATTTCTTCAACAAAGGATACCTAAAGAATGAAGCAAATTAGACAATAGAAGTAAATTGGAATGTTGTTTAAAATTGTATTCTCTACTTGAATCATGAAAGAACATTTTTGGGTTTAGTGTCCCTTTAATGCTGGTTGGGTTAACACATCCTCAGAGCTCTTGTTAACTGTTTGCAAAACAAAAAACTGTCACAAAACACATCAAAAATACATTTAAAAGTACAGTTACATAATAACACCATCTCATAAAAAAAAATTAAAAAAACTGTTTTTATGTATTTATATGTGTATATATATATTTATAGACATATATACACATATAAACACATAAGTACATATGAACGACAAATCAGGAAGAAAAATTATTAGGACATATGTAAAGGTCCCAAAAAAGTAAGGGATTAAATAAAAGCACACGAAATATTGTTTTGAAAAATTCAATTTCTTTATTTAATTAAATCTCCCACTTCAAATTCAGTGATTAATCTGTTCCACCAGGCTGCGGTAGTTGGAGCAACCTCTTACAATTTAAAATAAAACTAAAGGTTTACATAAAGCTAGCATGATGTCAAATTCCCTATGCATACGTATGCAAACTAAAGAAGTATCAAGCTATAGGACAATATATGTGAAAAAATATACACAATGTCAGAAACAAAACACAAATATATTATCCTAAGTTGTCAGACTAACAGCGTAACATACTTTAAACAGACACAATAACAGCTTAACATTCCATGTTCCCACTGAAGATATAGATGATGGCTATTAAAAACCATATAGTGGTAATTCACAGAGAGTATCGGTAGGTGAAAGACCGCAACAGAAACTGCTGCACACTAGGTCAAAAAACCGATATAAAGCTTGTGTGAATATAAAACAGTACTTATCAGGGAGGCCAGGGATAACACGCTAAAAATTTTACAGCTTATGGCGCTCGCAAAAAACACAAACCAGGAAATGGCCCTCATATCCACAGATGCCGAGAAGGCCTTTGACAGGGTGGACTGGGACTTTCTCAGGGCTACCCTGTCCGCAATGAACATAGGCGAGGGTTACCTGGGAAGAGTTTTCTCCCTCTACACTAACCCCACAGCGAAGGTAAGAACCAACTCCGTCCTCTCTGATTCCTTTCAAATCAGAAACGGCACGAGACAAGGGTGCCCTTTGTCACCCATACTGTTCGCCCTTTCTATTGAGGCCTTAGCTAGTAGGATTAGATCTGACCCCAAAATCAGAGGCGTACACACGACTAAGACAGAGTACAAACTTGCTATGTACGCAGACGAGATACTGCTTACCCTGACCAATCTGGAAACATCGTTGCCTGAATTGTTGCACGTATTCAAAGAATACGGCGCCGTCTCAAATTTTCACTTAAACATAGCCAAATCGGAAATCTTAAATGTTAATATCCCTACTCAGGACATGGCCAAATTTATGGCCAATTGTCCTCTCCAATTACAGCAGACCCAAATTAAATACCTAGGAATACTTATCACCAAAAACTTCCAAGACCTATACATGGCCAATTACAAATTGATGCTTAGGAACATAACAAGAGATATGTCCAATTGGAGGGGTAAGCAATTGTCATGGATTGGGAGAATCCATACGGTGAAAATGAATATCCTGCCCCGCATACTATATGTCTTGCAAACACTACCTATTACACTACCAAAAGAATTCATCAGACAAATACAAGGCAACATCGAATCATTCATATGGAACGGTATCAAACCCAGGGTCCCTAAAAAAACACTCTATCGCTCAAGAGATAGAGGAGGCCTAGGTCTCCCACACATTTCTCAATATAGGCAGGCAACATTCTTTCACAGAATAATTGACTGGAGCCACAATTCACCAAACAAACAATGGATCCAGGTAGACAGGGAAATTCTAGGGACAGACAATGTGGGAGGGCTGGCTTGGCTGCAGCCCTCGCACAGACCAGAAATAATAAGAAGGTACCCGCTGCTGTCTGAGGTCTTTGCACAATGGGACGCAACAGTCAACACAAGCACCCATATTACCACAAAACCTGCACCCCTAACTCCACTCTTCAATAATCCTGAACTTCCTTTTGTTCCACATTGCAGAGCTGAGGGAGCTTCCCCCCCACAACTAAGAAATAGGATAATGAGTTGCATCATACAACGAGGTAGACTTCTCACATTACAAGAAATAGCAGATGCCATACCTGACACTCAATTCACTTGGTACACACATGCGCAACTAACACACTACCTAAGCACACACAAGCTGAAAAACAACATGTCACGGTCCCTCACACCCTTTGAGAACCTTTGTGTTTCACCACATGACCCACGTCACACGATTTCCACTCTATATGGATGCCTATCAGATACGAACCAAGACAACCTCCCATCTTACTGCCATAAATGGGCCTCAGAACTAGGTATAGATATAACACCCAAAGAATGGTCACAGATCTTTACACTAAACAAAAAAGCGTCATCTTCTGCTAAAATGCAAGAAATGAATTTTAAGTTTCTGTCTCGCTGGTATCTCACCCCACAGCGACTACAGAAGATATATAAGAATGCCAGCAAACACTGTTGGAGGGGATGTGGCGCTTGCGCAGACATGCTACACATATGGTGGCAGTGTGATAGACTGGGCACTTTTTGGAATGATGTAATCACACACATTAACAAAACATTACACACACAAATACCAACTGAGCCTTATATTCTGCTACTCCATAAACGCCCAAACACCAAAGATGAGTCTAAGCAGTCATTGCTACACATAATGTTAAACAGCGCCAAGATGCTGATCCCACAGAAGTGGAAGACCACAGACACACCAGATATTTCTGCATGGAAACACCAGGTAGACAACACACTTACACTGGAGCGATACCACTTTCTCCGCACCAACAATCTGGTGCAATTTGAATATATGACTATGAGATGGAATGCGCATAGAGGCGATCATTAAATACTTCATGAGACAGGGTAGGGCGCATAGCAGAAATCGTGACGTCACACACGCATTAGGACCACCGGGGATGCTGCTAATTACGATACCATTATTATTCACCTATTTATCTAACTAAACATGTTTTAAAATAATTGCTAAACCATAATTGGAAGATGGCTAAACAATGCATCGGATCAGAGGACTGATGTACTACATGATAATTATTGTCTAGTTCTTTAATAACATGTTGATTAAGTTCATTTAGATTTGAAGAATCCACAATAACAAGTCAGCTCTTCCATTTGAATGTATGTATTACTGAGAAAAAGAACTTTGTTAAAACTGTTTGGGGAGCTGCGACTCCAAGATTTGTTATCACTTTCCTCTTTATCACCAATAAAGCTAATTGAAAAAAAAAACAAAAAAAACAAACAGTACTTATCTTTCCTCCTTCAAAGTATAGTTGCGATGGAGCTCATTACAAGTCCGTGATTCCTCGGCGTGTGACGTAACTCCCGTGGGGGTGGCGAGCTCGTCACTGCAACTTCAATTGGTTCCTAGTACCTGAAACTGTATCAATTGGTCCAGGAGAATCCAAAGTTGATTCCTAATGTCAATTCACAGGCACAACATCCATGCGCTATTATTTCAGCGCAGATTCACAGTTCACAGACTTGTCCTGTTAATTAGGATATTTTCAGAGACAGTAGTATAGGTTTATTTAAGTGCTGGAATAAGACTGCAGCTTTTATGTATCACCACAGAAACCTCAGAATGTTGTTAACTATTCCAAGGTGCTATACACATAGTGTGAACTGTGAATCTGCGCTGAAATAATAGCGCATGGATGTTGTGCCTGTGAATTGACATTAGGAATCAACTTCGTAGCCTGAGGACAGCTAACAGAATCGGTGCTTAAAGTGTGCAAAGTATTTTTTTGTCAGCAATACAGCTTGGTATCTTGGACGTCCTGACAAGGATATACAGAGGTACGATTGGCTTACTCTCCTTTGGATTCTCCTGGACCAATTGATACAGTTTCAGGTACTAGAAACCAATTGAAGTTGCAGTGACGAGCTGGCCACCCCCACGGGGGTTACGTCACACGCCGAGGAATCACGGACTTGTAATGAGCTCCATCGCAACTATACTTTGAAGGAGGAAAGATAAGTACTGTTTTTTTTTTGTTTTGTTTTTTTCAATTAGCTTTATTGGTGATAAAGAGGAAAGTGATAACAAATCTTGGAGTCGCAGCTCCCCAAACAGTTTTAACAAAGTTCTTTTTCTCAGTAATACATACATTCAAATGGAAGAGCTGACTTGTTATTGTGGATTCTTCAAATCTAAATGAACTTAATCAACATGTTATTAAAGAACTAGACAATAATTATCATGTAGTACATCAGTCCTCTGATCCAATGCATTGTTTAGCCATCTTTATGTTCACACAAGCTTTATATCGTTTTTTTGACCTAGTGTGCAGCAGTTTCTGTTGCGGTCTTTCACCTACCGATACTCTCTGTGAATTACCACTATATGGTTTTTAATAGCCATCATCTATATCTTCAGTGGGAACATGGAATGTTAAGCTGTTATTGTGTCTGTTTGAAGTATGTTACGCTGTTAGTCTGACAACTTAGGATAATATATTTGTGTTTTCTTTCTGACATTGTGTATATTTTTTCACATATATTATCCTATAGCTTGATACTTCTTTAGTTTGCATACGTATGTATAGGGAATTTGACATCATGCTAGCTTTATGTAAACCTTTAGTTTTATTTTAAATTGTAAGAGGTTGCTCCAACTACCGCAGCCTGGTGGAACAGATTAATCACTGAATGTGAAGTGGGAGATTTAATTAAATAAAGAAATTGAATTTTTCAAAACAATATTTCGTGTGCTTTTATTTAATCCCTTACTTTTTTGGGAAATTTACATATGTCCTAATAATTTTTCTTCCTGATTTGTCGTTCTCATTATCACTTAAGGGTAGCACCGAATAGTAATATACAGCAATATTTTCTACTCTCTCTGACTTTAAACTTTTTTTTTTTTTACATAAGTACATATGTATACATATATTGCCATATATATAAGTGCATTGGAGTCCTTTGCAGTTAAGTAGATGAAAATATAGAAAATCATATGTATTCAATATTCATATTTAACCTTTTAACGCCATTATGCCATTCTATTCCGTCATAATTACACTGGGCTTTAAAGCCGTTATGACGGAATAGAACGTCATAACAAACGGCTGTCCTGAAGCCTTCTGTGCTTCTAGGACTTGATCGCGGTCTGGAGGGTGTTCCTAGGGTTGTAGGGACGCCCCCCCAGATGCGATCCAATAATTGAAATCTCGCGATCGTATGCACGATCGCGTAGTTTCAATTTGTCTACATCGGAACAGGTGTTCCGATGTAGGCACTTTCTCCCTGTCACTAAAGGGTTAATAAAGTGTTATATTATGTATTTACTGTAAATATTTGACATTCTAATGTTTTTCAAATAGCAGAATATGTTGTATTTATAAATAGATATTCTATATATTTATCTGTATATATCTATAGATATATATTGCACCTGTGTTCCAAAAGGGCAGTGCCCATGATTAAAGGGAGGCGCATAAAATATATTTAGTGTCCCCTTAATGATGGTATATTATCTATAATAGGTATTTTATATATAATATAGTTGGAGAAAAAAGGATTTTGGATCATTTTTTTCATTGGTGTTATATGGTCTTTATAAAAATGGGATAATATCCCAAGGTAACTATGTTTCCTTGACCGTTTTTGGTGGCAAACAGCAAGAATGAATGAACAAATCGATTTTGTCAATCATTTATTTTCATCCGATTTGTCCAATAATGTATTCGGCTGTTTGCAAATCAAAAGACTCAATGAATCAGCAACATTGGAATGAATTTGCATTCGTCTCATACCTGAATGCATAACTCTATAATTTATCTTCCACCATATTATGGACATTGGGGCATATTTATCAATGTGCGAGCGGACATGATACAAAGTAGCGTATCATCTCCGCTGCACATCGATAAATGCCGACAGCATATGCTGTCGGCATTTATCATTGCACCAGCAATGCCGCCCCCTGCAGATTCACAGCCAATCGGTCGCTAGCAGGAGGTGTCAATCAACCCGATTGATGAGAAGTGAATCATCAGTTCCATATATTGGTATTAAAGACAATGCAGAATTCTGAACTGGTCCTTAGTCTTTTCTTTGTTACTTTTCTTCAGACTGGGAACTAAAACGTGGTAATAAATATTGTTTACCTTTTTGATCCAAGGAATTCAAGAAAGACTCAAAAAAAAGAATTTTGTTCTCAACTGGAAATTAATATATCTATCAGTTTTAAATCTGTGCAACAGTCTATTTCCTTCATGAAACAATGATAAATGTAATGGAAATGCCCACATATGTGTAATGTTTTTTTCTGTTTGCAGCTGTTAAGGCAGACAACCCCTCTATTTTTATAATCAATAGACTTGTGTGCGGCGGAAAAATTTGTTTCGGTTCATTTCGAACCGATTCGGATGTTTTCAAATTTCGTTTTTGGATCGATTCGGATACATTTGAATGCATTTGTTTGGGATTCATTCGGATTCATTCAGCTTCAAATACATTTGGATGTATTCAAATGTATTTGGTTCGCATTCGATTCGGAAATTCGGAAGTCCGGCATGTGTTAGGTAGGATGTGCTGTGTATTAGACTAGTATTATGTACTGTAATATTAGGTGTAACCGATAGAAGAGTGATATAACCTAATATACTGTACAATACTAGTGTAATTGTGAGTGGCCATCTGAATGTAACGAATGAATCCAAACTAATTCAGATTTATTCGTTAGTTTCTTTTCTACAGTAATTCGGAAATTCAAATCGATCTGAAGCTCCAAATTTGACAAATTCGTCTAAATTTCGATTCGGAATGAAACAAAATGCACGTCTAGTAATCAATATGGAGATAAGTCCTGTATCTTTTGTACCCTGAACTGTATTGCTAATAATTTCTGAGTTTTCAAGATAATAGATTATTTGTTTTAGTAGTTTAGAACCTTTTTTTTTTTTTTTTATAAAAGTGACCATTTTCCCTCAGATTACATATCTGGGCTTACGATTATCCAGAAACCCGGAGGAATGGTATGGATTAAACTATAGGACGGTGATGGACTCTTGCAAGAGAAAGCTGGATGAATGGACCAGGCTACCTATTTCGTTAACTGCTCGGGTGACTTTGATTAAATCAGTCATCTTCCCAAAACTCCTCTATATTATGCAAAATATTCCATGGTTTCTACACAAGAAAGATATCACTATATATAATAAGGCCTGTTCCAAATTTTTATGGAATGGCAAAAGACCGCGGATTGCCTCATATAGGCTTATGAATTCTAAGATATCAGCAGGTCTGGCACTCCCTAATATCCAGATATATAATCTGGTTATTATAGCTAGATTCGCACTAGATTGACTAACTGAGAAGGAGCAAATTACTTCCTTCACATGGGAATCACAGCTTGTGGCTCCATTTAAATTGAAAGCTCTTTTGCACTGTCCACTCACCTCAATTCCATCTAACATATTTTATTTAGGTACTTTTAAGAATGTCATTATTGCATGGCAAAGGCTATGTATAGAAATGGGGAACACTCCCTATGTCTCACAATATCTACCTATAGTGGGTAATCCAGAATTTAGCCCTGGCCTCTCTAATCGGATATTCAAAGACTGGGAGACAAAAGGTCTCCAAACTTTATGTCAGTTACGGGACGCGGGAGGATATACATTATTATTTAAAGAAATTGCACCTCGGTTTGATATAAGGACACGTGAGTTCTACGCCTACCTGCAAGTTAGACACTTTCTCCATGAGATGCTCACGAAATACGGGAATGACTGGTCCTTGGGTGAGCTGCAGACTAGGATTTCAATGTACGCAGCAGGAATATATGCAATTTCCCCTTTATACTTACTATTAAACCAGAAAGCGTCAAAGCACAAGTAGACGAGATGGTTGTTAAATGGGCTAATTTATTTCCGGATATAGATGAGCAGATTATCATAGGGAGTTTTAAAATAACGCAACAGACTTGGGTTCCGACATCATGGAGGGAGTCACAGATAAAAGTTGGGTTACAGAGATATCTTACGCCTGCTGTTTTAGCCAAATGGTATAAAACAAAGGTTCTATGCCCTAGATGCTCAACTACAGGTGCTGAACTTTTTCACTGTTTATGGAGTTTCCCTAAGGTATGTCAATACTGGGGGAAAATCATATTTTGGATGACGGTAGTTTTGAAGGTGGACCATAAAATATCCCCTATTGAGATCTTTTTTTTGGTAAAATACCAGGACACAATTAAGAACTACAGTATAACCTGATAAACACCATTATATTAACCGCACGCAACCTTATTTTTAAAGCATGGAAAGCATCTTCTACACCTACAATGGCACAATTTAAAAGGGCTTTGATGGATCAATTTATAATAGAACAGATTAATGTACCTTATCCACAAGACAAACACTTAGTAGTATTCTTTAAGAAATGGGAGATATTTCTAAGATCTTTGCCCCTAATGCATCAAAAAAAATTAATTAAACCAATTAGAAATTCAGAATATATACAGATGAACATTTTGGCAGGCCTTTTCTCTGGCGAATGGGCAACAGACACTGAGTGAGTGGTTGGGGGGAGATAGGGATGGGGGGACGGGAAGAGAAGGTTTTTTTTTTTGTTTTTTTTTGTTGTTTTTTTTTCGTTTGTTTGTCCTGTATTGTCTTGTATTGTCTGGTTATGTTTTGTTTTGTTTTGCTCTCTGTTTCTGTTTTTATTTTTGGTTGTGCTCTGTTTGTCGGTGTGGGGGACCTGGTTACGTTGTTTATGTAATACGGTATATACAATGCGGGGGGATGGAAAGGGGAAAAGCAACTGAGATGAAGAAAGTCTAGCTAGCTAACAAAAGGTTATTTGGTTACACTATACACTTTTAGTTAATTTGAATGTTTATTTTAAATAAGTCTGTAAGAATTGCATTTAATTAGGCACGGGCATTTTTGGCCCCCTGCTTTGGTTTACTCTGTTTGTACTTAACTTTGTATGGATCTGCTTATAATCACTGTGTTACCCATTACCTGTTTTTATTTGGTAACCGTAAATGTTGTAGATTTCTTTGTCTTTGTCAGAAATAAAGTTTAAAAAAAAAAAAAAAAAAAGCGACCATTTATTGTCAAATTAGTTAAAAGATGGTGAGCA
The DNA here is from genome assembly GCF_027579735.1 of Bombina bombina. Lineage (NCBI taxonomy): Eukaryota > Metazoa > Chordata > Amphibia > Anura > Bombinatoridae > Bombina > Bombina bombina. The sequence goes on from NC_069503.1 coordinate 566,109,399, forward strand.
CACTACAGGAAAAAAAGGCAAACAGTAGAAAGCTCTATGTTAAAAGGTGTAGCAGCTACAACCTGGGCCCGATGACATCACTGACGCGTTTCAGGTATCAACCCGTAGTCATAGTTACCGTCATGGGGTCTAGGTAATCTTAAATAGGTACCTCTACAGGTGTAAGCTGTTAATTCAAATATTAACTCTTTAACATTTTAACACTTAGTGTACTGAGCTTGTCAATAAAGATGTATATAAAACATATATAACGGAGGTCATCCCCCATTCTCATTTGGGATTCTAAATGAACAGATAGCTAACACATATCATTAGTGCAAACGGAATATCCACTTATAATCTCTATTTGTATATAACCTCATATGTGCTATTGCAGCGATATCTCACATGTCTACATTTTCATCAGAATATTCAAATCTTCATCAGATAATTTAAAGACTGAAAACAACCAAAACAATTTATAAAAAAAATCCTGCTGCTTCCTACTTTAGATTTTAATTACATGTCTACATTTTCATCAGAATATTCAAATCTTCATCAGATAATTTAAAAGACTGAAAACAACCAAGACCATTTATGAAAAAATCCTGCTGCTTCCTACTTTAGATTTTAATTATTAAATATAGTAAGGGATGCTAAACTAAAAATATATTTATATATTCAGGCTATTTCATATGCCTTTACATAAATATTGGCTATGTACAATGCTTTTCCACAATTTTTACACACTTTTTATTGCTGTTGTCATTAAGAGGTTGTTAACTTTCCTTTAATGCAGATGAGCATTATTTCAATGATAGCTCATATAATCTAAACGTTCAAATAATTACAATGTAGAGGGGTTTTTTTTGTTTTGTTTTGTTTCAAATAGTTTTTTATTAATAATTTTCAGAAAATATACATAACTCAAACAGACAGTTATTATACGGTGCAAAATATGGTAAGTATTAACATACAATATATTCTGTATAAACCTGAGAGTGATTCAGCATTTGAGTTAATGAAGGAAGTAAAGATAGTGATAAGGGACCTGTTTTAAGGGAAGAAAAGGAGAGAAAAAAGGAACAGAGGGGGAGAAGAAGAGAATGTAAGGGAGAAGCAGAGAAAAGAGAAGATTTTCCCTCGCACTGTGTATCTCCGACTTGATTAGGAGATAGTATACTGACGTATGTGCGGATGTAAATGGTCAGTGATGTGGTACAACAGAAACCTCTGCTACACATTATGGTGTTCTTTGTTCCCAAAGAAAAATGACGTCAAGTATGAAATCCTGTTTCCCTATGAAACAGTAGTGTCTCTTCTCAAGGGATAGTAGATAAGTTAGCTCTGTTTCCCATTGTTGGAAAGTGGGGGGGGGGTGTTGTTGCTTCCACAACCTAGGTATGAGTCGTTTGGGGCAGTGAGAGTAAATTGAGTACTCAAGGTAGTGTTAATACACTGTTCTATTTGGGCCCAAAAATTCGACAGTTTATCACATGACCACCAAATATGGGCTAAAGTGCCAACCTCCCCACACTGTCGCCAACAGAACTGATTGGCCCCTGGGAATATTTCAAACAGTCTCTGGGGGGTAAGATACCATCGGGAGATGATTTTATAATTGAGTTCAGTCAGTACCAAGGATATTGAAGCGGAATGTGTCATATGGAAACATCGTGACCAATCCTCTTTTGGAAGTCTGAGCTGAAGCTCTGTCTCCCATTTATTGGCAAAGGAGGGTAACCTAGTTGCAGGTGGGGTCCTAAGAAGTTTATGTGTAATGGATAAGTGGGATTTATGTATGTCCAGGTTAAGGCATAGTTTATCGAAGGGTTTAAGTATACGAAGGCAGTCATTTCTTTGAGGACAGTCAAGGATAGCCTGTCGGATTTGGAGATAGGAAAACCAGCTGTGAAATGGAGAGCCTAGAGATTCTCTTAGAGAGATTCTATCCTTAACCAAGGAAGAGTCTGTAAGTAGAAATAAAGACAGATTTTTGTGGCTCGTGGTTTCAGTCTCAAATTTAAATTGGTGTTGTCGAAAAAAGACTGTATTACCTAATATTGGGGTCATGGGTGAGATCGGAGTAGAAAGGGTATTGGGATGCTGGATAAGGGAGTCCCAAATGGCAAGAGTAGTGCTAATACTTTCGTTAAGCTTGATCATGGGGGCTCTATGGGGTTTGGGGAGCCAGCAGAGGTCTCGCATCGAGGTTTCCTGGAGAAGGGCTGCCTCGATTTGTACCCAGAGTTTAAATGAAGAATTATGATTCCACGCCACTATTCGAGCGAGGTGTGCCGCCCTATAATATAATGACAAATTTGGGATATTAAGACCTCCTTCGTCTTTTCTCATGTATAACGTTAGGCGAGACACTCTTGGTTTTTTATAGGACCAGATAAGTGATTCTAACATTCTTTGTTGAGTGCGTAAAAATTGTCTTGGTATTGTGATAGGTAGGGCTTGAAATAAATAAAGATACTTAGGAATAATCATCATTTTTATGGCGTTTATTCGGCCTGTCCAAGATAGGTGGCCCTGTTTATGCCACGTATCTAGTAATGGGAAGACTACGGTTTGAAGCTTTAGAAAGTTCTTGCGGAACAAATCCTGAGGGTTAGTAGGAATATTAAGTCCCAAATATCTTAGAGAGCTTGTGACAGCAAAGGGGGTGTCGTTTTGGAGGAAGCCTAGTTCTGTGGGGTTTATATGAATGGGAATGATGCTTGATTTCTCCATATTTATAGAGTAATTAGAAAACTGTTTATATAACTCTAAGACTTGTATGAGGGTAGGGAGAGAGGTTTTTGGTGCCTGTAATGTGAAGATAATATCATCTGCAAAAAGAAGAAAAGTCTGACGGATATTGCCAAATGGGATGCCAGTGATATTAGGGTCATTTCTAATTTGAATTGCAAGTATTTCCACTGTAATGGCAAACAGCAGGGGAGATAATGGGCACTCCTGTCGGGTGCCATTAGATATTGGGAAAGTTTGGGAAATTGTGTCATTAACTTTTATCCTAGCACGGGGGTTATTATATAGGGCTTGCACTCTGGCTATAAATTTGTCTGGGAAACCAAACCTTGACAGGGCCGACCACATAAAATGCCAGTCGACCCTGAAGACCCAAAGGCCTTCTCGGCGTCCGTGGAGAGGAGAACAAGGGAGCTCTTAGAATTGTGAGAAGCAAAGAGAGCATGGAGTAGTCTGGTGGTATTGTCCTTTGCCTCACGGCCCCTGATGAATCCAACCTGGTCTGGATGGATGACTTTCGGAAGGATAGGATTAAGGCGGTTTGCCAGGATCTTAGCGAATATCTTGATGTCAACGTTTATTAAGGAGATTGGTCTATAACTGCCTACGTTGTCCTTAGGTTTATCAGGTTTAGGGATTACTGTAATCATGGCTTCTAATAGGGGCTGGGTGAAAGAAAGACCTTGGTCTATAGACTGAAAGAGTTCAAGTAAATGAGGGCTGACATTTCCAATTAAAAGTTGATAAAATTTGGACGAAAGACCATCCGGACCAGGTGACTTACTTCCTGGGAGAGATTTGATTGTACGTATTACTTCCTGTAACGAGATGGGTGCATCTAATATATCTAGGTCCTCTTGTTGGACCGTGGGGACAACAATTGAGTCAAGGAATGACTTCATCTTATCTCTCCTCTCCAGTTCGTTTATGTTGTTATTGATATTATATAGGGAAGTGTAGTATGAGACAAAGCTTGCTGATGTGTCTTCATTTTTTGAGCTAATTATACCTGAGAAGTTTTTGATGGAATGAATATATGAATTGAGTCTCTGTTTTTTTAGGTATCTCGCCAGCATTCACCCCGCTTTATTAAAAATTTCGCCTTAGAGGTCATGGCACGCATATGCACGTTTTCAATCAGAAATTTATTAAGAGTGTCTCTTGCTTCCTTTACTTCATTTAGTTTTTGCAAAGATTGAGGGTCTTGTTTATGAGAGTTTTCTTTAGCAAGGAGAATGCTGGTTAGAGAGTCAAACTGGGTAGATCTCTGTTTTTTGAGTTTTGCAGTTAGCTGTATAATGATCCCCCTAATAAAGCACTTATAGGATTCCCAATTATTGGCAGCGGTAGTGTCAGAAGAAAAATTAAACTCAAAGAATTCGTCTGTGTGCTTAATTAATTGGCCAATGATGTCGTTATCTGTGAGGATATGTTCGTTCAGTCTTCAGTTCAGTCTGTGATTGGGTTTGGATGTCCATCTAAACCTAGATCTAACTAGACTATGGTCGGACCAAGAAGTGTGTGAAATCTTAGAGTCCATTAGGTTTGTAAGGAAGGCTTGATCACAGAATATGTAGTCGAGACGTGTGTATGAGCGTTGTGGGTGGGAGAAAAATGTGAAATCTTTGGTAGCATGTGTCAAATAATGTAAGTGATTGTAGTAAGGTGTTATTGTTTTTGATCTGAGAAAGTCTGAGATAGGATTGACCTGTAGATGTGTCCAGGGAAGGATTTGATGGGAAATTAAAGTCTCCTCCTAAAAGGATAGGGCCTTTGGCTATGTCAAGGAGCTTGTTAATGACTTTGCGGAAGAAACAAGGGGTCGGTTTAATTGGGGCATAAATATTTGCTAGAGTGATGGGTTTACCATAGTAAAGATCTACCAAGATCAAAATCCTGCCCTCAGTGTCACAGTATTTTTGCAGTAAGTCAAATGAAGTGTTGCGTTTAAAGAGGGTGCACACACCGTTATGTCTGGGTGGGCCCGAGCTAAGGTAACATTGGTTGTAGTATCTAGTAGGAAGCTTTGGTTCATGGGTTTTTTTAAAGTGAGTTTCCTGGATCATCACAATATCCAGACTCTTTTTATGAAAGTCATATAGGGCGATTGACCTCTTTTCTGCCGAAAGAAATCCTTTTACATTTTGAGTGGCAATAGTAAATGACCCATCAAAATTCTGAGGTTTCATTGTCAGTACTATATGTTGTGAAATAGCAACAAGAAAAACCAGTAGTAAGTGAGGGGAAGTTGATAGGGGGTTATGTAAGCGGGAGGTTTGAGATTTCAGAAAGAATGTTAAAGAGTAGACCAGATCTGGTATAATCTGGTATAGAGAGTTTAAGTGTAGGCTCTGGTTTAAGTATAACACAGGCAAAAGAAAAAGGGAGGCTGTTAGGCAAGTTGGACATGAAATCTACATGAAGTAAGATTGGAACAGCAAAAGGATTAAACAATTCTATTCTATTTGTGAACCTTTGAGAATACAGCCATATCTCAATTATAATAGCTAACCGAGGCAGTAGTATCTTAAAGCTAAAATACAACAAATAGAATAAAGTATCCTCATTTAACTCATTTATAGAACAGATATACATAGGTAATATGCATGAACATAAGGACACAGAATCTGAAGAAATTCTTCGGGCAGGCATCTGAGCAATGGGAGACCCTGAGGTACAGTTCAGCAGCATGACTATGGGGTAAATGTACTATTATATTAAGCATTGCATGTGTTGGTGCTGACTGAGAGACAGTGAGAGTATTATGAAAACAGCCTTTCTCAGACTGACTTATGCAGGGTCTAAACAAAGGTCCATATAGATTCGTGCCGGTAAAGGTTACTATATCAACAGTATTGAGTTGTGCTGACCTGTTTTTCATCGGGTTTAATCTTAACTAGAAAGCATGATGCAAGGGGGAGGGTTGCTAAGGAGGCCACGACATTCAGTATATTAGTAACAAGCAGGGTAGTGAGAATATCTGGACCATATTAAAAGAGTTTCAGAGTGTTTCTTCAGTTATCACATTAGGGGGCATACGCCACGGGTATACGGTATATATACAAAAAAAAGAGGTATTAACTTTGTTTCGATAGTGGGATTGTTTGGAGTAGTCACTCCATACATAAACAAAATAAACTGGTGTAACTTTGCAATGATCAGTATATAACAAATATCAAAAAACATGCTGTAGACTTTGCCATTTCACAGAAGGTGAAGCGAAACAGATAATATAACATTCAACAGATCTGTAACCATAACAGTTCTAACTTGGTCATAACAGCTTAGAAAACTATAATAAGAGCAGTTATTTCTCATAGCAGCAAAATCTGGAAACATATAGTCCAAAAAGTCTCTAGACAAAGCCTCTGTACAACCTGGGAAAAAGGAATATCAAGTTAACAGAGTAAAGATATTAACAATAAGATTATATAGTTACGTGTCCTTTCTCAAGGTGGGTCATCGGCTGTATTGGCAGGATTAATTTGTCTTCTTTTATTCTGTTTCATTGTAGAGTCCTGCCAAGGACGCCTCTGAGGCTTGGGGGGTTCTTGTTTAGCTGGTGCTGATGCTTGAACGGAGGAATCTGTCAAATCTGGGGAAGGTAATCCCAGCTGTTGACAGAACTGCTCAGCGTCTGGCGGGAAGAGACACTCAAATTTTCTTCCATTTTTGACCACAATGATCGAGGTTGGGAATCCCCACCTATATAGAACTTTTAAGGTGCGCAGATGGGAGGTCAAGAATGACAAATCTTTTCTCTTTTGGAGCGTCCGAGCTGAGAGATCTTGGAATACTTGTATATGCTGACCTTGGAACATGAAAGCTAGTTGTTTTCTGTAGTGGCTATAGATAAGCTCTCTATGTTGGAAGTTCTGGAAATGTACAATTACATCCCGGGGGGGGCGAGCCTTCAGGGGGCTTAGGGTGGAGTGATCTGTGGGCCCTATCAAGGGTGATTTCAGGAGGATCATCAGGACTATTTTTCATTAGATCTGCAAATAATGATTGTAAATAGTCTTAAATTTCTGCCCCGAGAACGGTTTCAGGAATTCCTCTGAATCTTAAATTACTTCTTCTAGAACGATTCTCTAGGTCGTCTAATTTGTCTTCTAATTCTACCATACGTTGGTGGTGTTGGAAGGCTTTTGTAGAAAGATTTGCTATTTTTTGAGCTGCCACATATTCATGTTCTTCCAGTGTATCCACTCTATAGCGGAGGTCAGAAATGTCTTTCTTTAGGTCCGCGCATTCAGTTTTAATGCACGCTTTGACTTGTTCAATAAGGGCTTCAATAGCTCCATAAGTAATAATGTCATCCTTTCCTATTTCAATACTTTGTGCTTGTTCTTCCATTGTTGCATCTGTAGCCTCACAAGAGCTTTCATCTTGAGATGTTTGCAGAGGTTCTAGATTTTTGTTGGATCTCTGTTTTTCTGTCTGCTTGAAAAAGGAGCTCCTTGTACCCTAGGATGCAGGGACCAGTTTCTGAGATTTATCGCTCCGTGTTAGTTTTCTTTGTGACATTATTGAAGAGTAAAAAGATGACAAAAGGCACCAATGTTTAGAGAGCAGTCTGCACTTAGCTCTGATAAGACACAACTCCCCAGGGATTTTGCTCTCACAGAGCGATTACGGAGAAGGGCAATGGATATGACCCACTGCTACCAGGAGCAATGGGAAAGGGAAGGGGAGTGTGATTATTATTCCAAGTGAATGTATAACACAGGTGTGCATCGGTCAAACGGCTTCTTTCTTTGAGTGCAAGTGTCCAGTAATACAATGATACAGTGAGTAATCGGTTGATAGAAGGTTTCCATGTAGGCTTGGCAAATATAGTTACACAGATCCCCGAGTATCTCAAGTTGAGAGGGTGTACTAGAGCTAGCTTGGTTTATAACTTAAAGTCCCAATCTAACATGGTGTATCAGGGCTGGGAGCCAGTCGACAAATAAATCTCACTCATTTGTGACATTGAACAATACAAAATAAATCACCTTTGTTTCTTTGTGTAGTACTCTGGGATGTCTGATATACCTTTATAGTTGGTGCCTGAGGATTGTTAATCTACGGTGTGCAGTGGCGCAGTTTCCTTCCAGCATGGCTGTCGTAACGGCACATTTATCTAGAGAGCAGACTACGTTTAGCTTTAATATAACACAACTCCCCAATGACCGGTAATAAAGTTATACAGTGAGTAATCTGTATATAGAGGGTTTCTATGAAAGCTTTACGAATATAGGTGCACAGATTCCAGAATATATCAAGTTGAGAGGATGTATCAGCACCAGCGTGATTTACAATTTTGAGCCCCAAGCTATCATGGCGTGTTAGGGAATAGGAGCCGGTTGGCAAGTGAGTCGTCCCAAGCCTTGATGCTAAATAATATATATATAAAAAAAGTCACCTTTATTTCTTTGTATGGTACTATGGGCAAACTAGCGTGTCCTTGTAGTTGATACCGGAGTATTATTGATCTGCAAAGTTCTGTGACGCAGCCTCAAACCAGCATGGCTGTAGTAGTTGCGGTCTAGGCATCACCTTTAAATCCAAGCTTTTCTTGTAATATTCGGTGCAGGGTGATCACCGGGTGTTCCGGAGCAGATGTATAGGTTCTGGACAGAGATATCTCCCAAAATGCTGTTGCTGCATACTTATATGTCCAACTCACTTAGAGAGCTTCAATGAAGTGCGGCCATCTTTGTCAGCCGCTCGCCCCGCCTCCACCAGTAGTTTAGAACTTTTATGATAACATTTCTTGGAGGCTGAGAGTCAGCTTATATGGAGCACATTCCATAGTTATATCTGGATGATTAGAGGACTAATAGGGAGAAAAAAAAGTAACCTAGGTAATGAATAAGTAAATCCTGTGAATTTGGTTCTCCACTTCTACTAGTTATAGACACAGCCATTGTTCACTCTATTTATTTTTTTTTGTGTGCAATGGTTTTCTTCTGTGTGCGGGCTTCATACCGCTTGAGTCCGGCACTACGCAAGTGTGTGTAGAGTATAGAGTGCAGCATATCTAAACATTTTTTAACTGTGTATATATATATATATATATATATATATATATATATATATATATATATATATATATATATATATATATATATATATATACGTTGATTGGAGTAGCCATGTTAGTCCAGAGATTTAGATATCAAAATAACAAGAGTATTGCATTGAGCAATGATACTTTTTTTATTGGACTAACTATACATTTATAAGTTGACAAGCTTTCGGAAGAGTTCCTTCCTTTATCAAGTCTGAAGCAATACTGACCAATTCAATGGAATTTACAGATTGTATCTTAAAACACAGAATAGCTAAGAAGACAGACAGTGCAGGGAGAGGAGGAGGTGTCATAAAAATCATGAGGGGGCACTCTTGTTATTTTGATATATATATATATATATATATATATATATATATATATATATACACACACCACACACATATAAACATATTAAATACACACACATATTGCAGTGACATGGCATATTTTTCCTTTTCTTTTCAGCAATACAGGTACATGTTTGTTTGTTTTTTTAACAAAATTTCCATGTCCCTAAATCAATTATTTTAAAAGAAAATATTCCTGCACTAGTTAACTAAACCATAAAAACATCTGCATTGCCTGTGTTCACATGTCAATACTGATTAAGCAGACCCGTCCCTTACCCAAAAGCAGCAATAGCCTTACACAGACTAAAGAAATTGTTGCTCTAACTATATAAAAACTGTCAGCTTGTGACACACAGCAGCCTCTCTTGCATAACCTCCATACAGCTTGCAAGCATATTTTAACCCCATGCCTGCCAAAAAGTGCTACAGTGCATTCTACAGGAATTACACTGCTACCCCACTTGGTAGCCATGGGATTAAATAGTACTCTGCATGTTGTGTTGAAAGAATGCTGAATGGGAGGGGGGACAGGAGAACTCACCTACTCGGCTGCTTCTAGGGTCTAACATATGGAGGAGGACAGCACTTTTGTAATACCCTGCACTGTGTCTGCTGCTCTCCGTGTTTTGAATTCTCCCGGTCTCTGACAGCGCTGTGTGATTAATGCACACAACTGTAAATCAGTTTTGGTCCTTTCATCTCAGCAGCGTAACACAGGAAATAGATCAAGATGTGCTACACCGGAGGAATGTGAAAAGTAATTTATTTATTTTTATTTCTATGGTCAGTGCTTTGACATGCCGTCTTCTGCTCCGTTTTCTCTGAGGCCGGCACTTTTCACATCCCTCTTGTATTGCGCGGCTTGATGTGCTGCCTGTGCAAGACAGAGAGGGGAGGTGCACGGTCGCGCTTCCGCGCACCTTAGAAGGAACATTGGCCACAGCCTAAGGGGCCGCTGGTCCTTAACTTGTCCACCACCTCTGAGACTGCGGACATCAATCCGCCCGATCTCATATGATCGGATTGATTGACACCCCCTGCTAGCGAATCTGCAGAGGGCGGTATTGTGCAAGCAGTTTACCAGAACTTCTTGTGTAATGTTAAATGCCAGCAGCGTATGCTGTCGGCATTCAGCAATGTCTGTCGGACATGATCTGCTGAGCAGATAATGTAGGACAGACATTTGATAAATCGGCCCTTCCAACTCAATAAAAAACTCCAAAAGTTCTCCACAGGTTTACAAGCACATGTCCCTAGGCCTAAACCTCCAAACATAATGTAACACACACAAAATCCCTCTTTAAAGATTCATATATTTTAAGATTGAAATTTTCAAACATTCAAAGTAAATTGCACATGAAACAGTCTGTGATTTACCTCCAAAATTATGCTTTGTAACTGCATCATCATAACTGTATGTTTAGTTATTACTATTCAGCTAGTACAATCTCTAGATCATATGTGTAGCTTAAACAGTAACTTATCTTCTACAGAGTTCTTGCCTTGTAGCTTGACCTCACAGTCATGAAAATTTATAGAGATCTCCGTTCAGTATAATATAGCACATATGCTTATCTTACATTTACTAAGGATGTGGTCTTGTCTGAATTATGGCATGGAATATCATATCAGTGTGTGAGGTTCCAGTTCTAAATCTGCACTGCAAGTGTAATATGTTAAATGAGAAATAATTGAATTGGGACTCTGTCTAGCATGGATTACACTGGTACAGTCTCGTTGTGAATAGAATTGTATCATCGTTATTAACATTGGAGCGAGATTCCAAAGATGTCCATTGTCCTCTCTCAGTTAATTTGTCTAATATTTTAGTTTTTGGCTATATATTTACCTTCAAAGTTCAAAGACATATATATTAAGGGTATGTGTGCAATTATTCATCTATACGGACAGTGTTTAAATTAGCTTTTATGAAGAAATGTATAGAAGTATATGGTTCCTTTGCATAGGATTCATATTTATCACAATTTAGTGGTGTAGTAAATTCCTTCACTTTTCTGGGAATCAAATAACTTCAAACCCAATAAATGGAAAGACTGAAACAGCAATTCAGTTCTACATCAAACTAAAGCTACCAGACGATCCTTTTCTATAACTGTCAGAATACATTTAGTTAAGAGTGTTTCATTCTCTAAGTTACTATACCGCCTTCCAATGCTAGCTTTGCTATTAAAACAGAAAGAAATTGATGCTTTATTTTGTGAAATGAAAAAAAGAGGAGAATTGCACTAACTAAACTGTGTTCATTGTACCCCAATGAGGTATTCATAGAAACATAGATTTTGATTACAAATTACCAAATCCAAAATGCTAAAATCCAAAATTATTCTGAAATCCAGACTAAAAAGAAAAAAAATATTCAAAGCTACCATTTTTCCTGACTGTGCATTTGGTTTGGTTTTTGTTATTTAAAATTCAAATGATTGTCTATATTTTTACCACATAGGCTATTTCGTCATTGATGTAGAAAATAACGGCTAGATTTAGAGTTGGGCGGTAGCCGTCAAAACCAGCGTTAGAGGCTCCTAGCGCTGGTTTTTACCGCCCTCTGGTATTTGGAGCCAGTCATTAAAGGGTCTAACGCTCACATTGCAGCCGCAACTTTTCCATACCGCAGATCCCCCTACGCCATTTGCGTATCCTATCATTTCAATGGGATCTTTCTAACGCCGGTATTTAGAGTCGTGGCTAAAGTAAGCGTTAGAAATCTAACGACAAAACTCCAGCCGCAGAAAAAAGTCAGTAGTTAAGAGCTTTCTGGGCTAACGCCGGTTTATAAAGCTCTTAACTACTGTGCTCTAAAGTACACTAACACCCATAAACTACCTATGTACCCCTAAACCGAGGCCCCCCCACACCGCCGCCACTCTATTAAATTTTTTTAACCCCTAATCTGCCGCTCCGTACACCGCCGCCAGCTACATTATCCCTATGTACCCCTAATCTGCTGCCCCTAACATCGCCGACACCTACATAATATTTATTAACCCCTAATCTGCCCCCCCCAACGTCGCCGCTACCTTACCTACACTTATTAACCCCAATCTGCCGACCGAACAACACCGCTACTATAATAAATAGTATTAATCCCTAATCTGCCCCCCCTAACATCGCCGACACCTAACTTCAAACATTAACCCCTAATCTGCCGACCGGAGCTCACCGCTATTCTAATAAATTTTTTAACCCCTAAAGTTAAGTCTAACCCTAACACTAACACCCCCCTAAGTTAAATATAATTTAAATCTAATGAAATAAATTAACTCTTATTATATAAATTAATCCTATTTAAAACTAAATACTTACCTGTAAAATAAATCCTAATATAGCTACAATATAAATTATAATTATATTGTAGCTATTTTAGGATTAATATTTATTTTACAGGCAACTTTGTAATTATTTTAACTAGGTACAATAGCTATTAAATAGTTAATAACTATTTAATAGCTAAAATAGTTAAAATAATTACAAAATTACCTGTAAAATAAATCCTAACCTAAGTTACAATTAAACCTAACACTACACTATCAATAAATTAATTAAATAAACTACCTACAATTATCTACAATTAAACCTAACACTACACTATCAATAAATTAATTAAATACAATACCTAAATTACCTACAATTAAACTTAACACTACACTATGAATAAATAAATTAAATAAAATACCTACAAATAAATACAATGAAATAAACTAACTAAAGTACAAAAAAATAAAAAAGAACTAAGTTACAAAAAATAAAAAAATATTTACAAACATTAGAAAAACTAATTACACCTACTCTAAGCCCCCTAATAAAATAACAAAGACCCCCAAAATAAAAAAATGCCCTACCCTATTCTAAAATAAAAATAGAAAAACTATTTTACCTTACCAGCCCTGAAAAGGGCCCTTTGCGGGGCATGCCCCAAATAATTCAGCTCTTTTGCCTGTAAAAAAAAACATACAATACCCCCCCCCAACATTACAACCCACCACCCACATACCCCTAATCTAACCCAAACCCCCCTTAAATAAACCTAACACTTAGCCCCTGAAGATCTCCCTACCTTGTCTTCACCACACCGGGTCCCGATCTGTCCAGAAGAGCCTCCGAAATCTTCCTCCAAGCCCAAGCGGGGGCTGAAGAGTGACGTCCATCCTCCGGCTGAAGTCTGGATCCAACCGGCAAATGAAGAAGTCCATCTTCGGGAAGAAATCTTCATCCTATCCGGGCAGAAGAGGACATCCGGACCGGCAACCATCTTGATCCAAGCGTCATCTTCTATCTTCATCCGATGAGGAACGGCTCCATCTTGAAGACCTCCACCGCGGATCCATCCTCTTCTTCCGACGACTTCCAGACGAATGACGGTTAATTTAAGGGACGTCATCCAAGATGGCGTCCCTCGAATTCCGATTGGCTGATAGGATTCTATATGGAATCAGCCAATCAGAATCAAGTTCAATCCGATTGGCTGATCCGATCAGCCAATCAGATTGAGCTCGCATTCTATTGAATGATCGGAACAGCCAATAGAATGCGAGCTCAATCTGATTGGCTGATTGGATCAGCCAATCGGATTGAACTTGATTCTGATTGGCTGATTCCATCAGCCAATCAGAATTTTCCTACCTTAATTCCGATTGGCTGATAGAATCCTATCAGCCAATCGGAATTCGAGGGACGCCATCTTGGATGACCTCCCTTAAAGGAACCGTCATTCGTCGGGAAGTCGTCGGAAGAAGAGGATGGATCCGCGGTGGAGGTCTTCAAGATGGAGCCGGTCGTCATCGAAGATAGAAGATGCCGCTTGGAAGAAGATGGTTGCCGGTCTGGATCTACTCTTCTGCCCGGATAGGATGAAGACTTTGGAGCCTCTTCTGGACCTCTTCAGCCGTCACTTGATAGAAGACTTCAGCCGGATGATGGATGTCTAGCCCCCGCTTGGGCTTGGATGAAGATTTCGGAGGCTGGAACGTCGGTGATACCTGGCATGGTGAAGACAAGGTAGGAAGATCTTCAGGGGCTTAGTGTTAGGTTTATTTAAGGGGGGTTTGGGTTAGATTAGGGGTATGTGGGTGGTGGGTTGTAATGTTGGGGGGGGGTATTGTATGTTTTTTTTTACAAGCAAAAGAGCTGAATTCTTTGGGGCATACCCCACAAAGGGCCCTTTTAAGGGCTGGTAAAGTAAAAGAGCTTTGAACTTTTGTAATTTAGAATAGGGTAGGGCATTTTTTTATTTTGGGGGTCTTTGTTATTTTATTAGGGGGCTTAGAGTAGGTGTAATTAGTTTAAAATTGTTGTAATTTTTTACTAATGTTTGTAAATATTTTTTTATTTTTTGTAACTTAGTTCTTTTTATTTTTTGTACTTTAGTTAGTTTATTTAATTGTATTTATTTGTAGGAATTGTATTTAATTTATTTATTGATAGTGTAGTGTTAGGTTTAATTGTAGATAATTGTAGGTATTTTATTTAATTAATTTATTGATAGTTTAGTGTTAGGTTTAATTGTAACTTAGGTTAGGATTTATTTTACAGGTAATTTTGTAATTATTTTAACTAGGTAGCTATTAGTTAGTTATTAACTATTTAATAGCTATTGTACCTGGTTAAAATAATTACAAAGTTGCCTGTAAAATAAATATTAATCCTAAAATAGCTAAAATTTAATTATAATTTATATTGTAGCTATATTAGGGTTTATTTTACAGGTAAGTATTTAGCTTTAAATAGGAATAATTTATTTAATAAGAGTTAATTTATTTAGTTAGATTTAAATTATATTTAATTTAGGGGGTGTTAGGGTTAAAGTTAGACTTAGCTTTAGGGGTTAATAAATTTATTAGAGTAGCGGTGAGCTCCTGTCGGCAGATTAGGGGTTAATACTTGAAGTTAGGTGTCGGCAATGTTAGGGAGGGCAGATTAGGGGTTAATACTATTTATTATAGGGTTATTGAGGCGGGAGTGAGGCGGATTAGGGGTTAATACATTTATTATAGTAGTGCTCAGGTCCGGTCGGCAGATTAGGAGTTAATAAGTGTAGTTAGGTGGAGGCGACGTTGGGGGCGGCAGGTTAGGGGTTAATAAATATTATATAGGGGTCGGCGATGTTAGGGCAGCAGATTAGGGGTACATAGGGATAATGTAGGTGGCGGGGGTGTACGGAGCGGCAGATTAGGGGTTAAAAATAATATGCAGGGGTCAGCGATAGCGGGGTTGGCAGATTAGGGGTTAATAAGTGTAAGGTTAGGGGTACATGTTAGGGTGTTAGGTGCAGACATAGGAAGTGTTTCCCCATAGAAAACAATGGGGCTGCGTTAGGAGCTGAACGCTGCTTTTTTGCAGGTGTTAGGTTTTTTTTCAGCTCAAACAGCCCCATTGTTTTCTATGGGGGAATCGTGCACGAGCACGTTTTTGAAGCTGGCTGCGTCCGTAAGCACCGCTGGTATCGAGAGTTGCAGTGGCATTAAATTATGCTCTACACTCCCTTTTTGGAGCCTAACGCACTGAGATGTGTTCATAGATTTTTCCCAAACATGGAATGTCTCCTGGTTTATAGGATTATTACTGGTAGATGTTTTGAATATATTAGTTTTGCCCCAGCATAATCGTCTTAAGTGTGGTTTTCCCAGAATTAGGTGTTCCAATGGGACCTAACATTTATGATTGTAGTGGATGTTCCAATCAACTATCCTTCGTAGAAAAATTGCCTGTCGGTACAATGTAAGGTTCGGGATGCCCAACCCTCTTTGTATTATTTGTTGATTAATTCTCTGTGTTTTTTTATGCCGTATAAAATCACTAAATTTAAATTTTTCCGATTTGGACATATTAATGGAGAAATTAGATAAAGTGTGGAATGTATTGAATCCTGATATTAGTTGTGGAATTTATTCTTCGGTATTTGTGAGGGAAAAGAGCATATCATCCGCGAACAAGGAAATAATTTGGATAAAAGGATTTATTTCTGTATCTAACTTTAAAACATAGTTTATGGGTAGATTTATTAAATGTCGGGCGGACATGATCTGCTGTAGCGAATCATGTCTGCCCAACATCGCTAAATGCCGACAGCGTACGGTGTTGGCATTTATCACTGCACAAGCAATGCATTTCTTGTGAAATGCTTGTGCAATGCGGCCCCCTGCACATTCACGGCCAATAGGCTGCTCGCAGGGGGTGTTAATCATTCCGATCTTATTCGATCATGATGATTGCAGTCCGCCACCTCAGAGGTGACGGATGAGTTAAGGAGCAGCGGTCTTACGCTGCTTGTTAAATATACCCCTAAGACTTTGTGAAGAACACTATTTTTTCTTTCTTTTTTTTAGCACACTTTTGTGTCAATGTTCAAGCGAAAGCTTGACCTGAGTTTTGTATCACACCCGATAGAAGTCTATTTTTAGTGAGATTTAGTGCACACTGCAGAGTATAAAATGTATGAGAATTTGCTATTTAAGGTTTATTTGTGTATATAAAATGGGTTAAGCTTGTAGGTATAATCAAATCTCATTACTTTATCACATTATGTACATATACATGCTTCTTTATCTTATATCTATCGTAAACCAAAGAGCAATGGAAAATTAACATTGTATTACCTAATCTCTTCTATACCCCACTGGGAGTGTAATTTCTTCTGTTGGCTGTGTTTAGACAGCTTATCTATAGCTTGGACCTAAGGCCAGAAAATTTCAGAATAGGTGGAGATACCACAGGCTAAATCAACTATTTCAAATGCTAATATAAGGGTAAAGGAAATACTTGTAATCTATTCAATACACTCCATAAGATAAAGTGGATCATTGGGAACAAATTAAAGGGGAGAAAATGTTTGAGTAAACTGTCTCTATAGAATCTTGCAATTAATCCTAGAGTACAAAAAACTCAAATATTTTTCCAGCAGTGTATTCAATTCCCTGGGATATTTTTCCTATGAAATGCAAACAATTTTGAACACTAAAATCACATTTGCACAAATATTGATTGCAATGATTTTAAAGGGACACTGAACCCAAATTTTTTCTTTCATGATTTAGTTAGAGCATGAAATTTTAAGCAACTTTCTAATTTACTCCTATCATCAAATTTTCCCTATTCTCTTGGTATCTTTATTTGAAATGCAAGAATGTAAGTTTAGATGCCGGACCATTTTTGGTGAACAACCTGTGTTGTTCTTGCTGATTGTTGAATAAATTCATCCACCAATGAAAAAGTGCTGTCCAGAGTCTGAACTATTAAAAAAATAGATGCCCTCTTTTTCAAATAAAGATAGCAAGAGAACAAAGAAAAATTGATCATTGGAGTAAGTTATAAAGTTGCTTAAAATTGCATGCTCTATCTGAATCAGGAAAAAAATGGGTTCAGTGTCCCTTTAAGTTAGCAGTATAAAAAAAATAATAGGGTTGTTATCTTAAGGTTAATTATAATGCAATTTTTTGTTAATCAAGAAAAAAATAGAATTAAAGCATATTTAATTTTTAAAAACACGTCCAGACTCTATTGTAATGCAAGATATATATTTTTATCTTTTTTGGTACATGTGAAATATATGTCTGTTATAAGATCTTGTCACTCATAATTAGGTAGATAGTATGAAATCACGACTTTTATTGGTGAACACAAAAAACCCACCCACTAATACAAAGAACTGGAAAAATAACATATTAAAAAACAATAGCAAAAACCAACAATATAAATACGAAGGGCTGGATTATGAGTGGCGCACTAACTTTTGCGCTAAAGCGATGTTGAGTTTTTATTGACTTTTTAAGCTTCACTGAAATAGCACGTGTATTATGAGTTGAAAGTGAAGGCATTCGCTCGAGATCAATCGCGATTTATGCTCATCTTCTTTGCGCGACTTGAGAGCTTGTGTAAAGGGGGGTAGGGGAGGAAAAAACATTAAACACAACATAAATACACATAAAAGTACAGTTATGCTCGTATAAACACAATCTGATAAAAATTCTTTAAAAAAAAAAAATTAAAAAGGCTAAAATATATATGGTGTATGGTGTTTGAAAAAAAAACAAGGGCTGCAAATGTCGAAATATGTGTCATGAAGGCCTCTTGATTTTAGCATGTCAGGGGTTAAATATTCCTTTGCTTTCTTTTTGCTATTTATAACCCTTTATCAGAAATGTCTAAAAGAATCAGACTTATGGGACCACTGGCTTTATTATCTGCACCTAACTCAACAGTTTACAGGGGGTATTTAAGCCTTGGCACTACAAAGATTTTTATGATCCTGCAAAACAGTGACAGAAAACATTTTCTCCAGCAAGACACAGGCTAGGTCAATCAGAGGTGACCCCAGTATATCTGAAAATATGCTTTCTTCATATATATGACACTGGATTATAGAAATTTGACAATCATTGGAACCCTATGGAATGGAAAAACTTATGGCTAGATTTAGAGTTTTGTCGGTAATGACCCGAAAATCTAACGCCGGCTTTTTTCTGGCCGCACCATAAAAATAACTCTGGTATTGAGAGTCCACATAAAGGCTGCGTTAGGCTCCAAAAAAGGAGCGTAGAGCATATTTAATGCAGCTTCAACTCTCGATACCAGAGTTGCTTACGCAAGCGGCCAGCCTCAAAAACGTGCTCGTGCACGATTCCCCCATAGAAAACAATGGGGCTGTTTGAGCTGAAAAAAAAACTAACACCTGCAAAATGATTGAGCTCGCATTCTATTGGCTGTTCCGATCAGCCAATAGAATGCGAGCTCAATCTGATTGGCTGATTGGATCAGCCAATCGGATTGAACTTGATTCTGATTGGCTGATTCCATCAGCCAATCAGAATATTCCTACCTTAATTCCGATTGGCTGATAGAATCCTATCAGCCAATCGGAATTCGAGGGACGCCATCTTGGATGACGTCCCTTAAAGGAACCGTCATTCTTCAGTTGGACGTCGCCGGAAGAAGATGGGTCCGCGATGGAGGTCTTCAGGATGGAGCCGGTCCTCATCGGATGAAGATAGAAGATGCCGCTTGGATCAAGATGGTTGCCGGTTCGGATTGCCTCTTCTTCCCGGATAGGATGAAGACTTTGGAGCCTCTTCTGGACCTCTTCAGCCACCGGATGATGGATCGCCAGCCCCCGCTTGGGTTGGATGAAGATTTTGGAGCCAGGACGGATCGGTGATACCTGGTGAGGTGAAGACAAGGTAGGATGATCTTCAGGGGCTTAGTGTTAGGTTTATTTAAGGGGGGTTTGGGTTAGATTAGGGGTATGTGGGTGGTGGGTTGTAATGTTGGGGGGGAGTATTGTATGGTTTTTTTTACAGGCAAAAGAGCTGAACTTCTTGGGGCATGCCCCGCAAAGGGCCCTGTTCAGGGCTGGTAAGGTAAAAGAGCTTTGAACTTTAGTAATTTAGAATAGGGTAGGGCATTTTTTATTTTGGGGGTCTTTGTTATTTTATTAGGGGGCTTAGAGTAGGTGTAATTAGTTTAAAATTGTTGTAATATTTTTCTTATGTTTGTAAATATTTTTTTATTTTTTGTAACTTAGTTCTTTTTTATTTTTTGTACTTTAGTTAGTTTATTTCATTGTAGTTATTTGTAGGAATTGTATTTAATTTATTTATTGATAGTGTAGTGTTAGGTTTAATTGTAGGTAATTATAGGTATTTTATTTAATTAATTTAATGATAGTATAGTGTTAGGTTTAATTGTAACTTAGGTTAGGATTTATTTTACAGGTAATTTTGTAATTATTTTAACTAGGTAGCTATTAAATAGTTCTTAACTATTTAATAGCTATTGTACCTGGTTAAAATAATTACAAAGTTGCCTGTAAAATAAATATTAATCCTAAAATAGCTACAATGTAATTATAATTTATATTGTAGCTATATTAGGATTTATTTAATAAGAGTTAATTTATTTCGTTAGATTTAAATTATATTTAAGTTAGGGGGGGTGTTAGTGTTAGGGTTAGACTTAGCTTTAGGGGTTAATACATTTATTAGAATACCGGTGAGCTCCAGTCGGCAGATTAGGGGTTAATGTTTGAAGTTAGGTGTCGGCGATGTTAGGGAGGGCAGATTAGGGGTTAATACTATTTATTATAGGGTTAGTGAGGCAGATTAGGGGTTAATAACTTTATAATAATAGCGGTGCGGTCCGCTCGGCAGATAAGGGGTTAATAAGTGTAGGCAGGTGGAGGCGACGTTGAGGGGGGCAGATTAGGGGTTAATAAATATAATATAGGGGTCGGCGGTGTTAGGGGCAGCAGATTAGGGGTACATAGCTATAATGTAGGTGGCGGCTCTTTGCGGTCGGCAGATTAGGGGTTAATTATTGTAGGTAGCTGGCGGCGACGTTGTGGGGGGCAGATTAGGGGTTAATAAATATAATATAGGGGTCGGCGGTGTTAGGGGCAGCAGATTAGGGGTACATAAGGATAACGTAGTTGGCGGTCGGCAGATTAGGGGTTAAAAAAATTTAATCGAGTTGCGGCGATGTGGGGGGACCTCGGTTTAGGGGTACATAGGTAGTTTATGGGTGTTAGTGTACTTTAGAGTACAGTAGTTAAGAGCTTTATAAACCGGCGTTAGCCCAGAAAGCTCTTAACTACTGACTTTTTTCCTGCTGCTGGAGTTTTGTCGTTAGAATTCTAACGCTCACTTCAGACACGACTCTAAATACCGGAGTTAGAAAGATCCCATTGAAAAGATAGGATACGCAATTTACGTAAGGGGATCTGCGGTATGGAAAAGTCGCGTCTGAAAAGTGAGCGTTAGACCCTTTTTTGAGTGACTCCAAATACCGGAGGTAGCCTAAAACCAGCGTTAGGAGCCTCTAACGCTGGTTTTCACGGCTAACGCCAAACTCTAAATCTAGGCCTTATAATCTGGGGGTGGAGGGGGGGAGTGAAGGTTCTTGTGTTTTTTTGGTGTTTTTTTTTGTCTGTTTATTTGTTCGTTCTGTGGTGCCTGGTTTTTAGCATTATAGATTAAAATTCCAACACGGTGTACACATGGGATAAGTTATTTTTTAGGGAGTTTAAGATCCAAGCCATAATTTCAGATATGATATGATCCCTTAAGTATATTTTGATCCAAGAGATAAGGTCTCACTGAATGTATTATGTGAATTATTTGAGTTGGCTTTATATTGTATTCCGTAGCTGATTTTGTCAGGTAGTCTGATATTGATATACCGGCTTGTGTGTTGATGTTCTTTTTTTTATATCCCATATTCTTCTGTATCTAACTGTTTGATCATGCACTTTGCAATGTTGGTCAATAAAAAGAATGTATAAAAAAAAAGAAAAAAAAGAAATTGGACAATCATGTCATATATGGTATCAAACTAATCTTTACAACGTCATAAGGGGATTGCCTATCTGTATTTCTATACTGGATATTCATAGCAAAATTGAAGTTGTTCTATCTTTTCAGCCAAAAATGTAGAGTTTATGACATGCCGCAAAGAAGAGGGGTGGTCACTCTGAAAAGGGGCCTGACCCGAAATATGATCTTATTTTGAAAACTGGTTTTCTGTTTGTAATATGGTCCTTTATTAAATTTTGCCTTTGTCTAATATTTGAACCATGTTACTGAAAGAGACTGGTGATAATATGTGTTTTTCTTAACATTCATTTTTGCTAAATTGTATTCTTGGTTTTTAATTTGTTAATTTTGGTTTTCCTTAAAATTTCTCGTATAATACATCTTAGGTGGTGGCAGCATATAGATACCTTAGAGTTGGTAGCCTTAAAGGAACAATTCTGGCATTTTTTTCTAGGTCTAGAACAGACTAGAGAGTGTTTGTTAACTCTTGCACACACTGAACAAAGTCACAGGCTTGCCTGGTGTGGCTAGACTGTGACAAATTGGTTAAGGTGGAAAGGGCCTGTCTACCTTTTCCGTGCCAAACAAGTGATGGGTGCAGGGTTGGTTAACCCTTAGTGCCACAGTATAGATGTGTGTACAATATGTATTTAAGTACTTATGTGTTTTACTGTATATTTACTGTACATATTTTACATTCCATTTTTTGCACTTACAGAACAATTCACTTTTTATTGTAAATACATATATATATATATATATATATATATATATAATTAACAGTATCATATATATAAAGAAATAAATATTTAGTATCACAAATTACATTATTTTCTATGTGTATAACATAGGAAAATAAAATATAAGTAATGCGCAGTAGGGCTCATAATTTAGGTCTAACACGGTTGGATTAGCACACATGAAAAATTGCTAACTTCAACACATTTTCTTGAAATATTAAATATAAAATCTAAAAAAATATTGAAAATTATTATACATGCAGTAAAAATAATAATATATATATATTTTATTTAATATTTCAAGAACGTGCATTGAAGATAGCAGTTCTTTATGTGCACTAACCAAACCGCGTTAGACCTAAATTGTGAACCCAACGTGAGTTACACATATTTTAAATTCCTATGTTACCCCGTTGGATTATCATGCAAGCGATAGGTGTGAGGTTTTTTTTTTTATCTTCTGCGCTCTCCTTGACTTCTATAGAAGTTAACGTGGTTGCTACCCAACGTGCGCCAAAATCTTCCGTCTTTTAAAGTTTACGCTCGTGCTGGAACGTTAAATAGCCCTCCACTCATAATCTAGCCCTAAAAGACACAAGGATTTTCCTAAGTAAGCTCCAAAGTACTTGTGCTAAATTTTAGAATAGTGGACTGAGGGTATCTAGCAACATCTTTATGCCAAGATCACAAAAAAAGGTAATGTATTGATTAGCCGGCTTGAGCTCAAAACATGATGTTCCATCATGGTGGTTTTTAAATGAGAATATATGTAGCAGCCGCATTTTATTAGTAAAAGTAAAGTTTTTGTCTATAAATATACTGTACTGTAGGAAAATGTATATTGCAGTCGCTTGTTATCGAATAGAAGCAAAATATATCTGCAAAAGTGCCTACAACTCAACCCCTAGACCTTCCGTGTCACTAATGGGGGAGCTAACCTAATAATTATTCAGACACTAAAGTGAAAATAAAAATTTCATGATTCAGATAGAACTTGCAATTTTAACCCCTTTATGACCACAACATACCCTGTACATTACTGGTTAAGGGGTTTTTTTTGTCCCAAAATAGCACGGCTTCCCTCCCTCCTACAGGCCTCCTGAAATAGTGAAATAAAAAAAACAACCCGATTGGAAGACCAGTGTCATTAAGGGGTTAAGAAACTTTCCAGTTTACTTTCATTATTAAGCTGTGCACATTAATTGTAATAGTATTCATTTTTTAAACTTTTATTACCTTTTAATCTTCAGATTTCTATTGTTCCGTTGTCCATCCTGCTGCATTTTTTTTATTTTTAATATTGGGATCACATTTTTTTTTTTTAGATATTGAAATCCAGGCTGTTAGGCGACCTGGACTTTTGCTGACACTCCCCCTTAAGCGCATGCGTAAGTCATTGCTGGATGTCAATCTTCCCATGCGCGCACCCGTTTGACGCATGCGTGGTAGCAACACTAGGGAATTCCCAGTTATGTAAGTAACAGTTTAGTCTAGGCTAGGGGATTACGATCGGAGCAATACATATATGTGCTTCATTCATAAATGTAAACAATGAATCGCCGGTTTCACTGTTTACATTGTGACGTTTACTTCGGATTAAGGCATGTGCAAATAGTATGTATCGGGAGCAAGCAAAAATAATGAAGTAGTGAGCGGGGTTGGACAGCTCTCGGCTACAGCTTGATATACAACAGGAAGTAAGACGAGCAATGAACGTTAGACGATGTTTTAGAAATCAGTTGATTATAAATGTTTATTATGGATTTTTTAACAAATAAACATAGCGACTATTGTCTCACATTACTTTTAAACATAAATAACAATAGCATATGCAGCAACTTTAACATCACTTTAAGCTCACAGGTCTACAGAACTAAGGTCCTAGAGGTAGGAAGAAAACTGCTTAGTGCTCGGGAGCAATAGTTTAACAGTGTGTGGAGGATTTCCCACTGCATCTTTAATAAACTGCATGTTGACGTGACACATAACCAAAGACTGTATTAGTAAAAAAATGAATGGTGAAACATTGTGGTACATATTACGAGTGGAGCGCTAGCAGTTATGCAAATGGTGGGTTTTCCGCTCGTATTACAAGTTGAAAGAAAATGCGATTGCTTGAGTGCAATCACAATTTATGCTAGAATGATTACCGCATCCTCAGAGCTCTGGTTAAAGGGACATTATACACTCATTTTTTCTTTGCATAAATGTTTTGTAGATGATCTATTTATATAGCCCATAAAGTTTTTTTTAAATAAATGTATAGTTTTGCTTATTTTTAAATAACATTGCTCTGATTTTCAGACTCCTAACCAAGCCCCAAAGTTTTATGTGAATACTGTCAGCTACCTTCTCCAGCTTGCTCCTGTTTGTGTAAAGGGTCTTTTCATATGCAAAAGAAGGGGGAGGGGGGTGGAGTGTCTTATTTCCCACTTGCAGTGGGCTTTCCAGCTGCCTTTTCAACAGAGCCAAACTGACAGCTTCTAAGTAAGTTTTTAAACCGTTTTAAACTGGATTTTTATATCAGTATCTGTGCATCTTATTCTTTATAGTAGTGTCTATTACATGCAGTTATATGAAAATGAGTGTATACTGTCCCTTTAAAGGGCCACTGTAAGTAAATATTTTCTATGCCTGTTACTAACTAACTACCCCAAATACGCTTTTTATCAATAGCATTTCATTAACATATCTCTACCGTATATCAGAAATCTTGTCTGCAAATTCCGTGGGTATCCTTTGCTCTGTACCAATCCGTTTACAATACCTAGGTTTCAAAATGGCGCTTTAAACACAAAGTTATTGGTTTAAGTATTTTGAACACTCAGTGCTGAAAATAGTGGGCAGGATAACGTGACATCATCGGCGAATAAAAGATATAACTTTTAGAACATTATGAAACTTCGTTTTGGAGAAAATATAGGTCAGTAGGTTTTAATTAATGTTTATTAACTTTAATATGTTAGTTGTTTAGCTTAAAAATTATAACAGAAAGTAATCCTTTAACTGTTTCGCAAAACAAAAAAGTTGCATAAAACACTTTAGAAATACATCAAAAAATACAGTTACACTCATAATAACACCATCTAAAATAAATATTGCATGAAAAAGTTATAAGGGCTCAATGATTTGAGGTCTCAGGTGTTAAAAAAAAAAGGCAAAGGGCTTTAACATTGAGATACATACATATACTTGTCTAATGATATATATATATATATATATATATATATATATATGTATGTTTATATGCGTACATATGTTTTATATATGTATATAAGGACATATATACACATATAAACAAATAAATACATATGTATACACATATAGGGGCCGATTTATTAAGTGCCGAATGGCCCTGAATACAGGGACCGCTGCTCCTTAACTCGTCCGCCGTCTCTGAGGCTGTGAACAGCAATCTGCCCAATCGTTAACGATCGGGTTGATTGACACCCCCTGCTAGCGGGCAATTGGCCGCGAATCTACAGGGGGCGGCATTGCACAAGCAGTTCACAAGAACTGCTTGTGCAATGTTAAATGCCGACAGTGTATATATATATATATATACATATATATAAAACACGGAAGGGGACTGCACTCCAAGACCGGACCGGGTACACATCCCATGACCCTGCAACATGCCCAGCCCTGGGTGCTCAGTGGCACTTACAAGAAGCTGTGCTGTCACCAGAGTCACAGGCAGTTTACCCCAGACAGGAGTGGGTGCAAGAACCATAGGGGAATTACAAAACAAATTAATACAACACATAGAGAAAACCCTGCACTCACCAGCAAGCTCACAGTTAAGATTTAAAAGCAAAAATGGAAAGGTTAGTTACTGCATCTGGCCAAATGGGACAAGCCCAGGTACCACGTCAAGGTCCTTTCCAATACCTGAGACCCTAACACAGCCACACAATGCAAGCTCTCAAATCTAAACAAACTGGGAACAAGGGAGGAGTGCACAGGCATATGTAACCACCCAGAAATTTACAAAACACGGAAGGGGACTGCACTCCAAGACCGGACCGGGTACACATTCCATGACCCAGCAACATGCTCAGCCCTGGGTGCTCAGTGGCACTCACAAAAAGCTGTGATGTCACCATAGTCACAGGCAGTTAACCCCAGACAGGAGTGGGTGCAAGAACCATAGGGGAATTACAAAACAAATTAATACAACACATAGAGAAAACCCTGCACTCACCAGCAAGCTCACAGTTAAGATTTAAAATTAAAAAATGGAAAGGCTTTAACATTGAGATACATACATATACTTGTCTAATGATAAATATATATATATATATATATATATATATATATATATATATATATATATATATGTACATATGTTTAATATATGTATATAAGGACATATATACACATATAAACAAATAAATACATATGTATACACATATAGGGGCCGATTTATTAAGGGCTGAATGGCCCTGAATACAGCTGTTTCCAGGAGTTAAGAAGCAGTGGTCTTAAGACCGCTGCTCCTTAACTCGTCCGCCGCCTCTGAGGCTGTGGACAGCAATCTGCCCAATCGTTAACGATCGGGTTGATTGACACCCCCTGCTAGCGGGCAATTGGCCGCGAATCTACAGGGGGCGGCATTGCACAAGCAATTCACAAGAACTGCTTGTGCAATGTTAAATGCTGACAGTGTATATATATATATATATATGTGTGTGTGTGTATGTATGTATATATGCTAATGATAATACAAATGCTGCTATATATAACAACTTTTGTAGTTGATATGAAAAAATATCTCAGAAAGTCTCAATTTTTATAAGTGTAGATGCTAATAAGGTAACCGCTAAATCTATATGGTAGTATGAAAAAAGTCTCAGTTTATATATGCGTGTTGCTGGTAATAAGGCAATCGCTATATCCGTATGAATGCTACTTAAAGGGACACTGAACCCAAAATGTTTCTTTCGTTATTCAGATAGAGCATGCAATTTTAAGCAACTTTCTAATTTACTACTATTATTAAATTGTCTTTGTTCTCTTGCTATCTTTATTTGAAAAAGAAGACATCTTTTTTTTTGGGGGGGTTCAGACTCTGGACAGCACTTTTTTTATTGGTGGATGAATTTATCCACCAATCAGCAAGGACAACCCAGGTTGTTCACCAAAAATGGGCCGGCATCTAAACTTACATTCTTGCATTTTAAATAAAGATACCAAGAGAATAAGAAAATTTGATAATAGGAGTAAATTAGAAAGTTGCTTAAAATGTCATGCTCTATCTGAATCACGAAAGGAAAAATTTGGGTTCAGTGTCCCTTTAAAGAAACATTGTACAGTACTTGGTATAATTTGACGTTTTCTTCCAAAATCACCCTCTATGGAGTATGGTAGAATCACTCTTGGAGGTAAATACAAATCTGTTTGCAATCCAAGGTAGAAGCACTGAAAGGGCAGTGTAAGAGAGCGCAGTGAGTCGGACAATATTATGGTTATTATGACACTCTTTTAACTTATTGATATCTTGTAAGTTATTCACTTGCTTGCGCTTCATTGGTAATTATAAGACTACTACACTTTTTCTTATTCCTTCTTGGTACCACTCACCTATAACTTATACAGACATATACAATCAAGATGACACTAGAGGTAAAGATATAGTTAAGGACTGATTTATGAAATCTTCAGATCCATTTTAAGTAGTTTAAGAAGACAAGAGGTTTGAAACATTTAGATGTAAAATGAGAAAAGAAAATGTGTCAAGGATAATTGAGTTGGTCATTTTAGTATGTAGACTTGATTGACAAAGTGTAATTGGATGTTTTGGTTACTAATGGATGTGTATGCTTATTGATTAGACTGCATTGACTTTATACATTAAATTTGACCGTTGCTGCCACATGCCACTATAATATACAATTTGTATATTTTTTTTCTAAATTGACCCTCAGCTCACATGAAAATATATCAACAAAGCAGAGATAAGATTAGCCTGTAATGAGTGTTCTAAAAAGTAAATAAATTCACTGAATAAAAAATAAATAAATAGTAATTTTGCTAAAGAAGAAAAAATCAGCTGTGAAGCATTGCAACAGTATTACAACAATAAAAATACTGCAATCCTCAAAGCAGAGGAAATTTATTTCCAGCATTATATTTAGCATAAATGTAGTGTTTAAATTAATTTCCCTTTTAGCATTTGATTGTGATATAAAATTCACTTTTATATCACAATCAAATGCTAAGAGTAAAATTTAAACACTACATTTATGCTAAATATAATGCTGTATTTTAAGTAAAGATAATCTTAATAATAATATGCATAAATATTTTATATTAAAACTAGAATTAAATTATATAAGTTGTTTGAATATGGAAGAAATAAGTTTAAAGAATCAGTTTTTATAACATTATTGAGACCACCATTTAGTAACTCAGGTTTCCCTAGGTTCTAAATACTTTTGCCTAGATTACAAGTTTTGTCAGTAAAAACTTGCGTTGCTAACGAGACTTTTCTTTCCAGCGCACACTTTAAACAACGCTGGTATTACAAGTTTTCTGAATGGCTGCGTTAGCCTCAGAAAAGTGAGCATTGAGCAAATTTAGCTCCACTTCTCCCTGTAATACCAGCGTTGCTTACGGTAGCGGTAAGCTGGCTAAACGTGCTCGTGCACGATTTCCCCATAGGAAACAATGGGGCTGAGCTGGCTGAAAAAAAACCTTAACACCTGCAAAAAAGCAGCGTTCAGCTCCTAACGCAGACCCATTGTTTCCTATGGGAAAATACTTTCTAAGTCTACACCTAACACCCTAACATGAACCCCGAGTCTAAACACCCCTAACCTTACACTTATTAACCCCTAATCTGCTGCCCCCAACATCCTCGCCACCTGCATTATACTATTAACCCCTAATCTGCCGCTCTGGACACCGCCGCCACCTACATTATACCTATGAACCCCTAATCTGATGCCCCTAACATCGCCGACACCTACATTATATTTATTAACCCCTAATCTGCCACCCCCAATGTTGCCGCAACCTAACTACATTTATTAACCCCTAATCTGCCGACCGGACATCGCCGCCACTATAATAAATTTATTAACCCGTAAACCGCCGCACTCCCGCCTCGCAAACACTAGTTAAATTTTATTAACCCCTAATCTGCCCCCCCAACATCGCTGCCACCTACCTACAATTATTAACCCCTAATCTTCCGAACCAACGTCGCCGCTACTATAATAAAGTTATTAACCCCTAAACCTAAGTCTAACCCTAACCCTAACACCCCCTAACTTAAATCTATTTTTAATAAATCTAAATAAAATTACTATAATTAAATAAATTATTCCTATTTAAAACTAAATACTTACCTATAAAATAAACCCTAATATAGCTACAATATAACTAATAGTTACATTATAGCTATTTTAGGATTTATTATTATTTTACAGGCAACTTTGTATTTATTTTAACTAGGCACAATAGTTATTAAATAGTTATTAACTATTTAATAACCACATAGCTAAAATAAATACAAATACACCTGTAAAATAAACCCTAACCTAAGTTACAATTACATCTAACACTACTCTATAATTAAACTAATTACCTAAACTACCTACAATTAAATACAATTAAATTCAATAAACTAAATTACGAAGAAAAACCCCCCACTAAATTACAGAAAATAAAAAAGAAATTACAATACTAGCTTAGGTGAGTGTATTGGGCCAGCGAATGCAGGTAAATACGGAGGTTCATAACTAGAGGCCATTGTTTAGTGTGCATAAAATTGTAATGTAAAATCTTTTCATTATCTCCCTAGTTAAACATATCTTTATACATATAAATACATGTTTCTCTGTGTATGTGTATGTATGTCAATGTAAAATCTCTGCGCCAGCTTTTTTTTTTCTAACATCCGAGATCTCCTATCTTTTACCCCTTATAACTTTTGTGTGCATTTTTTTTAAAATATTTTTTTAAGACAGTGCTAATATGAGTGTAACTGTATTTTATAATGTATTCTTAAAGTGTTTTGTGAATCTTTTTTGTTTTATTCAAACTATTTAACATAGTAGATAAGGTTGAAAAAAGACTGAAGTCCATCGAGTTCAACCTAAACAAATCTAAAATACTTACAAAAAGCTCCAGTTAAGCTTAAATACCCCCACTAAAAGGTGACCCATTTAATACTAGCAATCATATCTATGAATTTTGTTTATATACAGAAATGTATCCAGGCTATTTTTAAATGTATCTAGGGTATTGGCATTCACTACCTCCTTTGGTAATGAGTTCCACAATGTTATTGCTCTTACAGTGAAAAAATGTTTCCGTTGCAGGAGATTAAATCTCCTTTCCTCCAACCTTAAATTGTGACCTTTTGTCAGAAACAATTTTCTTGGAATAAACAGAGCTTCTGCCATCTCTGAATATGGCCTTGAATATATTTATATAAAGTAATCATGTCACCTCTCAAGCGCCTTTTTCTAAAGAAAACAGATCCAGTTTGGCTAGCCTCTCCTCATAGGTTAATTTCTCCAATCCCCGTATTAGCTTTGTGGCCCTTCTCTGAACTTTTTCTAGTTCTGCAATATCTTTTTTTGCGATTGGTCCCCAGAACTGCACTCCATACTCAAGGTGAGGTCTTACCAGGGCTTTATATAGTGACAGAATTATGCCTTCCTCCCTTGAATCAATGCCTCTTTTAATACATGCTAGTATCTTATTAGCCTTTGAAGCCGCTGCCCTGCATTGTGCACCCATCTTTAGCTTGTTATCTATTACTACTCCCAAATCCCTTTCCTCCTCTGTTTGGCTAAGTCTTGTCCCATTTAAAAAATATGTTGCCTGCTTATTTTTACTTCCAAAATATAGAAACTTGCATTTTTCCGTATTAAAGGGACAGTCTACCATAGAATTGTTATTGTTTTAAAAGATAGATAATCCCTTTATTACCCATTCCCCAGTTTTGCATGACCAACACAGTTATATTAATATACTTTTTACCTCTGTGATTACCTTGTATCTAAGAACCTTCTTCCAGCCCCCTGATCACATGGCTGTGACTGTTTATTATCTATTGTCTTCCATTTAGCATTGTTTTGTGCTAACTCTTAAATAACCCCTTGTGCCTGAACACAGTATTATCTATATGGCCCGTGTACTTTTAGTCTTTGTGTTGAAAA
This sequence comes from Bombina bombina, assembly GCF_027579735.1. NCBI lineage: Eukaryota > Metazoa > Chordata > Amphibia > Anura > Bombinatoridae > Bombina > Bombina bombina. The sequence continues at coordinate 566,140,776 of NC_069503.1, forward strand.
GAGATTTTAAAAGCATGTGATAAGAGGCAGCCCTCAAAGGCTTAGAAATTAGCATATGAGCCTACCTATGTTTAGTTTAAACTAAGAATACCAAGAGAAAAAAGCAAATTTGATTATAAAAGTAAATTGGAAAGTTGATTAAAATTACAAGTCCTATCTGAATAATGAAGGTTTAATTTATACTAGACTGTCCCTTTAACCCCTTAATGACCGGACCATTTTTCAATTTTCTTACCCTTAATGACAATGGCTATTTTTACATTTCTGCAGTGTTTGTGTTTAGCTGTAATTTTCCTCTTACTCATTTACTGTACCCACACATATTATATACTGTTTTTCTCACCATTAAATGGACTTTCTAAAGATACCATTATTTTCATCATATCTTATCATTTACTATAAAAAAAAATATAAAATATGAGGAAAATTTGAAATAAACACACTTTTTCTAACTTTGACCCCCAAAATCTGTTACACATCTACAACCACCAAAATACACCCATTCTAAATAGTTTCTAAATTTTGTCCCGAGTTTAGAAATACCCAATGTTTACATGTTCTTTGCTTTTTTTGCAAGTTATAGGGCACATAAGTAGCACTTTGCTATTTCCAAACCACTTTTTTTTTTCAAACATTGGAACACTGATATCTTTCAGGAATCCCTGAAAATCCCTTGACATGTATATATTTTTATTTAGAGGACATCCCAAAGCATTGATCTAGGCCCATTCTGGTATATTTCATGCCACCATTTCAGCGCCAAATGCGATCAAATAAAAAAAATTGTTGACTTTTTCACAAATTGTTTCACAAACTTTAGGTTTCTCGCTGAATTTATTTACAAACAACTTGTGCAATTTGCAATTATGGCATAAATGGTTGTAAATACTTCTATGGGATCCCCTTTGTTCAGAAATAGCAGACATATATGGCTTTGGCGTTGCTTTTTGATAATTAGAAGGCCGCTAAATGCCGCTGCACACCACACGTGTATTATGCCCAGCAGTGAAGGGGTTAATTAGGGAGCTTTTAGGTTTAATTTTAGCTTTAGTGTAGTGTAGTAGACAACCAAAATTATTGATCTATGCCCATTTTGGTATATTTCATGCCACCATTTCACTGCCAAATACGATCAAATAAATTTTTTTTTTTTTTTTTACAATTTTAGGTTTCTCACTGAAATTATTTACAAACAGCTTGTGCAATTATGGTACACATGGTTTAAATGCTTCTCTGGGATCCCCTTTGTTCAGAAATAGCAGACATATATGCCTTTGGCATTGCTTTTTGGTAATAATAAGGCTGTTAAATGCTGCTGCGCACCACGTAATATGCCCAGCAGTTAAGGGGTTAATTAGGTAGCTTGTAGGGTTAATTTTTAGCTTTAGTGTAGAGATCAGCCTCCCACCTGACACATCCCACCCCCTGATCCCCCCTGACCCCCCTCAAACAGCTCTCTTCCCTCCCCCACCTCACAATTGTCACCGCCATCTTAAGTACTGGCAGAAAGTCTGCCAGTACTGAAATAAAAATAATTTATTATTTTTTTTATTTTTTTTTATTACAGTCTGCAGTGATGGATCCCCCCTTACCCCACAACCTCCCTGGTCCCCCCCATACATCTCTCTAACCCTCCCCCTCTACCTATTTGCCGCCATCTTGGGTACTGGCAGCTGTCTGCCAGTACCCAATTTGCCCCCCAAAATTGTTTTTTTTAACTTTTTTATATGAAATATTTGTTTTCTGTAGTGTAGCTGGCCCCCCTAAATAATCTACATCCCTCCCCCTCCCAGATCCCTTACTAAAGAACGGAGATCCCCCTGCATCTACATCGGTCTTTTTTTTTTTTTCCTTTCTGCATCGGTATGTAAAATAGGGGATTGCAGTGATGCCTCAATATTGAGGCATCACTACAATCCCTTGTAAGCAGCTGGAAGCGATCATGATCGCTTCCAGCACTTCAGACAACAGAGGACGTGCCAGGTACGTCAATTGTCGTTAAAGGAAGTTTTTTCTATGAGGTACCTGGTACGTCCTCTGTCATTGAGGGGTTAAATCTCATTTTCCATTTACTTGCCCATACTTCTAATTTTTGCAGATCCCTTTGTAATGAAAGTTCATCCTGCTCTGACCTAATGACCTTACTTAACTTAGTATCATCTGCAAAAATAGAGATGTCGCTATTTAATCCTTGCTCCAAGTCATTTATAAAAATATCAAAAAGAACAGGGCCCAGTACTGATCCCTGGGGGACTCCACTGATTACCTTTGTCCAATCTTAGTATGATCCATTTAATACTACTCGTTGCTCCCTATCTTTTATCCAGTTATTTATCCATGAGCTAACATTTTCAGATATTCCCAGTCCCTTAATTTTGTGCATTAATCTCTCATGTGGCACTGTATCAAATGCCTTTGCAAAATCTAAGTATATCACATCAACTGATTCCCCTTTATCTATATTTTTACTTACTTCCTCATAGAATCTAATTAGATTAGTTTGACATGATCTATTTCTCCTAAAACCATGCTGATTAGAACTCATAATCTTGTTTACACGAATATGCTCATCAATATAATCCCTTATAATCCCTTCAAATATCTTCCCCATTATTGATGTCAGACTAACTGGTCTATAGCTTCCTGGATAATCCCTGCTTCCCTTTTTGAAGAGTGGCACCACATCAGCTTACGCCAATCCTGGGGTAGCATGCCTGAGGATAATGAGTCTTGAAAAATTAAGAGTAGAGGTTTGTCTTGAAAAATCACAATTGTGCACGCACATTCTTACATGGAAAAGTATTAACTACAGCTCTTTGAGTGTGTAAAGAATTGTTGCGTAAAAGGCTAATGTGCGTGCACAATTGCGATTTTTCAAGACTTGTAATACCTGCACAATGGAAATTGATTGCGAAAAGAACACATTGTGTGTGGAAAACTCATAACTTGCAACTTGTAATCTTGCTGATAGTGAATTCCTGGCCTAACCCTTTAAAGGTTTTGCGCATTGTGATGACATGTTTTAATTATACATTTCCAGAGCTGGAAATCTCTAAGACAGTTAAGGGGCATTAAGATGGGAATAAATTACATATAGGTCTTATATACAGTGGGGCAAAAAAGTATTTAGTCAGTCACCAAATGTGCAAGTTCTCCCACTTAAGAAGATGAGAGAGGCCTGTAATTTTCATCATAGGTATACCTCAACTATGAGAGACAAAATGTGGAAACAAATCCAGACAATCACATTGTCTGATTTGGAAAGAATTTATTTGCAAATTATGGTGGAAAATGAGTATTTGGTCAATATCAAAAGTTCATCTCAATACTTTGTTATATATCCTTTGTTGGCAATGACAGAGGTCAATTTTTTCTGTAAGTCTTCACAAGGTTGTCACACACTGTTGCTGGTATGTTGGCCCATTCCTGCATGCAGATCTCCTCTAGAGCAGTGATGTTTTAGGGCTGTCGCTGGGCAACACGGACTTTCAACTCCCTTCAAAAGTTTTCTATGGGGTTGAGATCTGGAGACTGGCTAGGCCACTCCAGGACCTTGAAATGCTTCTTACGAAGCCACTCCTTCGTTGCCCAGGCGGTGTGTTTGGGATCATTGTCATGCTGAAAGACCCAGCCACGTTTCATCTTCAATGCCCTTGCTGATGGAAGGAGGTTTGCACTCAAAATCTCACGATACATGGCCCCATTCATTCTTTAATGTACACGGATCAGTCGTCCTGTTCCCTTTGCAGAGAAACAGCCCCAAAGCATGATGTTGCCACCCCCATGCTTCACAGTAGGTATGGTGTTCTTTGGTTGCAACTCAGCATTCTCTCTCCTCCAAACACGACGAGTTGTGTTTTTACCAAACAGTTCTACTTTGGTTTCATCTAACCATATGACATTCTCCCAATCTGCTTCTGGATAATGCAAATGCTCTCTAGCATACTTCAGACGGGCCCGGACATGTACTGGCTTAAGCAGGGGGACACATCTGGCACTGCAGGATCTGAGTCCCTGGCGGCATAGTGTGTAACTGATGGTAGCCTTTGTTATGTTGGTCCCAGCTCTCTGCAAGTCATTCACTAGGTTCCCCCATGTGGTTCTGGGATGTTTGCTCACCGTTTTTGTGATCATTTTGACCCCACGGGTGAGATCTTGCGTGGAGCCCCAGATCGAGGGAAATTATCAGTGGTCTTGTATGTCTTCCATTTTCTAATTATTGCTCCCACAGTTGATTTCTTCACACCAAGCTGCTTGCCTATTGCAGATTCAGTCTTCCCAGCCTGGTGCAGGTCTACAATTTAGTTTCTGGTGTCCTTTGACAGCTCTTTGGTCTTCACCATAGTGGAGTTTGGAGTGTGACTGTTTGAGGTTGGGGACAGGTGTCTTTTATACTGATAACAAGTTCAAACAGGTGCCATTAATACAGGTAATGAGTGGAGGACAGAGGAGCCTCTTAAAGAAGTAGATACAGGTCTGTGAGAGCCAGAAATCTTGCTTGTTTGTAGGTGACCAAATTCTTATTTTTCACCATAATATGCAAATAAATTCTTTCCAAATCAGACATTGTGATTGTCTGGATTTGTTTCCACATTTTGTCTCTCATAGTTGAGGTATACCTATGATGAAAATTACAGGCCTCTCTCATCTTCTTAAGTGGGAGAACTTGCACAATTGGTGACTGACTAAATACTTTTTTGCCCCACTGTACTTCAGCCAGTGCTTAATGTTTTACTAAAATTCCATAGTTTTATCATGCTTGGAGAGGAGCTGTTCTACATGTTGAAAAGGAGTAAATCACTTTTTTCTTAAATATTGCTTTGGAGCTGTGACCTTGCGGGACATCATCTCTAACTAGAGACAATCTCTGCTGAGCCTTAGTGCTTCCATATGAGGATTTTTTTTATTTTTTATTAAACCTTTGGTCTAAAGCACTGTACCGTCCATGGTGATGAGAATTTGAAGCTAATGCAGCAGCTGCCTGCTAAGTTAACCAATTATTTTCTGCCACATCATGACAGTTTTTACATTTTCCCTTTCCCATTATCTGGAAGAAAAAAAATGGATATGATCTGGAAAAAGCGAAAAAAATCTTTAGACCAATTTTAATACATTTGCAAAATCCTTTAAGATATAGTACCAAAGGTTATGCATCTTATCTTTGTTCTATAAGTTATAGCCGATTGATTTATTCTCTGTCACTGCCTTACACTAGTTTTTAATAACCAACATGGTTATATTAATATACTTTTTTACCTCTGTAATTACCTTGTATCTAAGCCTCTGCACACCCCTTATTTCAGATATTTTGACAGACTTGCAATTTAGCCAATCAGTGCTGACTCATAAATAACTCCAAGGGAGTGAGCACAATGTTATCTATAGGCAAAATGCACTAAGAGGCATCCTTCAAGGGCTTAGAAATTAGCATATGAGCCTACCTAGGTTTAGATTTCATCAAAAAATACCAAGAGAACAAAGCAAATTTGATGGTAAAGGTAAATTGGAAAGTTGCTTAAATTACATGCCCTATCTGAATCATGACAGTTTTATTTTTACTAGCCTGTTCCTTAAAATTGGCTTACACGATTGCACAGCATACCACAGAAACTAAAGATGCTAGTGTTGATTTCAAATGATCCTTTGTTTGTGATTAGATTCAAACAACTAGAAAAATGTTTACCGTAACATAACCTTTATTTCTATATTTATTCTTTATTATTTACATAGACTCGAATCTTAAAGGGACAGTTCACCCAAAAACTTTCTCCCCTTTAAATTATTCCCAATGATCCTTTTTACCTGCTAGAGTGTATTAAATTATTTGCAAGTAGCTCCTTTACTCATATTTCAGCATTTGAAATAGCTGATTTAGCTTATGGTTTCCCAACCTATACTGAAAGTTTTGATACTGGCGTATACGCTATTGAATAGCCTAAGTAAACACAGCCAGCAGAAGAGATTACACCCTCAGTGGGGGGCATGATAGTTAAGTAATAAAATGATAATTTTCCATTGTTCTCTCTATGTATTGAGCTTTGGTGTTCCAGACAAATATAAGATAAGGAAGCAAGTCTGTGTACATAAAAGTGATAACATAATGAGATCTGATATTACCTGAAGCTCAACCCATTGTAATAGGCTGGGGTTTCAAAACACAAAACCAGCTACTTCAGATACACAAATAAACCCGCAAATGCAATTTCTTAAATATTTTATACTCTATAGTTGGTATAACAAGTCATTTAAAATAAATTTATGGAAAAACAATTTTTCAGTGTACTGTCCCTTTAAAGGGACACTGAACCAAATGTTTTTCTTTCATGATTCAGATAGAGCAAGAAATGTTTAACCAACTTTCTAATTTATTAATTTTTCTTTGTTCTCTTGCTATCTTTATTTTAAAAGTAGGAATGTAAATCTTAGCACCCAGACCATTTTAGGTTCAGCACCATGGATAGCACTTACTTAGTGGAGGCTTACATTTACCCACCAATAAGCAAGCATAACCCAGGTTCTCAACCAAAAATGGGCCGGCTCCTATGCATCACAATCCTTCTTTTTAAATAAAGATAGCAAGAGAACGAAGAAAAAATTGATAATAGGAGTAAATTAGACAGTTGCTTAAAATTGCATGCTCTTTCTGAATCACGAAAGAAAAAAAATGTGTTTAGTGTCCCTTTAAAAATACTGGTCACGTTGATAAACTACTGGCTAGTGGCAACCCTAGTGGTCACTGTTAGGCCACAGATAAATGCTGTACTATATAATTATGCCTGAATGTTTTGTACCTAAATTTGTAGCTTGAGGTAGACTGCAATCCAGACAGAAGTACTGCAAAATACATTTAAGGAACTTTTTTTTTAACAATTAAAGGGATATTGTACTTTATTGTTCCCAATGGTCTGTTTTGCTTGCTGGAGTGTATTGAATTGTTTGCAACATTTTAAAAAAGTAGCCACGCTATCAGAAAGCTTAGCGCACTTGGCTCCCAGGACATGCACATAAGTTAGTGTAGGTCCTGGGAACCGAGAGTGTTAAAGGGACATTCCAGTCAAAATGTAAAAGCACATAGATGATTTACATATTTGAATAGAAACATATTTGCAATATACATGTAATGGCAAAAATGCTTCTAGTAAAAGTTATCACTGTTTTGGTGTTAACATATTTCTCTGCATGTGCAAGTGCAGCATAGTTAGATATTCTCAGTGCACCAGCATGTTAAATACTGTAGCTGCTCAGAGCACCAGTGGGGCTTGTATCAAGTCAGCAATTAACAAATTGAGTCATTACCAGATGGTAAAGCACCTTAGGCTCTCTGAACAAGTGCTGTGTTTAAAATGCTGGTGCACGGTGCATACTTAAATACACTTTTGTAACAGCTATAGCTTTTACTAGTAGCATTTTTGCTAAAAACATGTATATTGTAAAAATGCTTCTATTCAAAACTAAAACATGCATGTCCTTTTCAATTTTGGCTGGAATGTCCCTTTAAGTCTGCTGTTAGCATGGCTGTGGCTCTGGCAAGTATAGGTTTCGGTTAGTTTGCTCTCCAGAGCACATTAAGGTAAGTAATTTAGCTACAGGTAAACTTTTCACCTGTAGCCTTGAAATATTTACATTCATTTTAACTAAAACAAATGCAAATGTTTAAATAAAATTCAGTATTAAAATAGTGCAGCCACAGAAATATTCCGGAAAATGAATTTCCCTGTATATTCGGAATGAAAATTTAATCCGAAACCAAATTTTCTTGGCTGCAGATCTTTACCAGCCATTATTATTATTATTATTAGCGGTTATTTGTAGAGCGCCAACAGATTCCGCAGCCATTAGGAACACATTATGGCAAACAAAGGTTTTTGTACCGTGCCCCTTTAAAGGGACATGAAACCCAATTTTTTTCATTCATGATTTAGAAAGAGTATGCAATTTTAATCAACTTTCTAATTTACTTCTATGATCTATTTTGCTTCATTCTTTTTATATCCTTTGCTGAAAAACATATATAGATAGGCTTAGTAGCTGCTAATTAGTGCCTGCACAAAGTTGCCTCGTGTGATTGGCTCACCCATGTGCATTGCTATTTCTTCAACAAAGGATGTCTAAAGAATGAAGCAAATTAGATAACAGAAGTAAATTGGAATGTTTAAAGGGACAGTCTACACCAGAATTTGTATTGTTTTAAAAGATAGATAATCCCTTTATTACCCATTTCCCAGTTTTACATAACCAACACAGTTATAATAATATACTTTAACCTCTGTGATTATCTTGTATCTAAGCCTCTGCAAACTGCCCCTTTTTTCAGTTCTTTTGACAGACTTGCAGTCTAGCCAATCAGTGCCGGCTCCCAAATTACTTCACATGCACGAGCACAGTGTTATCTATATGAAATATGTGAACTAACACCCTCTAGTGGTGAAAAACTGTTAAAATGCAATCTGAAAGAGCTGGGCTTCAAGGTCTAAGAAATTAGCATGTGAACCTCCTAGGTTAAGCTTTCAACTAAGAATACCAAGAGAACAAAGCAAAATTGGTGATAAAAGTAAATTGGAAAATTGTTTAAAATTACATGCTCTATCTGAATCATGAAAGTTTATTTTGGCCTAGACTGTCCCTTTAAAATTGTTTTCTTTACCTGAATCAAAAATTGTGGGTTTAGTGTCCCATTAAGCATTCCATTGTAGAAGAGCTGCACACAAATTTAAAGAGAAAGTAAAGTCCAAATTATACCTTCATGATTCAGATAGAACATTCATTTATAAACTATATATAAATTATAAATCAAATTTTGTTTGTTCTCTTGGTATTTTTGTTCTTTTGGTATTCTTTGTTGAAGACAAAACCTAGGTAGGCTGATAGGAGCTTAGGAGTGTGAACATGTCTTTAGCAGTCTATGGCAGCAGTGTTTGTAACTATGTATAACATTGCTATAATCAATGTTGCAAACACTGCTGCCAGATGGATTATGACACATGCACGCTCCTGAGCTCACCTAGGATTACTATTTAACAAAGGATACCAAGAGAACTTAACATAATTGATCATAGAAGTATATTGGAAAGTTGTTTAAAATGCCATGCTCTGTCCAATCAATTTAAGTTTAATTTTCCCTTTACTGTCCCTTTAATGTTTTAAATGTATTGGAAACTCTTTTTGTTAGCTAATTTTGCTTTGCAGTTCAATAGTGGCTTCTTAATTAAACAATATCTCCTTTGCTCTGGGCAATTAGGGAAATAATAAATGAGCTCTTACATTGGCCAACCGATCTATGTGTAGATTTTTTTGGGTTCCGAGTTCAAAATCCTGCAGTATCTGCTTTAGCTTCTCAATTTTCAGAGTAGAATTGCAGGAAAAACATGTTTTTAAGCTGATAAATACATTTAATTCACTAAAAGATTTGTGTTTTTATATGCAAAATAAAAATATAATTCTATTAAATCTTCTTAACTAATTATTTTCAATTTAATGGCATATAAACTATTAATGTTCCATAAAACTTACTGTAAATAAATATATGTTTGATGCTTTATTGATATATCAGTGCTAGATTTTCTGTACTGCAAGGTAAAATAAGAATGCCTGATATAAATCTGCAAAGCAGATGACTAGTAACTTATTTAACAGCTATTGTAAAATAGAATGTATTAAATGGACAAACTAGAATAATCATAAAATGTTCTATTTTGTTATAACATTTTTATTTTTAAACATATGTATTTTTTAACCCCTGTAGGAGCTTGATTAAATGGATAGCAAACACCAAAAATGTTATAGTTTAAAAAGATAGATAATCTCTTTATTTACCATTCCCCAGTTTTGCATAACCAACACTGCAATAGAAATATACTTTTTACCTCTGTGATTACCTTGTACCCAAGCTTCTGCAGACAGCACCTTTTTTTTAAAGATTTTTTGACATTCATGCATTTCAGGCAATTAGTGTTGACTCTTAAATAACTCCACGTGCATGAGCACAATGTTATTTATATGAAGCACATGAACTAATGTCCTCTAGCTGTGAAAACCTGTCAAATGCATTCAGGTAAGAGACGGCCTTCAAGGGCTTAGAAATTAACATATGAGATTACCTAGGTTTAGCTTTCAACTAATAATACTAAGAGAACAAAGCAAATTTGATGATAAAATATATTAGAAAGTGCCCTATCTGAATCAGGAAAGTTTAATTTGGACTTTACTGTCCCTTTAAGTATTTAGGGGCTTTTTTGAGCATTATATTGTAAAGCAGGTGTCTCTCCTTTATTTATAGAATTAACTCTATATAGTGAGCTTATTAGCTTTCAAACTAAAATTTGTTTTTCTAAAATTCTTTGTGGGACCTCACATTATTGACAAGACTTCTTAAATTATTTTGCCACAGTGGAGAGCTTTAAGTAATCGAGCCCTAGATGAGGATGCAGTTGTGAGCAAATGCGATGTGTCCATACACATGTGTTTGGTCTAGTCATAGGCTATATAAGGCTAAGAGGCTCTCTCTGTAATAGTAACTACCATGTAAGCCTGAAAAAAGATCCTTCAAGACATATCTCCAATACAAATACAAAAATACAGGATACATTTTAAAAGTGGAGAATGGAATGGCTAAGGGAAATCTTCCAATCAATACTGTAACCTGGAATAAAACATTATAGTGATTCCACTGTACATTATAGGAAATCTGCTGGTTATTGAATTGCAGTTTGTGTAAAATGTGTTCTACACTCATTTGCAATTCAGTTGGTGGTCATATTGGAAAAGGGAATGGTACTATATTGCACATGTAACTCAGTGGTCCTTTGAAACAAGTAGAAAATTTCCCATAATGCATAGAGGCCCCTAAAAATACAAAAAAGGAAAAACGTATGCGTACCCCAGGACCACAAGATTTTAGGACACTGTCCAGTTTGGGACAGTTGAATTTTGTGGACATTGCAATCCTTTGACTGTAAAATGTTTTCCTCCATGGGAAAATAGAAAAGATTATTTTAGCAAAAAAATATGTAAAAAATACAAAGACGCTAAACCCTTTATAAATATTTTTTTTATTAAGGAAGACAAACTAAATATAAAATATGGATTGTATATGTAGATCCCATTTATGCATATCTCTCTTTAAATAAGGGTAAATATTTTCTTCTTTAATTAAACATCTTCACTTAATAAATTCTGGTGCCTGAAATTAGAAAAGACATGAGAAAAGTAGATATTAATAAACAGTTAAATACCTGCATAGTAACAATATGTACCAAAACAAAATGGTACATGGTGAATCAGGAAATGGATGGCAATTTTCAGGTCATGTAGATCTGTTCATCAACATTCATCATTTTCACCATATATAAATGTAAATAGACACTTTACCTAAATATTTTCTTTAATACATTTCATGCATTTTTTTTTTCTAATCCTAAACCCAAAGACATTTTTTACATCAACTTTCCTTATAAACAAGCCTTTAAGCTTGATGTGTTCTTTTAACATATTTTCTGACAGGCGATACAGCCAAAGATAAACTGTACCATGGATACTATAAGATCATAGCACTCAATGACATTTCTACAGCTTTGCATTGTAGGAGGGTCCTCCAAGATAATGCTGAGTGCATGTACAGCCTACCTTGAAGGATTCTTATGCAGAGCTGTGGGAGCATTGCTGTGTTAGTTTTTGAGGCAGGCGGTATAATTTATGATTGGGTATATCTCTTTAATGATGAAATATAAAGAAATGACTAATACTATTTAGAAGATAGAGAAGGTTCCAAGCTTATTTAAAGGGTGATATGTGCAAAGTTTTAAAAATGCTGTGAGTCGAATATAATTGTAGCAGAAATAAGTTACTTCATAAATTAGTGTTGAGAGTGAAAAAAATAAAAAATAAAATTCAGAATATGTCTCTTTAAATAGAAAGAGTGACTCTTGGATAGGTTTATTGTGGCAAACATTTATAATATTGCCTATATATACACTTTATATAAATACATATATACACACACTTACTTTAATGAACAGTTTTTTTTTGTCAAGTTTATCACGTACATTATATTTTGATATATTCATAAATACATCTATATAATAATGGGAATAATTAGAATACAACCATTGTCAATCTAAACCTTGATTTCTTTATATTATACACAAGGATTTAGTTAATAAAGTATAGAATTACAAAACGTATGAAATATTCCCTAAAGTTTTCATAACCACATCTGCAACAATTTTTCTTTTTCTTTTAAAATATACAAGATACATGGAATATTTATAAGATACTTTTCTGCCTGGAGCAAGAAAGATATTCATTTCTTATGAATCTGTGTCACTAATACTTACAAGTTGTAACCTCATGTTAATTAATATATTCCATATTTTTTTATATGTTTGTATATTATTAAAGGGATACTAAACCCAATTTTTTTTCTTTCATGATTCAGATAGAGCATGCAATTTTAATCAACTTTCTCATTTACTCCTATTATCTATTTTTATTTGTTCTCTTGCTATCTTTATTTGAAAAATTATTCTATGATTCAGAAGCCTGGATAGTACTTGCTGATTGGTAGCTAAATTTAGCTACCAATCAGTAAGTGCAACCCAGGTGCACTTGCTGATTGGTAGCTACATTTAGCCACCAATCAGCAAGTGCAACCCAGGTGCTGAACCAAATATGAGCTGGCTCCTAAGCTTACATTATTGCTTTTCAATTAAAGATTGCAAGACAACGAAGAAATGTTGAAAATAGGAGTAAATTAGAAAGTTGCTTAAAATTGTATGCTCTATCTGAATCATGAAAGAAAAAAAAAATTGGGTTTAGTATCCCTTTAAAGCTAGTTTATTATATTATGAACAAAACACTGACAATAACAGCAAATACTGAAACAACCAAATGTTAAACATAATTATAATACTGTTGTACGCAGTAAGTTCACATTGGTAACTATTAATTTAATAGCACATTATTATTAGTAATAATTATAGTAATATTAATCATTATGTATTAAGATGAAAAACTAGCAACAAACTATAAATAACTGGTTTTTATATTTTAACTTTTTAATTTTTAGATAAAATGTTAATAACTGTATAAATATAAACAAAATACACATTTAAAAGATTTAGAAAAAAAAATAAAGTTAATTTGGATCAAGCAATTCCAGAGAACTTTGCATTCTCTGTGTTCTCTATCATTAAACAGGAAACGAGTGGTGAAAAATATAGATAAAACATTTTTCCAATTTTTATACAATATGTTGAGTCCTAGTAAACATACTTAAAGGGATACTAAACCCAATTTTTTTATTTCATGATTCAGATAGAGCGTGAGATTTTAAGCACCTTTCTAATTTACTCCTATTATCAATTTTTCTTTGTTCTCATGCCATCTTGATTTGAAAAAGCAGTACTGTAAGCTTTAGAGCCGGACCATTTTTTGTTCAGCACATGGGTAGCACTTGCGGATTTGTGGCTAAATGTAGCAAACCAATCAGCAGCTCTACCAAGGTGCTGAACTAAAAACTGGGCCGGCTCCTAATCTTTTATTACTGCTTTTTCAAATCAAGATAACATGAGAACAAAGAAAAATTGATAATAGGAGGATTAGAAAGTTACTTAAAATTGCATGCTCTATCTGAATCATGAAAGAAAAAATGATGGGTTAGTATCCCTTGAATTAAAATCAGCATCATTTTCTTTAAAGCCACAAAACAGCTTTAAAATTGAACCAACATTCATTTTAAGACAAAGTACAATTAATTTGTTGGGATCATCTGAACATTTATGGATGATGTTTTATGATTTAAAAAAATAAAATAAAATTGAAAAACATGTGAATCTCAGCCATAATCATGTTACTTATTATAGTTTCACGAGGTAACTATTACAATGTCTGATCTCATATAATAAATAAGTAAAAAAAAAACATAAGGAGTCAATGATTTCCTAAATGAATTAGCAGCAGGAGAATTTGGTTTGCTGCAGCTATATTATTCCCTAAAGAAAACTATTGATTTAAATGCAGCAGAAAATTCAATCTGTTGGTCTGTATGTCCAATGGGACTGGAACACTTCACCATGATAAAGACTTATAGATAATGTAAACACAACCCAATTTAATAATTTATGCTAATATATACAATGGTTGTGCAGTTCCATGTTCTAAGAACAATGGTATTTTAAACTTAATTTAGAATAGAATGTGCATAAACTTTAAAAAATGGTCTCTAACTCATGATGTTTGCAGTCTTGCAGAAAATTTGCTGATACATGTATATTTTGTAAGTATTAGTGATGCATTTTTGTTCTTATGAATTGAATGTATTCCTAAGGAAATCTTGTATCTACACTATGGAGATGGAAAGCAAAAACTCTCTAACACACACAAGAAGGTTTAAAAGAAGAGCTTACCCCTCTTAGATGCAGCATGTAGTATGAGCAGAAGGTTCTGAAAGTGCCACGTCTCACTATTTTTTAAGAGTTTTCCTTTATACCCCTCCAAATTCTTAAAATAGCAAATAAATCACACGTATACAGTAGGAGGAGCTATAGTAAGTGCTGCACACAGCTTCAGGCATGGACAATTTAATAACATGTCATCATATTCTCCACTATGACCTTGAGATTAAAGTTTTTTTTCTTGAGGGGGGTTGTGATTTACAAAATGTTGCAAGCTTTCTATAGCCATATTGTGAGCAGATGTTTAAGTGTTATGTGAATAAATGTATAAAGTGGGAGAATAGAATAAATGATGAAAAAGGTGCTAAGCAGATGTGTATTGCTAGAAGGACCAAGTGCAATAATCCATGTACAGCATATAAGGATGAGTATAGAAAGAAAGACCTCATGTATGAAGTGAGAGTAAATAAGACACAGCACAATACATGAATCAAGTTAAATCCAAATTTAATATATAAAAATAGCGTGATGTTTGTTGTAAGGAAGAAGGAAATAATGCCTGCAGATGAGACTTCCTTGTTATTATGCTACATTAAGACAATGCAATTTCTAGAGGAGATTTCTTTTCACCACACATTTTATAAATGTTTATATATATATATATATATATATATATATATATATATATATATATATATATATATATATATGTGTGTGTGTGTGTGTATTGGACATATATAAATATGCAGGTGTGAGTGTGTTTTGTTTTATTTATATATATATATATATATATATATATATATATATATATATATATATATATATATATATATATATATATATATATATAGTCCATGCACTCTCACCAGACAAGTCTATCAGAGTGCTTTCCTGCACTTTGTATAATCTTAGTATATATGTGTGTGTGTGTGTGTACAGGGGACACAGCATTCATTCTTATCTTCACTTTATTTATTTGTATTATATATATATATATATATATATATGTGTGTGTGTGTGTGTGTGTGTATTAATTAATAAATATATATATGTGTGTATTAATAAATATATATATATATATATATATATATATATATATATATATATATATATATATATATATATATATATATATACATGCAATAAAGTTATATATCGAGCCTTGCCTTAACTATTAAACTATGTGATATATTTCAGTGCACATTGTTTTCAATAGCAGCACTGGAGTTATTGATTGTATAAAAAGCTAATGTAACCCTGGGGTATATTTCTGTTGGACATTGTTTTATTTACTGTAAGACCCATTAATATAATAGTACAAACAAACGCAAGTCAATAACAAAAATTAAATACAGGCACCAGCAATATATTAACATTTCCATATAGTGTAAATCCTAAATTGTATTTCTCCTTATGATAACTGCATGGTTATTACGAATTATATTTTAAAAATATGCATTATAGGGGGGGGGACAAAAGAATATTATGAATGGGAGAGTAGAACATAGTGACCGAATTCCAGAATCCTGGAGAGGGAGTCAGAGAGTGAGAAGCATGAGTTCATTGGTTCTGCTCTGGCCTCATACACACCAACACTAACAATCCTCCTCCTGTCGCTGCTGCTGCTGCTGGGCTGCTTCAGATCAACACAGAGAGAAAGCAAAAGGCAGTGAGTGTGTGTGTAAGAGTGACAGGGAGAGATGGGGACAGCTTCCTATACACCAGCAGTCTCTGATATCTGCGGATTAATATGAAGCTGCATCACTGCATTGGTGCATAAGCTTTCACTAACCTAACTGGATCTATACAACTTTTGGCAAGATCTTTGTTTCCCTGGAACATTTTGGATTGAGCACAGCACAGCTTCCTGTGTATATGATATAACGTTGCCTTGTATGCTAAATCTGGATGGGGACTTGTGAGTTTTATTCTGTTCATCTTGTTTTATGACTTGGGTTACACGGATTACTTTGTATCAGGTGAGTGTTAATTGTTTCATTCTCTGCACTACACGGATGAATACAATACTATATAGGGTTATGTTGTTGCACTGTAGTTTAACCCATGGCAGAAGTATCAGATTGCTTTGTAGCATGTAGCTGCAAGATATAAACAAAAAGCACAGGAAAGAAAGAGTAACTTTGTTTGCAGTGTAATGTTACTCACTTCTATTATTAAGTGTTTTTTGCTACCATAACATGTGCTAAAGCGTTACACTTACCAGGTGAAATATATTAATGAACCAGTAAGTATCTCACTCAAGTTACCTTAGGTTATATTTATGACTTCTACTGTTTTAAATAGTAACAATGCACCAGATAAGC